>NC_140170.1:36989151-37589151 GCF_963971535.1 Notolepis coatsorum | reverse complement strand
CATCACCAACAAACGATGGATCATCAACGTCGTACTACTACTACTACTACTGCTACTACAACTACTACTACTGCTACTACTACTACTACTACTACTATTACTGCTACTACTACAACTACTACTACTGCTATACAAGTCGAACTACTAACTATAAACTACAACTACTGAAAAAACGGTGTTGTCCCACAGAAATTATCTTTTAGACAAACTTTTTGCGCACATGGAGACTTCTTCTACTGTTCCTTTCTGGCAGTAAACTTCCGCCTCCTTCGTCACTTCCTCCCAAACGTTTCCGTTTCATTCTAGCTCAAAAAATGACCAAGATATTGATAAAAATGTAACGCATGTAAAATTATATCTGGCACATTTTACGCGTGCGTAAAAGTTTATTTAGCATCGAATTGAAATGATCCTGGTTCATTCATTTATTGGTTTATCAAGACAAAATAAAAAGTAGCGTGTAGTTTCAAGGACACGTCATAATGCCACGCCGAAAAAAACCCGGAAATGGACTACGTTTTCGATACAGAGAGGCACAAACTGATGACGTCACTTCATCACGTCGCCGTGAGCCGCGACCGGGAACCAATAATTAAAATTAATAAAATGTTCAATCAATTAATCAATCAATCGGGGAACATAGGACCCGGGGAACATAGGACCCGAGGAACATAGGGATGATCCCCTAGCAATAGAGGCCATGCTAGCTGTAGAGGCCATGCTAGCTGTAGGGGCTATGCTAGCAGTAGGGGCTATACTAGCAGTAGAGGCTTTGCTAGCTGTAGGGGCTGCACTAGCAGTAAGGGCTGTACTATCAGTAGGGGCTTTGCTAGCTGCAGAGACTGTGCTAGCCATGGAGGCCATGCTAGCTTTAGGCGTTTTGCTAGCTGCAGGGGTTGTGCTAGCTGCAGGGGCTGTGCTAGCTGTAGGGGCTATACTAGCAGTAGAGGCTTTGCTAGCTGTAGATGTTATGCTAGAAGTAGAACCCTTGCTAGCTGTAGAGGCCTTGCTAGCTATAGATAATTTGCTAGCTGTAGAGGTCATGCTAGCAATAGAGACCATGCTAGCTGTGAGGGCCATGCTAGCTGTGAGGGCCATGCAAGCTGTAGGGGCTGTACTAGCATTATAAACAGGGCTTGACGTTAACTTTTTGACTCACTAGTGGTTTTCCAAAGTCACTAGCCACTCAGCATTTTCACTAGCCAAAAATCCCCACACACGCCGATCATAACCCAACAATGGTAATAATGTGATTATTAAAATGGTCATGTGAAAATGGGCTCCAGACTAACTTTTTTCACCACCGTGATGAATGAGAGACCTCCTCCAATGTACAGTTTATATGTCAAATGTATATACACTCTTTTCTGGACACTTTTTGTATCACAAACAGTACTGTATTTGCAAATCTGGTATGTCATAAATGTATAGATGTAGCAGTACTGTCTATCTGTATGTCGTGTGTATCATATTTATGATGAATTGAAAATGGGGGACCCTGATGTAAACAAGACGAAAGTATTTCTCTGGTCTGCATCCCCTTAACAATTGTATGTATTGATCTGTACTGTACCCATTCTGCAATCTGTTAATAAAGTTTTCATTCAATCAATCAATCAGAGAGAGAGAGAGAGAGAGACAGAGAGAGAGGGAGAGAGACAGAGAGAGAGAGAGAGAGAGAGAGAGGGGGGAGAGAGCGCGCACGTAGGTTCTAGGTTGAATCAATTGATGAACAATGTCGTTTTCATTATAAGCGTCTTGCAAGTTGCAACGCTGGTTAAGATATGAAAATACAGATGAAGCTTTTAGTATTCCTGGGCGCTTTGCCGCGACGTGCGCACGGTTATATCACGTCGTTGAAATGAATTAGGAACCCAGGCTGCTGTTCTATTTTATGCCGCCAGGAGGCGCAGTCATTAGACGGACGCTACAACGTCCTACACAGTATACTGTATAACGATCTGTATGTTTTGTTGTCTAAAATAAATACCATACCATATGTCTAAAGCAATGTTGCTGAATTAAAGAATGAATAAGTTAAACGTGTCAATTCAGCAGTCAAAGTGTATATATTAAAACGTGTCAAATCTAACTTCATTAGATGGCCGACGTACGGCTCTCTTGTCCATTCATTTCATCAAAAGAAAGCGTTAGTGTAATGCTTCTTGGTAACAATAAGTTTGTGTACGCAATGTTGCTGAATAAAATAATTAAACCGTTAAGACCGGTCGAATTAGCAGTCAATGTGTATATTTTGTGTAGATAGCTAGTGGAGGTGCCAGGTGGGCTCTCTTTATAATGGATATATTTTGTCTAGTACCGTGGTCTAGTGGTTTATTCCCATTCCTTTCAAGCTGACGCCTGTGGTTCGAATCCCAGCGTGTATAATATATATATTTTTTTATTATTTATAAAATGAAATTGCCCGCAACGATGTGCATAATACAATAGTAATAATATATAATAAGAATCCAACCAATAGAGCGACATTGTGCAATAAACAAGTAAACAAAGTAGGGCATATCGGTATTTGTACATGAGTCAACTTCACTTCATTTCCCAGACCCACTTTGTTTTGAAACAACCAATCACGTTGCGCGATAGCACGAACGATCCACAGTCAGTAAGTAATGTTACAGCTGAGTTCACTCATTCAGAACGGCGAAATGTAAAATGCTACCCAGGATTGTTGCGTTTCGTTATAAAAACTATGCGGTGATAAACAAAAAACGAATCGCAGTATGCAAAACGTGCGGTTCGAGGATCACAGATGAAAGATGCAACGTCCAACTTCGTTCGACACTTGAACTAAGCTGCACAAAGATCGGTAAGTGAATGAACGAATGAATGAAAACTTTATTTAACAGATTGCAGAATGGGTACAATACAGTACAGCTCAATATACACAATTGTTAAGGGGATGCAGACCAGAGAAAGACTTTCGTCTTGTTTACATCAGGGTCCCCCATAGTAACTTGGCTTGCTACAGTAGCTACAGTTAAATCAATGAGCCAGTGTGCTAACGTTATCATATACTCTCTTTTTTAGACTCTTTTTGTATCACAAACAGTACTGTATTTGTAAATCTGGTATGTCATAAATGTATAGATGTAGCAGTACTGTATCTGTATGTCATGTATGTCATGTTATGATGAATTGAAAATGGGGGACCCTGATGTAAACAAGACGAAAGTCTTTCTCTGGTCTCTTCGCTGGACTGAGACGTGACGTGATTTTAATTATAATATGCATGATGTTTTGCTTTGTACAGGCAATAATGAAGAAGTTCCCTGGAAGGAAGGATGTCTCTTTCAGGAAGGGTACTTCCAGCTCCATCCCTTCTTCATCTGGAAGCCTGAGCATGCCATAATGGAGCGACTCAGGAACAACTACATCCTGCCTTGTCTCTATGGCTGTCTTTCTCCTCAGGTTCTCTCTGCAGGTGTAGGAAGGCCTCGGGTGTAGCACTCAACACTTTGGTCAACATTGTTACTCAGCTGATAGAGTTGAGCCCTTCCTGATGACTTGTCGAACAGAACTTGTAAGTCGCTTTGGATAAAAGTGTCAGCTATTTTCTTTTCTATTTTTTTTTTATATCCTTTATTTATCCAGGAATGTCCCATTGAGATACAATATATCTTCTTCCAGGGAGTCCTGACCAACACGGCACACAACAAGTTTCAACATAAAAACAAGGGCATTAAACAAAAAACATACAAATCAAATACAAATACAGAAGGCCATTTGTGCAGTGGCAAGAAGCATAATCACATCAGCAATAATTAGGGATGCACGATATTGATTTTTTGACACCGATATCGATACCGATAACTTTATGCTCCTCAAGCCGATAACCGATACCGATAACCGATATTTATTGTATTATTAAAAAAATATTTTGATCAAATATTTTTATTTTATTTTCAACATGAAACAAAACATATCACAATACAATAATAATACGTCAAATATACTCTCTTTTCTGGACTCTTTTCGTATCACAAACAGTACTGTATTTGCAAATCTGGTATGTCATGTATAGATGTAGGCAGTACTGTCTATCTGTATGTCATGCATGTCATTATGTTATGATGAATTGTAAATGGGGGACCCTGATGTAAACAAGACGAAAGTCTTTCTCTGGTCTGCATCCCCTTAACAATTGTATGTATTGAGCTGTACTGTATTGTACCCATTCTACAATCGGTTAATAAACTTTTAACCAGACAACAGAAACAAAAGCCAAGACAACCGTTGACTGATAAAGTGACTATATTTATTTTTCCAAATGAAAATTCACAATCCGTCAACAACTTTATAATATATATATATATAATAATGCGTGATCCACAGAGTCAAACGCTTTAGACGGATCAACAAACAATGCTGCACAGTTCTGTATCGTTAGTGGCTTAGCTTGGCATCACACTGCACTATCTCGCGTACGTGCACGCGTACTGAATAAACCACAAATGTACCTCTAATACCAGTATTAGTCTGACCACACCCCTCATCAGCTTACCTTCATAAGCAGGTGTGTGGTCACCTGCTCTCCTCCTTCTCGCTTTCACCACAAGGAAGAAGTGCCTCGGTAGATCCCCACACTTGACACCATGATGGAAGAAATTGGATTAGGAACAGCTTGGGAAACAAGGATACGTTGACATCATATCTTTATTTTCTCTCTCACTATTTTCGAGAAAATACGGCGATATTGTCTTCGTACTGGAGTGTCTAGAAGATGATGATCATTCTAAAAACCCTCCACCGGTTTTCGTATTGGGAGCACGCCGCTGCATGCTTCTCAACTGCAGTTCCTTGCTGTGTTTGTTGGGGTGAAACCTGTCAGGCCACAGCTGAACTGTCGGACATGCCGCTGTTGTGAGAAGCGGTGCGTTCCAGGTTGGGTGAGTAGTGTTTGCTGGCGGGCTCCACTTGTCTGTTAGTGCTATGGGGGCTACTTGACAAAGTTTATGGAAACCGGCCCCAGGCTAGGGTCCTTTGTTTAGCCGCCTAGGCGACAGAAGGCCTTGGTCTGGAGACCATTATAGTTTTAACTAGTGGGCCGCGACCATTGACACTGGTGATCCCTGTGTGTTCTGGACGAGTGGATTCTCTCTGTCACCGTGTTAAGGCCCCATCTTTCATATCCAAATGAGAGTATTCCTTCACGAGGGGATATGTGCATGTAATGTGCGATAGCGGCAGATTCATGTTCAAAGTCAGCTATACAGGCCAGTTGGTACTGTGCTGATTCCGCCGGATGTGGTAAAGTCACCGTTGTGAAGCGGTGTTGACATCTTGTTTTCTCTTTTCTCTTAAAAAGTGAGGAGAGGTTCAGAACGGCGGCCTGTCTGGGTGAGTGTTATGTCATTGTTTACATGTTCATAGCTTACGGTTAGCCAGTCAGCTGTTAACTGCTGCGTTAGCCTGCTGGATCGCTGCATGGCCTGCTTAAGGCCTACTATTAGCCAGTCAGCTGTTAGCTGCGGGGCTAGCATGTCGTGGTCGCTAGGTAACGTTAGCTTGCTGCTATGGCCATGGCTGGCGCGGGGTAGCTTAGCTTCTCGCGCGCCGCCGGGAGCTCGCTTCTGATCGCCGTTAGCTTGATGCTATTCTGTTGAACGTGCTTTGATTTTAACATGTTTTACACTCTTGACCGCGACGTCATCCTTGACAGGGGATGTTTCGTCGACCCTGCCCTGAGCCTGGACGGGGATTGCGTCAACAAAGAGGACTGTAGCGACTGGTTGGAGCGGCGACGCTGCCCGGATCGAACAACACAGGACGGCTGTGTTCTACGGTGTCTTGTGACTGCACTTCGCTGATCTGCGTTCCGGGTAGGAACGGGGTTGACCAGACCTCATAACACGTCTTCTGGTTTTACTTTGCTAAATGTATTGTGAATAACGGTGTTTTTTCCCAAAACGTGTGTTGTTGCAATGCATTTAGGATACGTTGCGGGTTATGTGTGAGCTGTTTTTGTCACTGGCAGTTAGCTTCTCCGTGCAGATCGTGATGTATTGATCTGGTTGTTGTGTGAGAAACATCATGGTGTTTATGTGTACCGTGTACTCACTACTAAGGCAACTAACCTATGAAGCTATGCTTGGTGACAAGTGAGTAAAAGAATGTTCTTTCTCAGACTGTAATGACAATGAACAGTGTGTTCACACATTAACAGGTTTTCCTGTTTTAACTGGCCGTATTGAGGGTAAAATAGGAGGATTGTGTTTTTCCCCCCCGGTTCCCTGGGGACTTTATCACCTCCTATCAGACATGTTGTGCATTAATTGTGTCTTTTGTGTGGTAGGGATACGATGTAACTCTTAGCTTGATTGCTGAGGTTGTGCTAAATCTGCTGGAGAAACTTATTTCCTAAAGGGAAATTGGTTTGGTTGCTGTCATGTGTGCTTAGCAAGGCCTGTGGTCGATACTAATCAAGAATGATGTATTCTCTCATTGTGAAAAAAACGGCGTTCCTCTGTTGAGTGTTTTTGCCATTTTTTGTAGGTGATGATGGGTTGTGTGTGTCATGTGACCTACAACTGGGTTGTACTGGCCACAGAAGCACATGTGTATGTTGGACCGGGGTTCTTAGAGCCCTCTCTATTCTGTGTTTTTCCTTAGTAAAAATCAGATAGCAGGTTAGCTCATGCGCTGTGTGGAGCTGTGAAACGCTTCATAGAGCTGACTATGACTGTGTCATATTCTCTTTTTGTCGTTACGTCGTATCATGGGTGTGGGGTCGTAAAGGGGTGAACTGGTAACCTTTCCTCTCCCCATTGTTCTGTCGGTCAGGGGTACACCCCCTGTCCTTCAAGGTTCCCGTCACGTGGCGGTTCGGCACGTTACGGGGGGGGGGGGGGGGGGGGGGGGAGGGAGTTCCTGGTCCCACGGCCTGGTATATTGGGCGTGTGCACCGCAGGAATTCCCCCGCCATAGAGTACGTCACCGTGCGCGTCTCTGTTGGTAGGACTTCCGTGTGCTGTTCACGTCCATGTGATGGATCTGTTTTCAGGGGGGGTGGTCAGGGCTCCTCCTCACCAAGCGCCTATTCAGGCCTTCTGTGAGTTCGGACTCCTTCTTCCATGTGAGGAAGCCTCCATCAGAGTACAGAGCCTTCCTCCTCAGATTGTCAAAGTGAGTGGACCCTCTAGAAGGGTCCTTTTCTATTGTATGTATATTCGATTCAATTCGTTTATTGAGTGTGTATGGGTTCAGTGCCTCTTCCCCGGAGGCCCTAAAACCAGTTTTTTACATGGCTCAAGGTGCAATATATTCTTTTCAATCTGTACAGCTCGCGTGGGAAGTCTCTCTGGGGATCCCCGTCTCTTTCCTATGGGAGGGTGGTGGGATGTAAAAATGTGAAAAAATTTTACCCCGGCTGTGTAGACTGGGATACATACTGTTGATGCTTCCTTCTTTCTATTCCAGAAGTGTTGGAGTTAGGGAGTGTCACACCCCTCTTGTCGTTCCCCTGGGCGCCTTGGGGATTCAATGACAGGTCTAAATAGCCTGTTCATTGATGGGGGTGTGTCCCGACGCACGTATAGTGCTAGCTCGCTGTAAACAGGCGATTGACTGGCACGCCTTGGTTGCTTGTGGTTGAAACAGCGTTTTTATAAAGCAACTGAGATGGGGGTTTTTCCTCTTCCGACGACCACATCCCATGACCTGGGTGGGTTGTCGACGGATTCTCGTTCATGTCTGGGGGATGATGACGGGATGGATCTGAACATATGTAGTGGGGTCTCACGCCCTTGGGGTGGGCCACCAGGCGCGGTTCGTCCGAACGTCTGGGTGGCGCCTTCTTTTCATGTTAAGATCAACACGCATATCTGCCCTTCTCCTGGAGTAGGCATGTCGGCGTGGTTAGGGCACGGGACTGGTTCTGGTCACGCTGGTCCAGATCAGTTGAACCCGTTGTCCGCCGGGGATGCAGATCTGCTGTTCTGGTACCCTGAGGGACTTGGGCTTTTTTCAGGGGGAAAAATGCCAGGTCGGTCTGGGTGTCACAGGGTTAAGCGCTATGGAGACCCTGGTTGGGTATGTTTTTACTCAGCACTGTCGTCATGGCTTACAGCCATGCCATTCTGTACGCGCTCGATCTCGTCGGATCTCGGCCGCTACACAGGTTGGTCCTGGTTAGTACTTGGTTGGGAGACCGCCGGGGAATACCAGGTACGGTGTGCTTAGGGGCTGGTTCTCCATTATTTTTCGCTCCTCTCTCACGCATGGCGAAGAGGGGCCTGTGGGGGTGGTTTTTTGACCTCCTCTGGTGACCCTGTGCTTCCCGTACCGCCAGGCCCGGTCCGAAGTGATGTTTGCGACCCGTAGGCCTGGGTTAACCCTTTTTGGAAACTGAAACACTTGTACTGCGGTATAGCCGGTGTATACCCGCAGGTGTGTTTTGGAGTTTTTTCTTGAGGGGTTATAGGAACAACCACCGCATTGGGTAACACCGAGGTGGTTGATTCCCTGGTGTGTTGGAGCAGTGTCAACTCCCGGGTTCACCGTTTGAGGGTGCCCCTGCACGTTCATGACGTCTGCCAATCGTGTCAGCCTTCTCTGCCTCGACCCCTCTGGGTGGGGGTTGTTAAATGGAGGCTTGGTCATGCAACACCGCCAGCTTCCGCTCCTTCCGCCGGGGCGGCTGTGTTCAGCTGTCCCCTCTGGCGCCTGTCTCGTCCGCAGTCTCCAGGCTAGGGTTAACAGCCTGTTGCCTGGTTTTTCCCCGGTGCGCTGCCTGCTTCCGTTGGTTAACCTTTTTTGTGTGCTTACGGCCATGCTGACTGCCTGTTCTGCAGGGTCAGTGTGCCAGGCGGTGTACTATTGGGGGGACGGGGCCCGCTCGGCTTACGGCCATACCGACCTGAACACGCCCGATCTCGTCCGATCTCGGAAGTTAAGCAGGTTCTGGCCTGGTTAGTACTTGGATGGGATTCCGCCTGGGAATACCAGGTGCAGTAACTGAGGGGCCTTTGTCCGAATACGCTGGCGATGTGGGGGGCGGGGCACTACGTGCCCACCTGGTGGGGTCTTGATGCTGGCATCATGGACTTCTCCGGGCCCCCATTCTAGGGAGTCCAGTCCTTTTGGTGGGTCTGGGTCTTCCTTCGTGCTCCGCTGCTACGGCCTTGCCACGGGGTTGGGTTTGCCCTTGACCCCGTGATTCTGGGGGCAGTAACGAGGTTGTTCCTCCGTTCGTTCCCGGGTGGCATGCGGGTTGTGCGTGTGTGTAGTCGTGGGGTCAAGCCACGGTCTGCTCACCCTGTGCGTTGAGTTGCTTGAGTGCCTCTTCGCACGGTCGGGTCCGTCGCCCTCCCGTGACGTCCCTAATAGGGGGGCTACCCGCCATTAGGGGGGGTCGGGGGGGCTCGGCCCTCCCTGTTCTGATGGTTGTGGGGGGGCTGTCAGCGGGGTGTATTTGTCAGCCAGTGGCTCCGCTTGGCCTCCCTTGTGCAGTGTGATGCCAAGCTAAGCCACTAACGATACAGAACGATAGGTTATGACTATAACCAAGTTCTGTTAGTTAGGGGCGATGCTTGGCATCAGACGGCCGCTGCAGCCCTTGTCCTCACCTTGTGGTGAAAGCTTGGGAAGGAGGAGAGCAGGTGACCACACACCTGCTTATGAAGGTAAGCTGATGAGGGGTGTGGTCAGACTAATACTGGTATTAGAGGTACATTTGTGGTTTATTCAGTACGCGTGCACGTACGCGAGATAGTGCAGTGTGATGCCAAGCATCGCCCCTAACTAACAGAACTTGGTTATAGTCATAACCTATCGTTTTTTCTTGTCTAGTGCTTCAATTATGTCATTTGAGACTAGCATAGTCACTGAAGTACTATGGATCTGAAGCCTGACTGAAACTCGTTAAGAATATTATGGTCAGCTAGAAACTTTTTCAGTTTGTTTACAAGAGATTCAAAGACTTTGGCCATTACAGACAATCTGGAAATAGGGCGATAACATTCTGCACTCGCACATACACAAACGCACTTTAAGAAAATAACTTGTTGTGATTGTCCTTGTTTTCCGTCCGTATAATATGTAATGGGATCCTATTCCAGTATGTTATGGCTCTATACATTGCTATATAAATGAAGATTATTATTATTATTTACAAATATAGAGTAAAGGAGGGGTTCCTTTACAACTTCCTTGGGGAATACCACACTGGAGTGTTACCATATTTGACATGGAACCATTAAATACAACACATTGTTGTCTATTAGACAAGTAGCTTCTCATCCATTCCATGGCAGTGTCTTCAAGCCCATATGTGTGTAATTTCAATAATAATAGGCCATGCCCATGATCTATGATGTCGAAAGCCGCACTGAAATTCAAGAGCACTGTACCCACAACTAACTTCCTATCGATCAGTTGTAGCCAGCTATCTGTAAGAGATGTTAAAGCAGTTCCCTTAGAGTATCCTACTTTGTATGCATGCTGGAAATCAGAATTAATGTTGTTTTCGTTGAAATACTTTTGAATCTGCTTGAACACAATTCCTTCCAATAACTTACCTATTACTGGTTTTTCACTGGTTTTCCAAGGCTGAGGAAAGACCCTCTCTTCAAAACATAAATTAAATATATGTGATAGTGGCTTAGCCACACATTTTGCAGAGATTTGTAGCAGTGTTCCATTCAGATTATCAACACTGCAAGGTTTATCTGGTTTAAGTGCTAGGAGGAGCTTTTCAATATCATTTGGACTTGTGCATTTAAATTTAAATCGGCATTTCTTGTCATACATTATATGTTTTTTAATTACAGAGTCTGACAGCTTACCACTCATTGGCAACATTTGATTTATAATTGTGTTTACCTTGGAAACAAAGTAATTGTTGAAATGAGTTGCAATGTCAAATGGTTTAGTGGTGAATATACCATCTGACTCAATAAATGATGGCGTTTTGCCCATTTTATTTCTACCCAGCTCCATTCAATGTTTTCCATAGTCTCTTACTATCCCCTTTACACTCCTCCAATCTGGTTTGATAATGTTTTTTCTTCTGTAATTGTATTCATTTATAAATGTATAACTGTTGATTGATATGCACTGTCCCTGATCAAATAAACGGAGTAAACTCAAACGAAACTATTGTTTTATTGCACAATCGTAGCGGGCATTGTAACGTTTGGGGTTTTGCGAGAGAACCAGTGTTGCAGTGAAAGATTAAACAAGTGAGAGAGACAGATGGACAGAATGAATTAATGAAAACTTTATTTAACTGATTGCAGAATGGGTACAATACAGTATGGCTCAATACACACAAAATGTTTAAGGGGATGCAGAGCAGAGAAAGACGTTTGTCTTGTTTACATCAGGGTCCCCCACCGGGATTCGAACACGGCTGCACGAGAGCAGTTCAGCTCCTTGGACAGCGTGACAAATGCACCCATTTCATTGGCTGTTAGTCTGTTACACCTATACACGGCTGGCCTCCGCGTGCGAAACGGGAATGGTACCACTGTACCATGGTGACTTTTCTACCAATCTGTATTAGAGAGTCTCATCAGATATGGTATTACAGCTTGGTTTGGTAACCTGTCTGTACAATTAAAGTCCAAACTGGTCCGTCTGATGCAGACCGCATGGAAGATCATAGGGGTGAAAGGTCACCCATCCCTGCAGTCTATGTATGAACAGGCTACTCTAAGGCAAGCCAATAGAATAGTCTCGAAAACAAGAGATCTAATGTACATTAAACTTGAAAATAGTCTGTCTCGTCTCTCCCTCCATCCCAACAGGGGGGTAGAGTGACTAGCCTGTGTAGGTGTGACATTGGATTGGCAACCCCCACACACACCATTGAAATGCTAATTGTTGGGGGACCCTGATGTAAACAAGACGAAAGTATTTCTCAGGTCTGCACCCCCTTAACAATTGTATGTATTGAGCTGGACTAAGCTCATTGAGCTGAGTAATATTATTGGCAAAACTTAGCCTGAAGTATATAATTAGGTTGCTGTTTATCAAAAAAAAATAATAATAATAATTGTTCTTGTTACTGACTGTCAATCTTCCATGTTTTCGCTATAGTGTGTAGACCTTGCTACACATGTATTTCGTTCATATTGTTTATGGACAATGAGATGGGAGTGGAACTTTGTACATGCCCTTTGGGCTTCGTTCCCTCCTAGCACTGTTTTTTTAAATAATGTGCTAAATAAATAAAATAAACTAAACATATGAAGCTAAATACTCTGCTCTCACATTGTAGCTTCCTGGGGGCTTGTTCAGAGGAGGCTGCAGGTAGACGTGCTGCAGGTAGAGGTGCAGATAATTAGGTTGCTGTTTATCATAATGAAGCTAAATACTCTGCTCTCACATTGTAGCTTCATGAGGGCTTGTTCAGAGGAGGCTGCAGGTAGCGGTGCAGCGGAGGCAGGCTGGGCTGGTGCAGAGGAGGAAGAGAAGAGGAGAAGATCTTTGATCCTCCTTGCTTCCTCAGCGGGGTCCTGCCGTAGATGTCCAGATGGACCCTTCCTGAAAGAGACATCCTTCCTTCCAGGGAACTTCTTCATTATTGCCTGTACAAAGCAAAACATCATGCATATTATAATTAAAATCACGTCACGTCTCAGTCCAGCAAAGAGACCAGAGAAAGACTTTCGTCTTGTTTACATCAGGGTCCCCCATTTTCAATTCATCATAACATGACATACATGACATACAGATACAGTACTGCTACATCTATACATTTATGACATACCAGATTTACAAATACAGTACTGTTTGTGATACAAAAAGAGTCTAAAAAAGAGAGTATATGATAACGTTAGCACACTGGCTCATTGATTTAACTGTAGCTACTGTAGCAAGCCAAGTTACTATGGGGGACCCTGATGTAAACAAGACGAAAGTCTTTCTCTGGTCTGCATCCCCTTAACAATTGTGTATATTGAGCTGTACTGTATTGTACCCATTCTGCAATCTGTTAAATAAAGTTTTCATTCATTCGTTCATTCACTTACCGATCTTTGTGCAGCTTAGTTCAAGTGTCGAACGAAGTTGGACGTTGCATCTTTCATCTGTGATCCTCGAACCGCACGTTTTGCATACTGCGATTCGTTTTTTGTTTATCACCGCATAGTTTTTATAACGAAACGCAACAATCCTGGGTAGCATTTTACATTTCGCCGTTCTGAATGAGTGAACTCAGCTGTAACATTACTTACTGACTGTGGATCGCTCGTGCTATCGCGCAACGTGATTGGTTGTTTCAAAACAAAGTGGGTCTGGGAAATGAAGTGAAGTTGACTCAGAATAACTCATGTACAAATACCGATATGCCCTACTTTGTTTACTTGTTTATTGCACAATGTCGCTCTATTGGTTGGATTCTTATTATATATTATTACTATTGTATTATGCACATCGTTGCGGGCAATTTCATTTTATAAATAATAAAAAAATATATATATTATACACGCTGGGATTTGAACCCCGGGCGTCAGCTTGAAAGGAATGGGAATAAACCACTAGACCACGGTACTAGACAAAATATATCCATTATAAAGAGAGCCCACCTGGCACCTCCACTAGCTATCTACACAAAATATACACATTGACTGCTAATTCGACAGGTCTTAACGGTTTAATTATCTTATTCAGCAACATTGCGTACACAAACTTATTGTTACCAAGAAGCATTACACTAACGCTTTCTTTTGATGAAATGAATGGACAAGAGAGCCGTACGTCGGCCATCTAATGAAGTTAGATTTGACACGTTTTAATATATACACTTTGACTGCTGAATTGACACGTTTAACTTATTCATTCTTTAATTCAGCAACATTCATTCATGCAGTCTGTAGACATACTGTAGGACGTTGTAGCATCCTATGAATGAAGTCACCAGCTGTAATGGAATTGAATGGAACTCGAGCTTAGTCCAGCGCGTTGCTCCTCCAATGAATGAACAAAAAGCTGGCGCGTCGGGCAGTTGTCACCAGCTGTATGAGAGCGCCCCCGCTGGTCATTGTTAACATTAACCATGCCAAACGACGTCATAACGGCCGGCAAACAGCTGTTCCAGGACTTTTCCCGGCTGTATCTGTACTTGCCAGTACTGTCTGTAAGGATGGTTGTAGGCAGCTGTGTTCAACGAGCTCAGCCCGCCAGCTTGATTATGTGCATTGGCGATAGACTCAGTGTGAAAATAAATTTGAAGAGAGCTGGTTTCAGGTTTCACATGACCAGCCAATCAGAGGCAGATCAGGGCTGGTCTTTGCATAATGAACGTGATATAGCCAATCAAAGGCAGAGATTGTTTTTTGAATGCAGGGAGAAAAAGACGCTAAACGCTAAACACACACACATAAACACACACACATACACACACACATACACACAGACAGACAGACCACTAGCCAATGTGGCGGGTAGAATGACGGAAGTACACGCCCCAGGGGAATTCTACCCGCGTCTGGCGGGTGGGCGGGTGTCAATGTCAAGCCCTGATTATAAACCTTGCTAGCAGTATGGGCTATGCTAGCTAAAGAGGCAGTCCTAGCAGTAGGGACCATGCTAGCTGAAGGGGTGGTCCTAGCAGCAGAGGCCATGCTAGCTGTAGGGGCTATGTTAGCAGGAGTGGCTGTGCTAGCTGTAGAGGCTAACAGCCAAGGCAATGCTAGCAGTAGGGACTGTACTAGCAGTCGGGCTATGCTACAGTAGCAGTAGAGGCTGTACTAGCATTAGAGGCTTTGCTAGCAGTAGGAACCATGCTGGCAGTAGAAGCCTGCCAGCAGTAGAGGCTTGGGAGGGGACTGGAGAAGGAATATCCTGGTCCAGCACCTTGATAATGGCCCTGCACCTCCAGCTGTGGGACCAGCTCAGGACTCCACTCCATGACGGAGAAGAGCAGCCGCATGATGGTCATCTTCTCCTCCGTGGAGTAGGACGGGACATCACCCTTAAAAAAGTTATTTATGGTGCGCAATGCCTCACCCATCCTGTCTGCTGGGCCCTTGCTTGGTGGGTTCATTCTGTCACGGTCTGGGTGTGGCGGTGGTGATAGGACACAGGAGTAGACAAACCAACCAAACCAAATGGAAAATACAAGCAGACCACAGACACCAAATAGAGAACCCACTAACAGACAGCAACTACAAAGACTAAGACTAGACTAACTACAAAGACTAAGACTAGATTTGATTAATTGAAAATGTAAACAAGACGAAAGTCTTTCTCTGGTCTGCATCCCCTTAACAATTGTATGTATTTGGGGGCGCTCCAGTAGCACACCACATAGTGGTCTCCCCGGGTTCGTTTCCCAGACCCGGTGGCCATATGTCGCATGTCTTCCCCTCTTCTCCTCCCGTTTCACCCTCTCTCCTCTGTCGGTCCTGCGTGGCCAAAAAAAAGCTGTCGGTCCTGCGCGGCCAGAAAAAGCGAATAAAGATGATAAAATAATTTTTTTTTTTTTTTTGCTGTATTGTATTGTACCCATTCTGCAATCTGTTAATAAAGTTTTCAATCAATTAACAGTAACTCTAATACAAGAAAAACACTAGGAATATAACACACAGGAACATACGACTAACAGGGGAACATGAAGGGCAAGAGATAGAGAAGGGGAGAGAGAGAGAGAGCATGAGAGAGATGATGGGAAGCACACTGAGGGCCAGGGACACGAGGAACAAGCATACAGGGACGGGAAGAGGTAGAGCTGGGGAGAACAGTCCAGTAACAGGCGGAACATTACTACAAGACCAAAACACATGCCAAAAATAAACAGCAATTAAACAATTTAATCAAGTGAATGGAAGGCAGGCGTCTAGTCTATAGCTTACCTTTACTCTTTACTCATTACTCATGTATTTTAAATTCCAGCCTGTGTAATAAATGTGTGGTTAAAGGGATAGTTCAAACTTTTGGAACACTAGCCCTATTTCAATAATGATGTTGGTCGGTCGGTGGAGTCCTTTCTCGGCACAATCCATGCGCTGTTCTTCATACTAGCTCTACAAACCAATGCAAAGTCAATAGGACCAGGGCAGCTGGGTAGTGTAAAGGTCTAAGCACTCGCTTTCCGTGCCAGAAGCCCGGGTTCAATAACAGCGGTACCTCAGGCTTGGTTCCCATGAACACAATTGGTGGTGCCTACCACCACCACAGAGACCTGGTTGTGGTAATAGCAACTCCTACTGGTCGGTCAGGGCTGCTTGTTCAGCTGGGAGGGGATCTGAGGGAGATAGTGCTCGTGCTATCGAAGCGAAAGTCTTTCTCTGGTCTGTATCCCCTTAACAATTGTGTGTATTGAGCTGTACTGTACTGTACCCATTCTGCAATCTGTTCAACCAATCAATGTGCATTATGATCCCCCATAGAGGAGGCATGTGGTAGTCTACACCCTGTCATGCACCTCCAAGCCACCAGGCTTCCCTTCCCATGTATCCCCCCTTGTGTTTTCCCCCACGCTCTCTCTTTCCCGGTCTCAATCAAGCAGGAGTGGATCCAGGTGTTGGGAGTCAGGTGATCAGCTGTTTCCTATCCAATCAACCCTGCCATGAAGGACTGGCCATGTCGTAGACATACCGTTAGTCGAGTCCTATGCCTTTTCCATTTGAGATACTGGTTGATATTCCATTATCTGTTTTTGGTTTGAGTTGTAACTTTGATTTTTCTCCCTTGTACCACAGTCTCAGCCTGACTACGCCGCCTGGTGAACCTGCCTGCTCTTTTTTATTTATTCCCTGGATTTTTACTCTTTGTTTTGTCCCATGAGTTTTTTTTTATCTTTTTGTTCCCAGGCAATTGTACTTTAATTGTTCCTCAAGTGTTCCTTTTATATTTTGTTTAATTATGTTTTTTGACAATGCTCTGCGTTGCCTTTACTGGGACATTTATTCTGTTTTGTTTACTTGTTTAGTTTACCCCAATTCCTAGAATTCCCCTGTTCATTATATTTTGTATAAATACATTTACCCGCATTCTGCGTCTGCGTTTGGGTTCTGGCTCTTGTATACTCCTTACAGACCCTCCACAGACTGCCAGTAGGGTAGTGTAACAAATTGGGCGATTGAAGAAAATAAAGAAGGAAACAATGTCCAGGCACGCACTCCAGGTTTTTCCAAATTTATTGGCAGCCTGAAATCATATCATGACGTTTCAGTGTGAACACACCTTCTTCAGAATGGCTTGCAGAAAATAAAGAAGGAAAGGGGTCAAGTGCAGAGATCCAGAGCTACTAACGTGACTTAATTTGGCACGTTTGGTTCTGTGTCCGCTCGGAGGAGAAGAAAAAGTCTGGAAACAAGTGGTTTTGTGGAGCAATGGTCCGAGGGTGATGGGTTGTTTTATTGGCAAACAGCAGCAATTAAATTCTCCAAAGCAGTACACGGGTTTATCAAAGTCTCCCTGACACACACAGTTCGGTTCCCTGTTGTAGCGGTGTCCACTTATAGTGCCTATAACCTTTACCGTTGGGCGCCAGACAGGTCTAACCCCTGCCAATGAAGATAAAATTACCTTTTTGATGTGATTAATTAGGCCTATAGCTCCGGCATAAGACTGTACCACATAAGACAAATAATAATAATAATTTTCATTAGACAAATAATATAATAATTTGATTTATAGTAGGTCTGGACTAATGGCCAAGATAATTACTAGGTGAGTTTGATAACAAAGAAACACTCAGGAGTCATGCCCAATTCAGTCAACATGTCCATGTATTGGATATTAGTCATAATCATAAGAAAAACTCTTAGAACACAAAACAATTCATTTACAGACCAATTCGTTCACGCAGTTCAATGCATTGGGTGAACAGGTATAGGCATTTGCCAATAGTTTCAAATGTCAAAAGTTCGTGATGACCGCCACGCAACTGTGTGAATGAACGAAAAAATAGAAAGTCTCTAAAGAAAATATGTGTGTGTGTGTGGGTGTGTGATGCGAGAGTAGGGGAAAGAGAGGGGCGTTGGACTTGGGGCTGGAGGGGGTAGAGAGAGAGATGTTTGGCTGGGGCTGGAGGGGTAGAGAGAGAGATGTTTGGCTTGGGCTGGAGGTTGCAGAGAGAGATATAGAGGCGCGTTTGGCCTGGGCTATGTGTCGCCGTCATTAGGAAGCTTGGAGAGGGGAATGTTTGAGTCGGAGACGCTTGCGTCACAGCCTCGGAACAGGAGCGTAACCAACAGTGCAGCATGTACTTTACCGCACCGAAGTCCGCGTTGGGTGAAGATGATCAGGTCGTAGACGTCCGGACTATCCCCGTTGGTCATCCATCCCGTATCAGGTATGTTTACTTTCGCGTTTCTTTTCAACACCATCCAACTACGTTCACTTTCTCCCTGTTCCTCACATCGGCTGCACGTCTTCTCAGTGAAACAACATTCAAATTCGCCGCTCTCACTTCCGCGTCCTGACTTCGCACGTCTCCTGTCTCACGTCTCACCAGGCCAACCCCCCACCGTCTGACGTCTCACTTCTTATCCGCTATCAGATCCCAGATGAGCGCATCCGTAATTGACAGACATAAAGGGACAGGCACACTTTTACCTGGCAGGTTAAAGCCGCTCTGTTACACTCTCCCCCCATTGTGAAAGACCACCTTTGGTGTTGAACACCAGTCACTCGAAACCCAGGAACTCGTCCTCTGAGCTATCTTCATTTAATATCTCCAGGACCTCCTTCCTTTCCTGTTCGTCCAAATCCTCCGCTGTAGGGTAGAAAGGTTTGAGGTTACAGACATGTACTGTTCTCACATCTCCACCAGTGTCCTCTCGTACAACTTGGTAGTTGACGGGACCAGTTTGTTTTATTACACGATAGGGTCCTTTCCACTTGCTGGCCAGTTTGGCAGTAAAGTTCTTGGCTGCACTGGACTGTGGAAAGTTCCTTACCCACACCCTTTCTTGGAACTTGAAACTGACATCCCTCCTGTTCTTGTTATAGTTCCGTAGCTGTCTCACACGAGCCTTCTTACTACTTTCCTCGGCTTTGGCGTGGAGAGTCTTCAGCTGATGAACCACATCATACGCCTGAGCATCAGGAGGAAGAGACTTGCCTCTCAGGACTTTGTCCATTGGACTGTTCAGTTTCCTTCCAAGCTGTAACTCTGCAGGGGTAACTCCTGTGGTTTCTTGAACTGCCGAATTCAAGGCAAATCTGAACTCTGGTAAGTACTGATCCCACTTCCGGTGGTTGTCTTCCACGTAGGAGGAGATCATACACTTCAGAGTGCGATTCACCCGTTCTGTCATGTTCGTCTGTGGGTGATAGGCTGTCGTAAGTTTGGGTGTCACTGTCCATTTCTCGCAGAGCTCTTTGAATAAAGACGACACAAACTGTGATCCTCTGTCTGACAATATAAAATCTGGCACACCCCATCTCGTAAAGATTTCCTTCTTCAGTATGCGGGCGATTGTCTGTGAGTTTGCTTGTCGCATGGGGAAGAATTCCACCCATTTTGTGAAATAGTCCACTAGGACAAGAAGATATTCATTTTGTTCTGGACTGCGTGGAGGGGTCCCATTATATCCACTCCTAGCAACTCATTTGGTCCCTTTACTGAAGGTTGCTGAATCATTCCTGCAGGCTTCCTGTTGTCGGACTTCAGGCTCTGACACTATACACAGCATTTAACATGTGCCTTGACATCGGTCCACATTCCTGGCCAGAATTCCACTTCCTGAAGCCTCTTGTAGGTTTTGAAGATACCCCCATGTCCACATAGCGGGTTCTCATGGTAAGCCTGGAGGACTTGTGGAATCATGGTTGCTGGGACATAGACCCGATAATGACACTGTCCATCTTGTCCTTGTGTTTTTCGGTACACCTTATCTTCCAGGACTGCGTAGTAATTTTTCACAGAACTTCCTTCCTCAGCCAGAGCCTTAAAGATGGTCTCAATCTTGGCATCTTTGTGTTGTTCCTCCCATATCTGTGCAAGGAATATCGGAAGTGTTCCAGAATCCTTCTTGCTGGAATACAGGGTGCATCCAGCACCTGTTGCAAGGATGAGGAGCTGCCCCCCCGGCCTCCAGCAGCGGCGGCGGCGGCGCCTACATCTTCGACGCGGCCAAGCCGGTGGACACAGCCTCCAAGGAGCGAGAGGAGGAGGAAGAGCACTTATCAGGCCTAATTTCCTTGTGGACACCAAGCCGTTACTTGGGTGTTGACCTTTCGGCGCAGAATAGGTTTTTTGTTGTCGATTGAAAGATTTGGAGTGGTCAGGAGGTGTATATTGGGGACAAGATCCAGGAGGATGTTGTCCCTTACATCTCCAACACATCACAGGCGGTCCATCCTGGACTCGATTTTGAACGCTGTGCGTCCTATTCTGAGTTTGAGGAGCTCTTAAGTTGGTCCTCTTGTCATACTCAAGTTGGAGCTCGTGATCCCTTTCAAGTTGGATTCCCAGACGCACCAACTCCTCGGTGGTCTGAACTCGCCCTCGGAGTTGACTTGCAAGATATGGTTTGATGTTTTTCAAAATCATTTTTACTATGAGCTCTTCAGTGAGAGAGGGTTTCCACTTTTTACAAAGAGCCCTATAAGAGAAAGCGAAGTCCCTTATAGTTTCCTTCTCTCCTTGGATTTTTGTTCTGATTCGGTCTGCTAACTTGTCTTCATAATCATCAGTTAGATAAGCAGACATAAAAGCAGTTTCAAATTGGCTCCATGTAGTTACAGAGGATCTGGCAATCTCCCACCAGTCACGAGCTGTACCATGAAGCACGGTTCTGAACGTTGCCAGGAGGTCCCAGTTGGATAAGGGCTGTAGCGCCAGAAAATCATGGCATTTGGTCAGATAATTCAGTGGATCAGGGTCATCATCCAGCTTTCCATAGGTTGGAAAAGTCAGCTTGATACTCTTGGTGATGACTGATCTTGTAGATAATGTGGTTGGAGCAGTGGTTGGTACTGTGGTTGGTACAGTTCTTGAGCTGGCCGTTGCCAGCGGAAAACCTGTACTGAATGCTGAAGGTTGTGTGAAAATAGAGCCTGTAGGCAAAGTTGCGGGATGAAACAGTGAGGTGGGAGGAATGTTAGTGAGTTTTAGATCGAGAGCATCCAGTTTCTTTTCCATAGAGAGAACTTTGTTCTCGTGGTTATCCGATTGCTTCTTCATCTTTACTTTCATCTCCTCCAGTTGGCTGTTTACCCGAGTCACCAGTGTAATACAGTATTCCACTCCTTTGGATATCATATCCACTCCTTCCTGTGTGACTTGTTTCACCTCTTTGATTTCCTTCTGAACTTCTACTTGGGACTGTACCACCATGAAATTAATCTGCTGGGTAAGAGTTTGTTCAGATGCCTGATTCTCATCAGCCATTATGATTTTGGTGGTTTTGGCCAGATTATCCATTTCTTTTAACACATTATCTTGGAGGGTGACGATGCATGTCTTGAGATGATTATAGTTGGCCACTGACTGATTTCCAATAGCTTGGATTCTTAGGTCAGAGCGGGTATTGAAGTCCTGCACATATTTGGTCAATTGTTGCATTCTCAATTTCTGCTGATCCATTGTCTGACACAACTGTAACCAATTTCCCTGAGTTTGGTAAGCCAGTTGGTTCAAATCCCTTGCCGGGGTAGCCATGACTCCTGGTAAGTCAATTGGGGACAAGGTGTCGGAGTTTGGGGAAGATATGGAGTCTGAAGAGGCAGCCTTGTGTTCTCCAGAGTCAATTGAGATTTTTCCAGGTTGCAGAAGAACATTGGTTTCCTCTGTTAGCAAAGCAGGGTCCGTTTGGAGGTCGATTAGTGGTTCCTGAAAATGCACACCATCTTTAGGCTTTGTCGCCGGGAAATGCATTGGAGACTCCTCCCCCTTTCGACGCTGAAAATTCTCAAATCTCATTTGTATAATACCCCTTTGGTCAGGTCTCTCCGTATCAGACCTTAAGGGGGTATCAACATCAGGAGGGTCTGGTCCCTTTAGATCCCACCCTAGACCCTCTGGTTTTGTGTCTAGGTCTGGTGGGTTTGGAGGCGGGCTGCTTGGTGCAGGTGCAGCCTCTGCGCCATTAGACATTGTGAAATCAGTGGGTGGAATGTGCTTTATGTAAGGTTATAAACCCAAAATCAATTATTTAGAGCCACACACAGCACATTAATGAACCCACATAGTCGAGCAATGCTTCAAACCTTCACAATATAATTTGTTTCACCTTTCAAAAGTTGTCAACGGCACCTTTAAACAAAAAAACATAATGCCCCTTTAAAGAAAATAGTGCCATGCACCTTTAAACAAAATAGGGTAATGTACCTTTAAAGAAAATAGTGCCATGCACCTTTAAACAAAAATAGGGTAATGTACCTTCAAAGAAAATAGTGCCATGCACCTATAACCAAAATAGCATAATGCACCTTTAAAGAAGATAGTGCCATGCACCTTTAAACAAAAATAGGGTAATGTACCTTCAAAGAAAATAGTGCCATGCACCTATAACCAAAATAGCATAATGCACCTTTAAAGAAGATAGTGCACCTTTAAACAAAAATAGGGTAATGTACCTTCAAAGAAAATAGTGCCATGCACCTATAAAGAAAACAACAAAGTAACATATATGTATATTTTTTCGTTAACACAGTACCTTTAAACCTTGGTTCAGTTAGGCCATCAGCCCCACGTTGGGCGCCATTTTATGTAGCGGTGTCCACTTATAGTGCCTATAACCTTTACCGTTGGGCGCCAGACAGGTCTAACCCCTGCCAATGAAGATAAAATTACCTTTTTGATGTGATTAATTAGGCCTATAGCTCCGGCATAAGACTGTACCACATAAGACAAATAAAAATAATAATTTTCATTAGACAAATAATATAATAATTTGATTTATAGTAGGTCTGGACTAATGGCCAAGATAATTACTAGGTGAGTTTGATAACAAAGAAACACTCATGAGTCATGCCCAATTCAGTCAAAATGTCCATGTATTGGATATTAGTCAAAATCATAAGAAAAACTCTTAGAACACAAAACAATTCATTTACAGACCAGTTCGTTCACGCAGTTCAATGCATTGGGTGAACAGGTATAGGCATTTGCCAATAGTTCCAAATGTCAAAAGTTTGTGATGACCGCCACGCAACTGTGTGAATGAACGAAAAAATAGAAAGTCTCTAAAGAAAATATGTGTGTGTGTGTGTGTGCGTGTGTGTGTGTGTGGGTGTGTGATGCGAGAGTAGGGGAAAGAGAGGGGCGTTGGACTTGGGGCTGGAGGGGGTAGAGAGAGAGATGTTTGGCTGGGGCTGGAGGGGTAGAGAGAGAGATGTTTGGCTTGGGCTGGAGGTTGCAGAGAGAGATATAGAGGCGCGTTTGGCCTGTGCTATGTGTCGCCGTCGTTAGGAAGCTTGGAGAGGGGAATGTTTGAGTCGGAGACGCTTGCGTCACAGCCTCGGAACAGGAGCGTAACCAACAGTGCAGCGTGTACTTTACCGCACCGAAGTCCGCGTTGGGTGAAGATGATCAGGTCGTAGACGTCCGGACTATCCCCGTTGGTCATCCATCCCGTATCAGGTAATGTTTACTTTCGCGTTTCTTTTCAACACCATCCAACTACGTTCACTTTCTCCCTGTTCCTCACATCGGCTGCACGTCTTCTCAGTGAAACAACATTCAAATTCGCCGCTCTCACTTCCGTGTCCTGACTTCGCACGTCTCCTGTCTCACGTCTCACCAGGCCAACCCCCCACCGTCTGACGTCTCACCTCTTATCCGCTATCAGATCCCAGATGAGCGCATCCGGAATTGACAGACATAAAGGGACAGGCGCACTTTTACCTGGCAGGTTAAAGCCGCTCTGTTACACTGTCGAGTGTGTTCTAATGTCAAGATGAGTGGTTTATATCTGCTCAAACCAAATCTAAATGCTGTGATGTGATTCGCCCTTTCCTACCTAGGTAAACTGGTTTGGTCAGTGTGTGAGCCCTAATCCCTGTCACCTGCAATACTGTGTGTGGTCCACTTAATCTAGAACCAGTTAGATGAGACAGTGGTCACTGAAAAATGTCACATGAGAGAGTGTTTGTGTGCGTGTTTCTGTCAGTCTAGTAACAAAGGGTCATTCAGTCACATGAGAGTGTGTTTGTGTGTGTGTGCGTCTCTGTGGGTGGTTCTGTCACTCAATTGTTAATCACATTAGAAATGGTTTTTGATCTGCCTGATGAAATAAAGTTTCAGGATGAAGTTAGTATTGATTGGGGTGACTGTTTCCCCGTCGTGGTGATGTCAGAGCTCTGGCAATCGACATCTTTGTCTGGGAATCTGTCCATATTGCTTCTTAATAACAATTTGTGCTGTTTACTGTTTAACACAATGGCGCCCGACCGCGGATAAATCCGTGTTTCGAATCCAACGGTTGAGGACCAACCCTGTGGCAAGGTTGTTTTGGCTTTTATTCCATGTAATAACCTACTCGATGTCACCGAGCAGCACTGCAGAAGTACCCAGTGATGGGCAGTAGCTTGCTACAAGTAGCGAAGCTACATAGCTTAACTACAATTCTCAGTAGCGTGCTGGTAGCTCGCTACTTTTTAACCAGGGTAGCGGTCTCTGTAGCGGAGTTATTTATAGAACGAAGTAGTAACGTAGCGACGAGAAACGTTACACGCTACTTTCGCAGTCTAGACAGGAAGATCTGCGAGGAGAAAAAAAAACTCCCCGTAAAAAACCCACTATGATTGGTTGGTGGTTTGTTTAGATATGAGTGACGACTCACGATTGGGTATGGTAGGCCAAAATATTACGGGTAGGCCAATCAGAGGCAGGATAGGGTGGGACTCCAGGCCGCAAACCAGGAAGTGAAAATCTAAACGCAGACCACTGAATGAGAATGAATGGATGAATTTACAATAACAGCGCGAAATAATGGCAGAGGGATTTGATGTTTCCACTGATGGCATTGATGAAGATGATGTCAACAACAATAACAACACTGCATCTCCATGGCCCTACCTGGACACGTTTATGAGTTTGACTGAAAAAACGCCTAAAACATATGTGTTTAGGTGTTTATTGTGTCAACCAAAAACGAAGCTGCTCTCGACGTCCCACACGTCCAATACTAACTTGAGAACACATATTCAGGTGAGCTGATGAAAACCCTTACTGTCTTTACATAAACATTGTCAACTGTTCCCAAACAGCACACAATTAAGTCAGTGCACTTTTTATCAACAGCTTTAACTAACAGTCTGTCTGAGATAGGCTAGCTGCTATGAACAATATTATTGATTGATTGATTGAAAAGTGTATTAACAGATTGCAGAATGGGTACAGTACAGTACAGCTCAATACATACAATTGTTAAGGGGATGCAGACCAGAGAAAGACTTTCGTCTTGTTTACATCAGGGTCCCCCATTTTCAATTCATCATAACATATATGACACACACGACATACAGATAGACAGTACTGCTACATCTATACATTTATGACATATCAGATTTGCAAATACAGTACTGTTTGTGATACAAAAAGTGTCCAGAAATAGAGTGTATATACATGTGACGTAGAAACTGTACATTGGAGGAGGTTGGGTTGGTGGGTTGGGGCTGTACATTGGGGGGGGGGGGGGGGGGGGGGTTGGGGTAGGGGGACACTGTACACTGTACATTGGGGGGTGGAGAAAAGAAAAAAATAGGGAAAAGATCGTCCTAGACCAGTGGTTCTCAACCTGTGGCCATGGAATGTTTTGTGAGTTACATATCTAGCAGCCAAGGATAGTATTGTTTGTCTAGCAGTGTCAAGCTTGAGTGTTATACTCTGAGTACATACTGTAGTAGTATAGTTCCAATGCCGATTACCCCATGCTGCTTATTTCCGTACTTAAGAATGTATAAATGTTACATAGGATTTCGTTAATGTCTATTTTGTAGACAAATGTTTATTGCACTTTTTCTTTGGCCAGGTTATTGTCATTTTGTTACTGTGGTTTGAGTTGAAACAGTAGTTTATCCTGTGCTGAAAAGTCTCCATTCCAATAGAGGGAGTATATATTTGTGTTTATTTTATTATTGTTTCACTGCCTTTTATTTATTACGTTTCCACAGTTCTTTCCTCATGTTAAAAGGATGACACAAAAAGCCAGACCGAGGGCTTGTTTCAGTTTTATAATAAACAATCAAACTGAGCAATTTTTTTGCCTGCCTATTTGTTTGGTGTAAACTTGATCACAAAGTAAAAAAAAAAAAAAAAAAAGTAGTGCCGATGTAGCTAGCTATTTTAGCCATGTTCTTGTAGTGTAGCTTGCTACATTTCTCTGGGGATAGCTTCCATTGTAGTTTAGCTATATTTAATCGAGAGTAACTTGTAGTGTAGCTTGCTACATTTTCCAAGTAGCTTGCCCATCACTGGAAGTACCCTACTCTTTGAATTCGAAAAAGTGCATTACCGGCCAGATCCTCTTAGGGGCGCTATCTCGATAATGCAGTGTTCCCTGTGGCAGAAGTTGTCTTGTTTTTTCTGGACCTCCAATGTAGTTTTCTGCTAACATGAAGCGATGCCTATAGCCTGTAGCTTGGAATACGTTTTGGGACGCGGATTTCAGTGTGCAGTAAAGGAATATATCATAAGCCAATGGACATATCGATCTATCAGATGGCGATCGATAACTGGGAAATCCTTCGGCCCACGAATCAAATTACATGCTGATCAGACCTTGTTATGATAGCCATCCACCCGGTCAGCGAATGTGGCTACTGAGGCTAACGCGGTTATTGGTAATCAATAATCAGAAACGACGTCCCCCCCCCCCCCCCCCCCCTTTCATGCATTCATGGTGGACCATCATACCGATCATATGCAGTTTGAGTTTTAACTGTAGCTTCTGTATATCCGAAATGCCATTGGATATAACGTTAGTAGCTTAGCGGCCTGTATCTCGCCTTCCAGGAAATATCCCAGCCAAAATCCCTTATAACGCTTATATTCAAGATGCTATAAAATGAGAACGTATTGATGAAATTATTTTTTCTTTAAGCCATTTTGAAGGGACGGTTTATGGTGTCAATTGACAATGAGAATGGACAGATAGCAATACTAGAAAGCAGGGGTAGGCAACCCTAGGCATGCGTGCCTGCATAGGCACGTGGGGGCATTTTCATAGGCACAGGGGGCAGCATTAAAAATTAAAAAATAAAAAATAAATTGCTTTGAAATATTATAGTGAAATATTTTGCACTGTTGTCGCATTTATCTTGTTGAAATCCTCCCACAGGTTCTTTTTACTACCACATATTTAATTGAGACCCTTTATTTGTTTATTATTTCAATTTAGCTGGAAATACATTGCTACATCATTCAGTAACATTTGCAGAGCCTTATAACAAAAACATTATTACAGTCACCATTGTGACCAGTGGGATTAATCAACACATTTTATTATTTATTTTTCTATTTCATTGAACATTGCACATGTTAAAAGCCATTTTTTTTACTCAAAATGTGAGTATTACTAAGTCAACTTGTGTTCTTAAAACAATGACAATAAACATAGTTTTATTAGGTTGAAATAATGTGGTTGTGTACTTATTTTTCTGTTAACTTATTATGGATTGAAAACTGAAAACCTTAATGCACAGTAACTGAACTCAATATTTTTAAGTTCTGTAACTTATTATAATTTTTTTTACAGTGTAGTCTTGCGATCAATCAAAACTTATTTACACGATATACCTCACATTCAACCTCCATTCACATCCTGGTGTTCTCTTGGTGTTCTCCATTAGGCCTGTAGGTGGAGCTATGACAGCACACGTACAGTACACACACCGATGGTGTGTGATGTGTCCAAAAATGAATGGGCAAATGTGAGTGAAATGGTCGCACTGTATGCAGCTGTGTGTCTGCATTGCATTCCCCCCCCCCCCCCCCCCCAACTCAGATTTAGGGTTGATACAACCATCATAATAATATTGTTAATAATAACAATAACAATAATGATGTAATAATGTAAAAATGATCATTAAAAATACCTGATTATGAGAAAAAAAATTACGATGCATGGAATATTGTTGAGGCACACTAGTTACAACTATATTTCAAACAGGCACTCCATGTCAAAAAGGTTGCTGACCCCTGCTATAAAGTATCGATTTAGCTCTACAAATAGCCCCACGGACTATGCAAGTCTGTTTAGAAATGCTGGCCGTCTAGAGTGATTTTAGACGGATCCAAGTGACCGCGAAAGTGTTAAGGGGATGCAGACCAGAGAAAGACTTTCGTCTTGTTTACATCAGGGTCCCGTATTTTCAATTCATCAGACAGTACTGCTACATCTATACATTTATGACATACCAGATTTGCAAATACACATAGGCGGCGGATGGGCTTATTGTCTAGGTAGGCTGTATTGGGAACGCCCCCTCGCGCGTAGCGTGAGAAAAATTTGACCTTTTATTTTTGGTTTCACGCAAACTGTCCAGGTTCTGATTTCATATACACACACACTACTAGGCTATACTACAGCGAGCCCCACTCATTTATATATAGTGCAAATTAAGTGTTCAAATGAAGGCATCCAATAATATATGAACCATTGTCTTACCTTAATGCAGATAAATGCGACGTTTCGTCTTGGTGAGAATTGAATCACAAGTTGCAATGAAGTGAACGTTTTTCGTAATTTAGATCTCATCATGCTTTGAAAACAATGTACATACAGTAGCTCTAAAAAGTTTCCACGATTTGATGAACTCGGACTCTCATCATGTCCTCTTAGAGCAAGCCCTTGTTTGCCAAGATAAAACAACATACAGCCTCAGGTGATCGCTAGTTATGCCTCCTCGCTTCTCTACAAAGCGATCGGCGGGCTGAAATTCAGAACACAGATGTTTGCTTTACTCTGCCTGCGGGATCAGATTCAGGATGATCATGTGAATGATGTGATTGGCCACATTATTTAACCTGAGCCTATGCGTGATTGGTTACTGCCCGTATACCTGGAATGTTAAACGCTGCCACAGATTGACACCTTCGTCGTTGACACCTCGGCCAGCGAGCCGGCTGCAGCACAAGACACACACTAGCCAGCAGCCTGCGCATATATAGTATATACATTTCAACAGTGGCGGCGGTGCTTTGTGGTTCGCAGTTCACGTTAATAGGTCGAGTTGAAAATGTAATGCTCTGAGATGCTCTGGAGCAATCTCTCTCGGTCTCTCGGATCAATCAAATCAAATAATTAACACATGTATGTTGTCATTTTAAACAACTCACCATTCATTCATTATGCATCAGCAGCAGCTAAATTATGTTTATAATGTTTGTATAATGTTTATACAAACGGTGCGTGCGATGTGATTGGTACAGACAGTACTGGATGCATTGCGGTCTGGAATGTCAACTGTGTCACCACACCTACCCATTGACACCTCCGTCGGGGCGACCCCCCCCCCCCCACACACACACACACAGACAGGCTGCCTAATTCTGCAGTATGCCCAATATTATTTATATATAAATGCTAAATACTTACATCAGACATGTACAGACAATGTACAAACAAACAATAATTCTACATATTAGGTACAGGCAAGCATATGGTGTTCTGCAGGGATGTTGTTGACAAGTTCTTTTTTAACCATGTTTTGAAGTGGGGGTGGGTGGGGGCTCCTGCCAGTCTTCAGTGTATTCAGGCCGTCTGGAATGTTAAGTGTCACCACACCTATCCATTGACGGACCCCAGCCCCCCCACACACACACAGGTACACAGGGGAAAAAATAAAGGCTATTTTTTTTTTTTTTTTTAAATAAATAAAAATAATGTGTCGACTGGTCTGGGAAGGCACAGCCTGCCCCAGCCTTATACACCCGCCGCCCATGCAAATACAGTACTGTTTGTGATACAAAAAGAGTCCAGAAAATTTAGCATTTGACGTAGAAACTGTACATTGGAGGAGGTGCTGATACTCTGTGCTGATATACTGTTTAAAAGTAGTGGTATTTCTCAAATAACTATAGTACAAGTGCCCTTTAGTTTCACAAAGAAAATGACATGTACGTAGTACTAGATGAATACAGTGCATGGATTTGATTCCTGTGTGGGATAAGCCCAATTTGTTATGTTCAAATACTCTTCTTTGTACCAATAATGATGTATATTAAAAAACACTCAGACAAAAAGTATTGAGAGTCCAATATGACTTTTGAGTTTACTCAAAATTCAAAAATTAAATACAGATTAGCTATACCCAAGCTGGTCCAGACAAAAACATCAACATGTGCATACAATCATATGTATACATTTGAACGAGCTCCTCCACTTGCTATGAGGTGTAACTATCTACACTGACTGAAATGCCACGTTGGCCCTTGGGATTTAACATCTGCTACCTTCTCAAGACACTATCCTATTTGCTGTAACCTAAAATATAGGCGTCCTAGACGTTTTATTAACACAGGCTCCAAACTTTGAAACAGGCAGTACCTACAGTATGTCCTTTAATCATTAACGTATGTTGGCCTTTGAAATGATAACTCTATTGCATGGTTGTATTGATGATATTGAATGGTTGTATTGATGATATCTGAACATGTGCTAATGCATTTGTTTACATTAATGTAAATGTTTGCTAATTCAAAAAATATTTACCACACCTGGTCTATTGTTTCTTGTGTGCACTATACAATCTGCACACTGTATGTAAATGGTAAACAGACTGCATTTATATAGCGATTTTATCCGAAGCACTTTACAATTTATGCCTCACATTCACCCATTCACACACAGACAGCGTAGGCAACCATGCAAGGTGCCTACCTGCTCACCGGGAGCAGTTAGTGGGTTAAATGCCTTGCCGGTAACCTTCCGATTACCAGGCGACCACTTTACCTCCTGAGCCACGTATGTGAGATCATAAGTCATTGTACATATGTGTGTCTGCCGTGCATTCATTGTATTTGGTGAATAACGTGTCTCTGATTCGGGTTCTAATACATTTCTTTTTAATAAAAGCATGATTAATACTGTAATCTCCTTGGGAATTTAGTAATTGCTTTCTAGCTGGTAATTTGATGACTGATACAAGTAATTAAGATGAACACTCCGATTTTTACTATTATCTACTGGTTCAACATGAGCTGTTATTAAAAACTCAATCTGGAGCCCTCCCCCCTCAAATCATTGTGGGGTATTGTAGCAAAGGCAGGTTCTACCCATCTGCATTCTTCCCAACACAGAAGAGACCAGTGTGTATAACCAGGGAGTGTAGCAGTCCAAAGTGTAGTGACCCATATGAATACAAATAAATGTATAATGCAAGTTAACCCTAACCGTGTGTTTTTCAGGTGACTGTCAATCATTCTTTGCTGGGGCTGTCAATCAGGTCGTGTGAGCAGGTGTTATCTATTTGGTTCATTTGAGTTCCTTGTTATAGAAGCCTGGCAAGCAGGATTCTCTATGTAACTACCTCTCACCTGTGAGGACTTCATGGGCACAGCTCTGACAGCAGATTAGTTTTACTTCAAATAATCTACAAGGTGGAGTGCTGGACCACAACAGCAACCTTGTCATGAGAAAGAAATGCAATAATGTACAGTAAATGTCCTAACCCAATAATACACGAGACCCTCTTCTTGGAGTTGGGATTAAGTAAGGTTTCGACGATAATACAATGTACAGTTACCCCCCCCACCCCCAATGTACAGTTTCCCACGACCCCCTCCACCCCACCTACCCAACCTCCTCCAATGTACAGTTTCTTCGTCAAATGTATACTATTTTTGTATCACAAACAATACTGTATTTGTAAATCTGGTATGTCATAAATGTATAGATGTAGCAGTATTGTCTATCTGTATGTCATGTATGTCATATATGTCACGATGAATTGAAAATGGGGGACCCTGATGTAAACAAGACGAAAGTCTTTCAGGTCTGCATCCCCTTAACAATTGTGTGTATTGAGCTGTACTGTATTGTACCCATTCTGCAATCTGTTAATAACATTTTCAAACAAACAAACACTTTCATGCTAGGTTTACTACCTCATGTTGCAGCTTATAGATACCCCAACTGAGGTATAAAACAATTTTTTTATTATCTATGTTGGTCTAAACACAATCCTCATGAAACTGATAGATTAAATTCACTTTCATGAGTGAAAAAGGTTTTGTGGACAAATATGTCTAACCACTTCAGCCATATGACTCTTACATGTACCTTCACATACTCCATAAAATGGTGCCTTCCTGCTACATTTCTGGTCACATGCTCACTTTTTTTTTTTTTTTTTTTTTACAGTTTCCTAGAAATAAGGAGTGGCTCAACTTACCCCTATGCTCAGTCAAAGCCACAGCTAACAAGATACAGTATGATAGTCAATATGCTATTGAATCTGCATTACATTTGTGTAATAGCCAGAGCTGCGGGTAGGCCAAGGCCTAAACAAATACACATTAGTTGTAAATCGGCAGCTAATGTTAGCCACCTTATAAATAGCCACCTTATAACTGCTCGACACAGACCGGTAATCAGAGTTAGCCAAAACAAGGGCATAATTTATTCACAACAAAAAAAGCACTGTCCCTTTAAGGGAGAACTCAAAATACACAGGTGAATCTTCTAGAGTCCATGAATGAAATGAAAGTTCTGAGTCTGGTCCTGTTCAGACTCACCAGAACACTTGCCGACGGGCAACACAGCAAAAACAGGGGTCCATGAAAAAGGAGTGAGAACCAGACCACGTGAGCGGATCGGCGCGGCCGAGAAATCCGCTCTTCGCTCTTTAAAGCTTGGTCCGCTCCGCTAATCACTCATGTTGACCCCGCCCCCAAGTCGCTCTCCGCTCGCTCCCCGCTCACCTTGAATCGAGCGCTCCCCGCTCCCCGCGCCAGATCGCTCGGCAGTTTTTTTTCTTCTTTTTTTGGAGCATGGTGTAAATGAGCTCAAACTACAACAGTCTACACCCCCTGGGCCCCTTAACAATTGTTTGTATTGAGCCGCATTGTAATTGTAGCCATTCTGCAATGTTAAATAACGTTGTTTATCCATTCACTATCTCTATTAAGCGATGATAGGCTAGCCGAGCCACAATGCTATGGTCGCTGCCATTAACGTTAGCATGTAAGCTAACGTCAACAACAATGGCGTCGATATACTTTTTCTAACTAGAGTGAGTGTGGGCGTCTCTACAGTGACAAAGCCTGAACGAACAGCCTATCACAGGTTCACCCTTCTCATTGGTTGAAAATGGCCTTCATGTTTGTACATCGCCATCTGTTGCTTTGGCATTGTACTGCATGTATATATTACATCAGTGTTAAACCACTGTGAGCGGCCTGGAGTGGATTGGAGCGGAGGAGAACTCTCGCTCCGGACGTCGCGCCGACTCATTTTAAAACCCACTCCTCGCTCACGTCAAAACCGGCCGCTCCGCGCCCCGCGCCGCTCGCGCTCCGATCCGCTCACATGCACTGGTGAGAACATAGGCATCCTCCCATGGAAGCATAGAGAGCGATGACGATGCCTCACACCACCTCACACTGCCGACGTGCAACTCAGCAAACGGGACCCGCGGAAAAGGAGTGTGATCATAGGAATCCTCTCGTGGAAACATTGAGAGCCATGACGATGTCTCACACCAGGAACGAGGACCACGGAGAGAGAGTTGGAGGCAGTAGATTGCACGACGTCTCACCCTAGAGACGCGGCGGTAGATGGTAGCAACGGATGGCACGACGTCTCCCAGTGAGAACATAGGAAATCCTCCTGTGGGATTATAGAGAGCGAAGACGATGTCTCACCAGGAGCGCGGCAGTTGATGGTAGTGTACAGAGACGACCTGGCAATGAGTGGAAGGCAACCAGCTGTAATAATAGTCTCCCGAGGAGCTAATTACCAACCACTCACAGGTGCGTGAAGTAGAAAAGCGGCACGCCCCCTCGTTGGGCAGCATGCAGTCCTTTCCAGCCCTCACACTACATGCACACAATTGTATTTTTAGGCCATGTCCCCACGTATATGGATCTTTTGCCAAACGCACATTTTATTCCACGATTGGGCCTCTCATCCACACGTAAAGGGTGTTTTCAGAGACATAAACGGAGACTTTCTTAAACGCATTTTAAAGTGAAGATTTTCCCAAATATCCGTTCAGTGGATCCGTGCAGCCACTGTAAACGCATTATCTAGATAAACGATGACGCCACAGCTCACTACGCATGCTCAGACTGTTGTTCCATCCATGGCAATACAATAGGCGCCCGTAGCCTTGAAGCACACAGAGGCAATAAGATGGACAGCGCCTGGTGCTGAAATGACAGACAGAAATAGCATGTAGTTTCTTCCCCCTCGAATGTATATATTTTCTCTTATTGATCTCTTTCAGTGCCACGCCTGGTTTTCCGTTTTACCGCTTGAATGCCACCATCGGCGCCAATGTTAACGTTAATATCGCCTAATCTATGTTTTAAATTATGGCTATGTGTCTAATCTGCCCATCGCATTATCAAATACTATTTTCCAGTCAGTGCTGTGAAGGCAGATTGTTTTTTTATCGCGTCGTTTCCGTTTCAGAGCAGTTAGAAAAGCCCCCGTTTTGATATAAAAAACAGCTCATTCTGGAGCATTCTATGAAAATCGTCTTTTAGTGGAATATTCCACAACGTTGATATTCGTCGGCCTTTTTATGAATCGTTTTCAAATAAACGCTAGATGATCAATATTATACGTGCACGCAAGCACATTACGGCCGTGCACTGATAATCGCTCCGTTGATTTCCTCACAGACTTTTACAGTGAAACCGAAAGAAGACATTTCACAAAACAGCTTATAACTTCATCAAACTTACTCCGATTATCCTACCACTGATAACATAGAGTCCTTACCTGACATCAGATGGTATCCAACTGGTATATTCCAATTCCTGATCACCATTCGAAAAAATCGATACGTGTATGGATCCAACGCGACACTGTAGATCTCCATGATCCGCGGGGATCTGAGGCTCCAGAATGAACTGTGGTAACCCCGGCTGGATCAGTGAACTGGAAAATGTGGAGTACCGGATTTTTTTCCCCATTCATTTTCATTGAGTCCATTCCAAAATCACTTATGTCATCTGGGAGACGACAGGGGGCGCTTTTTTCCACAGTGATCACCGGCGCAGCTCGGCTATACTCGGGTAGGCTCGGGTGATGCAATAATTTTTCAGATCGCAAAAAAAAAAAAAAAAAAAATTCCGAGAAATCTTGTGAGTGGCACGCAACCACCTATAAAAAAAACGAGAAATCTCGTGAGTGGCACTGAAAGAGAAGCAGTACTGTATATTTGTATATCTTGTATATCATTCATGAATGTCTAGATGTAACAGCTACTGTATACTCCAGTGCCGACAGATTCGGCCATCAGACGCTGTTTGCGTGTAATAGGAGGGATGTATCTGTTATTTAGTTATACTGGACATTTTCATTTACATAAGTAGATTTCTCATTTCTGTTTATTTATTAAGTTAATATAAACCGTGTTTCGAACGTTTTTGAGGTTGTTAAACACACGCTTTTGATTTATTTAAGTGGCGAGTGGCGTTTTTTTTCGTCCGCTTATTTCTCAGAGATATCATACAATGTCATGTTGAGATCTTGAGATCACAATATCGCGATTCCGAAACAAAATAAGGCAAGGCATTATCACAAACTGTAGCAAAGATATTAAATGTTTTGTTAACCATGTCTAGTTTTGCGCCCTGCTTCAGTTAAAAGCCAAATTGCATTCTAAATTCAGTTAATAGACTCACGACACCTGATGCGCTCTGATGTTGCGGATAGTTGAGGATGTTGGCATCACGCGTGAGTGGTCCCAGAATGACCTAATAATAACTTAACATTATTAGTTGAATAGTTACTGTACAGGAATTACAGGAATCATTTGAATATGTGAGTTATGTGAATATAGCTTGCCCCGTGGACACAGACATTCATATGCATTAACAGCTCGACATATTTGGTGTAGCATGACTCCCAGTCGACGTTCTCCTGTGTCTTGGTCGTCTTGTACTGTAGAGTTACACTCAGCAGCAACTCCACCTCGGCATCTGTCCATACAAAGGAATCACGTTTTGCTGTCTGTTTCGCCAAAACTTATTTTTTTGAGAGGTTTTTCTGTCACTACAGGATTTCAATTTGTAGTTGCCGGCGCCAATGAAAATCAGCTCACTACGCATGCTCAGACTGTGGCGGGTGGCAGGCCGTAATAATATCTTGCCCGTCAGATTGTTTGGCGAATATTACTTTACTATTTCTCTAATATACATCCAGTGATGGGCAGTAGCTTGCTACAAGTAGCGAAGCTACATAGCTTAACTACAATTCTCAGTAGCGTGCTGGTAGCTCGCTACTTTTTAACCAGGGTAGCGGTCTCTGTAGCGGAGCTGTTTATAGAACGAAGTAGTAACGTAGCGACGAGAAACGTTACACGCTACTTTCGCAGTCTAGACAGGAAGATCTGCGAGGAGAAAAAAAAACTCCCCGTAAAAAACCCACTATGATTGGTTGGTTTGTTTAGATATGAGTGACGACTCACGATTGGGTATGGTAGGCCAAAATATTACGGGTAGGCCAATCAGAGGCAGGATAGGGTGGGACTCCAGGCCGCAAACCAGGAAGTGAAAATCTAAACGCAGACCACTGAATGAGAATGAATGGATGAATTTACAATAACAGCGCGAAATAATGGCAGAGGGATTTGATGTTTCCACTGATGGCATTGATGAAGATGATGTCAACAACAATAACAACACTGCATCTCCATGGCCCTACCTGGACACGTTTATGAGTTTGACTGAAAAAACGCCTAAAACATATGTGTTTAGGTGTTTATTGTGTCAACCAAAAACGAAGCTGCTCTCGACGTCCCACACGTCCAATACTAACTTGAGAACACATATTCAGGTGAGCTGATGAAAACCCTTACTGTCTTTACATAAACATTGTCAACTGTTCCCAAACAGCACACAAGTCAGTGCACTTTTTATCAACAGCTTTAACTAACAGTCTGTCTGAGATAGGCTAGCTGCTATGAACAATATTATTGATTGATTGATTGAAAAGTGTATTAACAGATTGCAGAATGGGTACAGTACAGTACAGCTCAATACATACTTTCGTCTTGTTTACATCAGGGTCCCCCATTTTCAATTCATCATAACATATGACACACACGACATACAGATAGACAGTACTGCTACATCTATACATTTATGACATATCAGATTTGCAAATACAGTACTGTTTGTGATACAAAAAGTGTCCAGAAAAAGAGTGTATATACATTTGACATAGAAACTATACATTGGAGGAGGTTGGGTTGGTGGGGTTGGTGGGTGGGGGCTGTACATTGGGGGGGGGGGGGGGGGGGGGTTGGGGTAGGGGGACACTGTACACTGTACATTGGGGGGTGGAGAAAAGAAAAAAATAGGGAAAAGATCGTCCTAGACCAGTGGTTCTCAACCTGTGGCCATGGAATGTTTTGTGAGTTACATATCTAGCAGCCAAGGATAGTATTGTTTGTCTAGCAGTGTCAAGCTTGAGTGTTATACTCTGAGTACATACTGTAGTAGTATAGTTCCAATGCCGATTACCCCATGCTGCTTATTTCCGTACTTAAGAATGTATAAATGTTACATAGGATTTCGTTAATGTCTATTTTGTAGACAAATGTTTCTTGCACTTTTTCTTTGGCCAGGTTATTGTCATTTTGTTACTGTGGTTTGAGTTGAAACAGTAGTTTATCCTGTGCTGAAAAGTCTCCATTCCAATAGAGGGAGTATATATTTGTGTTTATTTTATTATTGTTTCACTGCCTTTTATTTATTACGTTTCCACAGTTCTTTCCTCATGTTAAAAGGATGACACAAAAAGCCAGACCGAGGGCTTGTTTCAGTTTTATAATAAACAATCAAACTGAGCTATTTTTTTGCCTGCCTATTTGTTTGGTGTAAACTTGATCACAAAGTAAAAAAAAAAAAAGTAGTGCCGATGTAGCTAGCTATTTTAGCCATGTTCTTGTAGTGTAGCTTGCTACATTTCTCTGGGGATAGCTTCCATTGTAGCTATATTTAATCGAGAGTAACTTGTAGTGTAGCTTGCTACATTTTCCAAGTAGCTTGCCCATCACTGTATACATCAGACCGACTATGTCCTAACAGAGAAACTACCACCACCTAAAACATCCTTATTACACCTTGTTTTATCCATATAGGCAGTAGCGCTTTTAAGTAATAATAACTTCGGTGGCCAGCGCCTGCGTGCTGAAATGTCATTCAAAGTTAAACTATCTTTTACCTATATATGCGACGACGGCACGTGAACAGTACAATGCAATTAATGATTGTCTTGTTGTAATTAGTATATATATATAGTTTGTGATAAGGACTCGCCATATTTAGTTTCAGAATCCGTTGAATACATTGACATTGTATCTCTCCGTCGCCCAGAGCGCAGAAGTAAAGCATTAAATCGTGACATATCTAGATTGGTTGTTTGTTTCCTCTGGACTGCATCTAATCCACCGCTATATCTATCTATTTATTATCTACTGTATGTATGTCAATATATCATCAGCAAAATGTTTATTACCAAGAACGGTGCAAGTTAATAGTCTATTTGGACCGGGGACTACATAGTTAAAAGGGGACATATTCTGTAAATTTAATTATTTCCTTCCCTGCCTGGCTACCCCAAACCTGAGAGTAAAAAAACATTTACAGTACAAACTGGGCAGTATGTCAGATAGGAAGTGCAACTAATTAAAACGTTAATTAAAGCCAATGCATTGTGCCATTTTGGGGCCAAAAGCAATAATTCTGAACATCTTGTTTAGGCATATTAATCTAACCATTTCAAACCCTGACCAAATGATAAGGAGTAAATAATTGTATCATAGCATCTACCCTAGCACATTTCAGACTGCCAAAACAATATAAAGAATAAGGGATAAGGAATACCCATTGACCATAACATGTCCCCACATAGTTATACTGGCCCTGAGTCATGTGCCTACAAATTACAACAAAAAAGTATTTTGCGCATTTTCTACTTTCCCTCCTGTGGATTATGGATTTGTACCTGAATTCACAACTCAAGCAGCAACTCCAGACAGAAGTGGAGGGTAGCGAAAACGCAAATCAGCAGTCCCATTGCGACTTCTACTTGTTAACAGGCATGGAGAGGAAACATCCAGCCTTCGGAGCCACGACCATCCACACAGTACTTACTGCAAATCCGGAACGAAAGAAATTACCCCCGACAGGCAAGTGTAATAAGAGATCAATGTTTTTATTATATCTGCTCATGTCGGGTGACATACATCAGAACCCTGGTCCCGTAAATGACACGGAACCAGAGACTACAGTTAAATCTGCTGACCCAAGAAGCAGCAGCCAGCTTCGCCAGCACAACAGATCAAATGCTACCCACACAGGCGGCGGCTAACGAAATGATCAACGGCAACATTCCTCCTCTACCACCTCTGCAAAAGAACCCACGAGAGGCCACAGCGAGAGGGAAGGAACCGGGGTTCACAACCGAGGCGCCCAGCACGTCGCGGGGACGAAACAGCGAGGCATCGCTCCTCACACCGGCGCCGGCCGCAACTGACGATTCAGCCAGCAGTTGCACCAGCCGAACAGCAAGCGGCGACACACCCTCACCGAAGCCCCAGCAAACTTGGCGAGAGGCTAGAGGGAGAGCGGCGCGGGACATCAAGATCACCAAGAACCCGACGGTTAGCTTGGCTGGCCCCGCCATGCCAGCTAGTCTACCCGGGCCGGGGCCAGGACAAAAGGCACCCCCCCTCCCCCACAATGGAGTACGAACAGACACATCTGTAAACAACTAGCCCCCCCCCCACATCGCGGGCTTTCACACAGAGGAATACAAACTCCAGCAAAGGACAAAGGATCACCCCCTCCCCCCCTCCCCACGCACGGCACAAACAACAACAACGCCCCCCCTCCCCCCACCACAGGACAGGACACAAATGAACAGAGTTACCTCCAGTGTGACAACATCGATCAGATTACCAGCAAAAATGGACTTCACATATTAGCCTGAGACCTAAACTGGCTGAAATCAAACAGTTGTTTTTAAACGGTAAGGCTAACATATTGTGTTTCACAGAAACAAAATTAGACTCATCTGTACAAGATCCAGAGATTGAAATTGAAAACTACTCAATAGTCAGGAGGGATAGAAACCAGTATGGAGGTGGCGTCTGCGTGTATATACACAAGGATACCAAATACATCAACCGTACTGACCTTAACCATGATGAAATTGAAACTGTTTGGATTGAAATCTTATTAGACAGGGCGAAACCAGTACTAGTAGGCACAATATATAGACCGCCAGAACAGAGTGGCTTTTATGACACACTTGATGGGTGTTTAGCTGGGGTGGAGGGGGTAGAAAAAATTCTTATTGGGGACTGGAACACGGATATGCTGCGTAAAGCAGCACCCATCTTCAAGGCCTTCAGTAGATTTTCTGATCTGCACGGTTTCAGCCAGCTAATCACCCAACCCACAAGGGTATGTGATTCGACACAAACCACCATTGACCTCATTTTGACCTCTGACAAGTCCATGATCTCCAATAAAGGGGTGATAGCATGCGGGTTAAGTGATCATTATATGATTTTCTGTACCCGCAAAAAGCTAAAACAGAAGGCCGGCTGTCACAAAACAGTCACATCTAGAGACCTCAAAACTTACTCTAGAGAGGCCTTTAACCTAGAACTGGGGAGCTTGGACTGGTCAGATGAACTCAGTGGTACACAGGTTGAAGAAACATGGCTTGGATTCAAAACCAAATTCACAGCAATACTCAACAACATGGCACCCATAAGAACCACCAGGGTTAAAAATCGCGCTGAGCCATGGATGCACACTGAAATACTGGCCGCTATGAAAACCAGAGACAAAAAATGCTCTGAACTTCATAAAAGTCAGACAAAGCTTTCCAAAAGCTCAAACAGTGAACTCCAAGCCCACGTGGTTGAACAAAAAATTCAAAGAAACAGACTAAGAAATGACGTAAACACCATGATCAGAACCGCAAAAAGAAATTTCATCAACGACAAAACTGAGGAAAACAAAAACAAACCCCGCAAACTTTGGAAATTACTCAATAATCAACTAGGCTGCAGTAAAAAACTTAAAACCAGATTCTCAAACATAAACATAAAGACGGACAACACGCTCATCACAGACAAGCTGGATGTAGCCAATTACTTAAACATCTTCTTCACAAACATAGCCACAACACTGGTAAACAAACTACCCTCCCACTCAGGGAATTATGGGGTAGAACACATAGTAGAATACTACAAAAACCTAGGGGTCCACAAAGATGACTTCAAACTTGAAATGGTAACAACTGATGAGGTACTCAAAAAATTGAGCGCCCTCCAACCTAACAAGGCCACTGGCCATGACAACATCCCCTCCAAATTCCTCAGAGACGCAGCAGCCGCCATCACCCCAGTCATCACACACATAATAAACCTCTCTATAAAACAGGGACACGTCCCCAAGGACTTCAAAATTGCGAGAGTGACCCCTCTGCACAAAAAGGGCAGCAAATTAGACCCAGGCAACTACCGCCCTGTTTCTATTCTTACCTCCATCTCGAAAGTCATGGAGAAAATAGTCTACAAACAGGTCGAAAAGTACCTGGCGGAAAAAAATCTAATCTACGAATTCCAATCTGGCTTCAGAACGTCCCACTCCACTGACACATGCCTCCTCTATTTGAACGACCACATCAAACAAGAGGTGGACGCGGGCAAATACTGCGGCATGGTCATGCTGGACCTACAAAAGGCCTTCGACACTGTCAATCACTCCATTCTGATGGACAAGCTAAAAGCAATTGGTTTTGATAGCTTATCAGTGAGCTGGATGCAATCCTACCTGGAGGGGAGAGAACAGATGGTAGAGGTAAACGGTACTCTATCCCCCCCCTCACAGTGAGCTGTGGTGTTCCATAAGGAAGCATACTAGGACCGCTACTCTTCCTAATTTATGCAAATGACATGTCGTCAGCCTGTGACTGCAACTTGTTCCTGTTTGCGGACGACTCAGCCCTGCTGGTCTCTGACAAGAACAAGTTGCAGGTTGAAAAAACCCTCAGCACGGAACTAGGCAAAATCTGCATAATTATGGCTCGCTGATAACAAACTATCATTACACATGGGCAAAACAGAGTCCATTCTCTTCGGTTCAAATAACAAACTCAGCAAGACCGACGGCTTCTTAGTTACAGTGGGTGACAATATTGTCACAAGGAAAGACGAAATTACCTACCTGGGTTCCATCCTAGAGGCAAATCTTTCCTGTGACAAAATGGCATCCAATGTAATAAAAAAAGTCAACCAACAAACTAGATTCTTGTACCGGATCTCCTCTCTGGTAAACAAGAATACCCTGAAGACTCTGGCAGGAGCACTCATTCAAGGGTACTACGACTATGCGTGCACCTCATGGTACCAAAGCACCTCAAAGGCGCTTAAAACAAAATTACCAACATCACAAAACAAACTGGTCAGACTACTACTTGACCTGAACCCCAGAACCCACCTCACCCCTGCCCACTTTGACAACCTAGGATGGCTTAGAGTAGACGACAGAGTACAGCAACTTGCAATGGTCCTGGTCTACAAGATACACTATACGACCGGGGTACCCATGTACATGTCAAAATACTTCCCAAAGGTCAGTGAATACCACAACCACTACACCAGAGGAAGCTCAACAAATCATGTAAAACCCAGATTCGGCTCAAACAAGGGACTAAACACGTTTCGCAATTATGCCACAACAATGTGGAACGCCCTACCCAAAGCTGTAAAGGAATGTGAATCACTACCCACATATATATGATGGGGAGGGGACTGTACATTAGGAGGGGGTGGGTGGGTGGGTGGGAGAGAAATATACATACGGCGGGGAGAGAATAATATACATGCGGTGGGGAGGAGACTGTCTATTAGGAGGTGGTGGGGGTTTTGGGCATTTACGGTGGCCAGTTTTGAATTGCAGCCTCCCGTAGGTGCTCTTTAAGAGCGGTTTTGAATGTGGGTAGTGATTCACATTCCTTTACAGCTTTGGGTAGGGCGTTCCACATTGTTGTGGCATAATTGCGAAAGTCTCCTCCCCACCACATGTATATATTCCCTCCCCGCCGTATGTATATTTCTCTCCCACCCACCCACCCCCTCCTAATGTACAGTCCCCTCCCCATCATATATACTCTGTCAGGATCTAGGGGTAACAGTACTGTATATTTGAATACCGTTTATGTCACAAATGTATCAGTACTAAATACCTATATGTCCCTATGCCATAAATGTCATGTATGTTGTGTATGTCATACATTTCTATATGAATTGAAAATGGGGGACCCTGATGGAAACAAGACAAACGTCTTTCTCAGGTCTGCATCCCCTTAACAATTGTATGTATTGAGCCGTACTGTATTGTACCCATTCTGCAATCTGTTAAATAAAGTTTTCATTCATTCATTCATTCATGGTTTTCCCTTTTTTATTTCACATTTTGGTACTGTGTCTTAGGTCACTTTCACACCTACAGTTTGGTAGACTTGGTGCGATTCAGGGGTGAAGTTGCAACATTGGTGTATTTTTCATACCTTTCACACTACACTTCAAGTTTAAGTTAATTTTTTACCCAGGGACAGTGCACATTAATCAACATCTTCAGTTTCCACATCAATGTAAATGTGCCAGAATTAGCTAATGAGCTAGTTTTCATCTGTAGTCCCTGCCTACCATGCATGTCTTTATGGTGTGGGAGGAAACCAGAGTACCTGGAGACAGGGTTCGAAATTAACGGGGGCTTGGGGCATAATGCCCTTGAAAATGGACAAAATGCCCTCGAAAATCAGTTAAAGGGGGCACTTAATGCCCCCGACAGTTTACTAATTATATATATATTTATCCGGTAATGGAGCGTCTGTATCGTACGGTTCAGATGACGCGCAAATAAAAAAAATCATTTGGCGGAGCCGGTGTTCTGCACTGGCTGCAGGCAGCAGCAGCACTGTAGCCAGCCAGGTGCTAGTCAGTTTGTGTAAAAATGGCACGCACAATATAAATCAATCTTCATTACGACTTTAAAAACATAGCCATTAACATTACATAGGCCTACACACATCTTGCCATAGCAGTTCGTAAACACAACGCACGTTTTAACTATGGTAGCCCGACGCAGCCCGCAAGCTAATACTGTACAGTCAATGAAATGTCACCGTAGCTACTGTAGCAGAGGAGGAAATGGGAGTCTGAGAGGCGGGGTGTTTAAAGACAATGATAGGCGTTTATTCAACATCCAAGAAGGCTAACATACAACTGTGTTTTATTAACTCCAACCGGGACTATTGCCGCTTTCCCACTGCATGCCATCACCTCCTAACGTTACCGGAGCTGATAATAACATTGCTGAAGGTGCGTGACACTAAAATGTCCGTGGGGACCCGGCGCCAACCCATAGATAGTTCCAACTCACCGAATTGCGTAATCCACCACAGATGCACTCAATATTTAAATAATGTTAGTCTAAATAAATGTAGACAGAAACATAATAATTTCAAGCAGAAAACGAATCTTTCCATTAAGAACTGACAATCAGGGAATTTAAACATGGTTGACATTGTTTTTGTGTGTTTATATTAATTAAAGAAAGGAAAGTCTAGTGCTGGCTGAGCATATTGTTTGTTTGCACTAAGTTAATACTTTGACAAATGTAGCCTATATTTTTCAGTCGGTTCGGTCTTTGTGTGCCAAACATTATTTAAGGCTGTAAACACTGTAAACCTTTTATTTTTAATAAATGAGAAGCATGTTTAGATTTGAGTGTTAAATTTTTTTTAATAAAGATTAACGTATATCGAACTGAAAACCGTGACCCCAAAATCGTGATACGAACCAAACCGTCCATTTTGTGAACCGTCCCACCCCTACCGTTTATCATAAAAATTCAGTGCCCCCGAAATACAAAAAAAAGCCCCCGAAAATCAATTAAGGGGGGCAAAAAAAGCCCTTGAAAAAAAATGTTAATTTCTAACCCTGCCTGGAGATAACCCACGCGAACACAGGGAGAACATGCAAACTCCACACAGAAAGGCCCCCTGCTGGGGTTCGAACCCAGGACCTTCTTGCTGTGAGGCAGCAGTGCTAACCACTGTGCCGCCCAAAGTTTTGTGTGAACCAAACTTTCTAAACAAAGCCATGTGATCACGCAGGTCAACCTTTTATTGGACATAATTTAGAATACCTTACCTGACAACAGTATGCTGTGAAAAAAGGGGCTTCAAACTTGCAGGATTAGTTCTTTCATTTTATTAATTTCATTTAGAATCTGGCAACACATATCACCCATACAAAGCCTGATTTCTTTCATGTCATTATACAATGTATTAATAATGGGAGATCATATTGTATATCTCCCGAATCCAGCTGCATCACAAGGTAAGACAAATATGTGGACAATAAAATGATGTGATCTCCACCTTAGTTTCCACAAATGTTATGAAATATGTTTTCCAATTCACTGTCAGTAATTAATGATACGCTGTCTAGGCTAGGTCTAAGCTATTTCTTTAGGTTTGCCTGGTTTATAGTGTAATGATGCATGTATAACCTCAACCCTGTATTGTACAATTAAGTGATATACATCTTTCTTTTCAGGACAACCTGGGCTATCAGAATATAATATGCTTCAGTTTCATCACATGAATGTAGAAATATTTATTTATATATACTGTATACACACACACACACACACACACACACACACACACACACACACACACATAGAAAAAAAGCCTGAAATTGAACAATATAAAAAATAAACTAGATTTCAGGCTAGATTTACATTTCTTCCAGATAAGTAATTTTTAGCAATATTTTATCCAGAGAGCTAGCTGTGATATGCCTGAAAGCAGTTCCTGTTTGGAACGAGACAGATGGCCTCATCACAAGCACTATACAGTACTTCCAGGGGGTTTTCATTCTGGTGTTAGATGTCTGTCTACAATGTACACAGAATGTGCGTCCAAGGGTGACCCTCGTGCTTGGATCAGCTTGTTCAGTGATTGCCATGGGTAAGTGTTGAACTTGTGCCCTGGTTTGGAAGGGCCGCAACTGTGACACCACACAACTTGGCTGTCAGTTCCTGCCCTGGGTTTCTCCCTTGTGGAGGAGGAAGGCGTTTGTGACTGCAATGTCCAGGAAATGGAAGAATAAATAAAAATGTGTATTTGATATACTGAAAATAAATATAGGCTACTTACTCTTCAGCTGAATCCAGTATTTTTATGTTATCTATAGTAGGCATTCTACTTTATTGCCCCCCAACAGGACAAATAATTTACAGTAAGTAGCCCTGTGTCCCATCAGGCCTAAAATAGCTAGTTTTACACCTAAAATAAGTCAAATAAACTATCCATGTACACATGTCTTTTATTTAATATATACTGAAAAAATATATATAGGCCATTTACTCTTCAGTTGGAGGATGGAACGTCTGAAGCCAACGTTGAAGATGGGGTATGGAGACCTCCGCCCTGGAAACAGTCTGCCATATTTACTGTGAGCTGCCATTATAAAGTCCAGGGCCCTCATTCATCAACGTGTTCTACGCACAGATCTGTGCTTACCCTGTGTGTACGATCATTTCTAAGCAAAGAGTGGGATTCATCAATTTCGATTTGAACTTGACTCCGTGCTTACATCTACGCACAGGTCAGACCACACTTACCTGACGCCCAGTGGTAGAATATATTATTACAACAAGGAAATGAGCTTCTGTGCATAATAACACTGGCATGTTCTGTACGAACCGTAGTTCATTATAGTTCATTGTAAAATAGCAACAGTAGTGTAATTATGGTCAAAACCCTATAAATAGCATTTGGAATAATAGATCTTTCTCTCAGAATGAATGCAGCATGGTTTATATAGCGTTATCGGAATATACGGGGTGTAGGCTACTGACTGACTGCGCTCCGCGTAGCTTGATTGATTGATTGATTGAAAAGTTTATTAACAGATTGCAGAATGGGTACAGTACAGTACAGCTCAGTACATACAATTGTTAATTGGGGATGCAGACCAACTTTCGTCTTGTTTACATCAGGGTCCCCCATTTTCAATTCATCATAAATCATAAAGCTCAACTCGTTATTATTTTGCACACAGACCGCCGAAACACGGGAACGTTTTGATTATATTTAAAAGGCTTTACATTAAACGAAACAAGTGGAATTTCGAAGCTGTAAGCAGAATAAGTCATATGAATATAGTGTTCTTCCCCCTTTTTACTGTATAAGAAAGAATAGAAAACGCATTGCAATGACACCATGCAGATAGTGGACAGACTATATGTATATGATGGGATTCAAGTTCGCGTTTTTGTTGCTCATAGGCATGCTGTCAGAGTATGATATCTTAATCAAACATTCTAGAACATTTGTCGTCACAGATCATGTCCTAATAGAACATAGGCTATGGCATGGATCGTGATATTGTGTGGACTGTAATTATTACTGTACCGGTACCACCCATTGTGACAACAGCCTTGTGAGTCCCGCACACAAACATGATGGAATTCAAGTTCATGTATTGAAAGACATGCCTACATCATACATGCAGTGAGATTCATTGTTCTTGTATATGCTCTCTATTATTGTTTATATAGGCTACCCAATACTGACATCAAAATAGATTGTAGTATGCCTCTAGAAATCATATGCAGCAGGTAGAAAATTGACGGGAGATCCATCGCGATTTGGAATAGAATTGAGGAGAACTTTAATCCCTGGGTATCAATCAAACAACACGGGAAAAGGCAGTCATATTCCAGCGCGGTCTTTATTAGCCGACAACAAAATAGATGCCTCTAAAAATCATATAGCCAATCGAACACAACTAATAAAGGCATTCATATTACAGCACGGTTATAATGACACACAACCAACGCCAAACAGTGGTCAACGAACGGTCTTTATTAGTATTCTGAGCTGTCCAGGCAGAATTGCAGCAATGGTCTTAGGGAGCCGTTGATATCTGACATCACCGTTTACAAGTCCGCCTTTTATTATTTATCCCATAATACGCGATAGTGTCTTCTTGGTTCGACAGCAGTGAACAATCTTCGTGGAGTTTCTCAGGGTTCCGCTCGGGTCAGTCCATTATTTCACATCCCATGGGGGGTGTTTCCTCATTTTCATGACCATATATGGATAATCATGCACGAGCATTGACGGTAGAACAAAGTGGTATTCATCAACACGGAGGGGCATAGAGCCTGCGTACGCACCGTGTGATGAATCCCGACTTCCCTGTGCGTACACTAGTTCTACATTCCGTGCTTACGTGTGGAAATAGAAATGTTCCACACGTAAGCAGGGCCCTCATTCATCAATAGTGTGCGTAGAACATTTCTATTTCCACACGTAAGCACGGAATGTAGAACTAGTGTACGCACAGGGACGTCGGGATTCATCACACACTGCGTATGCAGGCTCTATGCTCCTCCGTGTTGATGAATACCACTTTGTTCTACCGTCAATGCTCGTGCATGATTATCCATATATGGTCATGAAAGTGAGGAAACCCCCCCCATGGGATGTGAAATAATGGACTGACCCGAGCGGAACTCTGGAAACTCCACGGAGAATTCACTGCTGTCGAACCAAGAAGACACTATCGCGTATTATGGGATAAATAAAAGGCGGATTGTAAACGGTGATGTCAGATATCAACGGCTCCCTAAGACCATTGCTGCAATTCTGCCTGGACAGCTCAAAATACTAATAAAGACCGTTCGTTGACCACTGTTTGGCGTTGGTTGTGTGTCATTATAACCGTGCTGTAATATGAATGCCTTTATTAGTTGTGTTCGATTGGCTATATGATTTTTAGAGGCATCTATTTTGTTGTCGGCTAATAAAGACCGCGCTGGAATATGACTGCCTTTTCCCGTGTTGTTTGATTAATACCCAGGCAGGGATTAAAGTTCTCCTCAATTCTATTCCAAATCGCGATGGATCTTCCGTCAATTTTCTACCTGCTGCATATGATTTCTAGAGGCATACTACAATCTATTTTGATGTCAGTATTGGGTAGCCTATATAAACAATATAATACGAGAGCATATACAAGAACAATGAATCTCACTGCATGTATGATGTATTTCAATACATGAACTTGAATTCCATCATGTTTGTGTGCGGGACTCACAAGGCTGTTGTCACAATGGGTGGTACCGGTGTACAGTAATAATAACAGTCCACACAATATCACGATCCATGCCATAGCCTATGTTCTATTAGGACATGATCTGTGACGACAAATGTTCTAGAATGTTTGATTAAGATATCATACTCTGACAGCATGCCTATGAGCAACAAAAACGCGAACTTGAATCCCATCATATAGTCTGTCCACTATCTGCATGGTGTCATTGCAATGCGTTTTCTATTCTTTCTTATACAGTAAAAAGGGGGAAGAACACTATATTCATATGACTTATTCTGCTTACAGCTTCGAAATTCCAATTGTTTCGTTTAACGTAAAGCCTTTTAAATATAATCAAAACGTTCCCGTGTTTCGGCGGTCTGTGCGCAAAATAATAACGAGTTGAGCTTTATGATTTATGATGAATTGAAAATGGGGGACCCTGATGTAAACAAGACGAAAGTTGGTCTGCATCCCCAATTAACAATTGTATGTACTTAGCTGTACTGTACTGTACCCATTCTGCAATCTGTTAATAAACTTTTCAATCAATCAATCAATCAAGCTACGCGGAGCGCAGTCAGTCAGTAGCCTACACCCCGTATATTCCGATAACGCTATATAAACCATGCTGCATTCATTCTGAGAGAAAGATCTATTATTCCAAATGCTATTTATAGGGTTTTGACCATAATTACACTACTGTTGCTATTTTACAATGAACTATAATGAACTACGGTTCGTACAGAACATGCCAGTGTTATTATGCACAGAAGCTAATTTCCTTGTTGTAATAATATATTCTACCACTGGGCGCTAGGTACGCCTGGTCTGACCTGTGCGTAGATGTAAGCACGGAGTCAAGTTCAAATCGAAATTGATGAATCCCACTCTTTGCTTAGAAATGATCGTACGCACAGGGTAAGCACATATCTGTGCGTAGAACACGTTGATGAATGAGGGCCCAGGTGTCACGTACCTATGGGAGACTGGGAGAGCTGGGGAAGGCACCTGGAGATTGTCTGTCAGCAAGCTCCTTAACAACCCGACCTAGGCCGTGCCGTGTCACAAATGTCCACAGCTGTGCCCAATCATGTACCATTTACTCAATAATGTCCAATGTTCTAGGCGCAGCTGTGCGGAAACACACAGGAAATACCCAATGTCCTCAGCAAATGTCCTTCCGTTCAGGATACACTGTTAATCCACAGTTCATATTCCAGAGGTTAACACAGTTAACACCACAAGGTATAATAGAAACACCTGTATCACCAGAGACTCGACATGGGGAGTGTTGAGCAACATGCCTGGCAGAATGAAGTTGATATCTGCCACTGTAGCACCCGAGAGGCAAGTGGTCTGATATCTGCCACTGTAGAGGGTGTCTGTAGATATCACACCCGAGAGGCAAGTGGTCTCACATCCCTTTATAGCCACATGGTGGACTCTAGAGTCGCCAACGATCCAGCAACAGCATCACTGACACCATCAGCAGCCCCCAAGCCAGTGGAAACAGTGACAGCACCAGTAGGGATGATGGCAGGGATTGTGGGACCTCCGATTGAACCAGGGACTCGAACAGCACTCCTAGTATCAGGCCCAAACACAGAACAGTAGCAGCAACTCCTTCGGCGACACCCAGGACAGGGACTGTGGGACCCCCGACAGAACCAGGGACAAAAACAGGACCCCCAGCAGCAGCAGCTCCCCCTACACTACCCAGCATAGAACCAGGACCTCCCAGCTCCACCTGGCTAAGAGTCCAAAAACTCCTGTGACTCCTGGTGGGGGGAGGGGCCTTCGGGGGACAGGGGGTGATTCCGGTGAAACCAGGGGGAGGAAAAGGGGGCCTCAACAGTCAGATAGCACAGGAAACTCCTCCACACTCAGGGTGTTGAATCTGTTACTTATTCCCACTGGCTGATGATTACTGGGAAGGACGTCCTCTGTGAGTCCCACATCTCCTTTCAAACCATTACCATAATAAAGATGAAATGGGTCCACTGATTTTCCAAGCAATGCATCCATTTGAATGGCAGCCATTCTACATTTATAGAAAATGTAATGTATGTTTTTTCCATGTTGTCTGATTTAAATGTTGCATTCAGTGCCTTTACATGCCCTAGTCTGTTTAAACCCCCCATTTTCCAAAATGCCATGTAAACAAGAAATATGATTTCCATAATCAGGTTATGGGATTAAGAGAAAGCCGGTTAGCACAGGTAGGTTGCTGCTGGAGAAACCAGATCACTGGTCCATGGAAACATACAGTTATCCCATAACCATAGTTATATGAGTATAGCGAGCGCTCTGCTCGTAGTGGAACCTTATCCCTTTCAATCTAATTCTGAATAAAATGTCTCCACATGTACACACCCATCCGCCTGGCCACACCCACAATGCCAGGTACGTATCCTGGCAAGGAAGGCCTTAACCCATAACTCAATGTCACCGGCTTATCGTAGCAATGAAACCCTAGCTACCCCCATATAGTCTTCCCCTCCTTGCAGATCCTCCGGGCTCCGGGTGTTCAACATCGGGTATCTATCGTTCCGGATGTGGGAACGTTATATTTTTTCATTCATACATTGTTGTGTTAATACCGTTGAGAATATAAGTATGTTTTAAGCTTTTCTGCTGTAATTCCAAAAACGCTAGTTATAGGCCCTGAAGCATATGATAGATTATCGATTGGCGCTTCTTTTTCCTATACACGCTATATTAAAAAATTCAAATGTATATGATCGGTATACATTATGCTTCATCATGCGTGAAGGAAAGGGGGGGTGGGGTCGTTTATAATTCCTTGATCGTCAGTAACGGCTTTATTTAGTATGGGTTGATATATTGATCAGACTGATTGCAAACAAAGAAATGGACAATCAAGTTGAAAGTAACATTAGTTTCCTCTTACCGTTCGCCGATGAGACTGGAGGAAAAATATCCCAATTATTAATTTCCCGTTTGTATGACGCAATAAACGTCGAAATCATATTGATTATTGCGTTTCGAAAGCAATCCAAATGCACTCGAGTGTGTATATTGATCCACGCCACAATATATCTCTGGCGGAGGAATTTACTCGATGCACCGATCGCCACTTCCGGTTTGGCGTGAGTGTAACTCGCCCGACCATCCACCAGGCAGCGGTATTGAGGTGTTGCAATATCAGAACAGGGTCCGGCTGCAATCCGGAGGGAGGCTGGATGAATTATGAATGCCATGGCGAAAAAATTAAATATTGATCCCAAGCACGTGATACGCCGTTGTTGGTGTTCAACGCATGGCGGGCAATAACGATTTACACCGTTCTTGGCGCACAATGTGTTAACCTTATATAAGTTAGGTCTACAGTACAACACATGCGGTAATCTTGTATTTACCTTAAATATTATTAAAACATAGACCAAATTTGAAAATGGTCTATTCAAATTTGTCTGCAGAAAAAGTAGCTATTTACATTTACATTTAGTCATTTAGCTGACGCTTTTATCCAAAGCGACTTACAAGTTCTGTGCGACAAGACAGCAAGAAGGGTATAACTCTATCAGCTGAGTAACAATGTTCATCAAAGTGTTGCGTGTTACAGTGTAGGTTAGTTTATTAGGACAAGTGCATGACATTAAGGTTAGTCGTGGGTTAGATTTTTTTTTTTTTTTTTTTTATCATTTCAGATAATGGTTGAAGAAGTGAGTCTTTAGTCGACGGCGAAAGATTGGACGGGATTCGGCTGTCCTAACTGGGATGGGTAGTTCATTCCACCATTGTGGGGCAAGGACTGAGAATAGGCGGCTTCTCTTTGATGACCCTCCGGGAGCTTGGATAGGAGTAGATCTGAGGCGGCCAGAAGACGCAGAGCGTAGGGGTCTTGAGGGTGTGTAGTTAGAGACCATTGACCGGAGGTAGGCGGGAGCGGTTCCCTTTGCCGCACGGTATGCTAGGTCGAGGGCCTTGAAGCGGATACGTGCAGCAATGGGGAGCCAGTGCAGGTCCCTAAGAAGTGGGGTGACATGGGCTGACTTCGGTAGGTTTGAGATCAGGCGGGCCGCTGCATTTTGAATGAGTTGAAGAGGCTTGGTGGCAGTGGCCGGGAGGCCAGCTAGCAGTGCGTTGCAGTAGTCGAGGCGGGAGATGACTGTTGATTGGACGAGGAGTTGGGTGGCTTCTTTTGTCAGGAAGGGGCGTATCCTTCTGACGTTGCTCAGGAGGAATCTGCAGGTTCTGGTTGTCGCTGCGATGTGAGCAGAGAAGTTCAACTGGTCGTCGAGGACAACACCAAGGTTCTTGGCGGTCGGCGACGCGGTCACAGCTGCATTCTCGACTGTGATGGAGAGGTCGGTCAGGGGGGAGGATTTGGCTGGCAGGTGGAGCAATTCTGTTTTGCTTAGGTTCAGTTTGAGGTGGTTGGTCGTCATCCAGGCGGAGATGTCGGACAGACAGGCCGAGATCCGCTCAGAGACGTGGATATCTGAGGGAGGGAAGGAGAGGAAGAGTTGAGTATCATCGGCATAACAATGATATGAGAAGCCATGAGATGTGATAATGTTACCCAGTGATTTAGTGTAGAGGGAGAAGAGAAGGGGTCCTAGGACCGAGCCCTGGGGGACACCCGTCCGGAGGGGGCGGGTGGCCGACAGAGTCCCTCTCCATGACACTTGGTAGGAGCGGTCATTGAGGTATGATGTCAGCCATGTCAGCGCAGATCCAGCCACTCCCATTCCTGCGAGGGCCGCGAGGAGGATCTGATGGTTGACTGTGTCGAAGGCTGCAGATAGATCTAGGAGAATCAGGACAGAGGAGAGGCCTTTCGCTTTTGCTAAGTGAAGTGCCTCTGTGACCGCAATGAGGGCCGTTTCTGTGGAGTGGCCAGTCCGGAAGCCAGACTGATTGGGGTCTAGGAGGTCATTCTGTAAGAGATAAGCAGTAAGTTGGTTGGATACAGCACGTTCAAGTGTTTTAGAAAGGAAGGAGAGAAGAGAGACAGGGCGATAGTTGGCTATGACGGTGGGGTTCAGGGTTGGTTTTTTTATGAGGGGCGTGACTCTGGCTTGTTTTAGGGAGGTGGGGACCACCCCCGAGTTGAGTGAGGAGTTGATGGTTGCAGTTAGGAATGGGAGGATGTCCGGTGCTATGGTCTGGAGGAGTGGGGAGGGTAGCTGGTCCAGCTGGCATGTAGTCGGACGGTTCGACGTTACCAGTGTCAGGGTCTCGGCTTCTGTAATGGGAGAGAAAGATGACAGAGTGAAGGATGAGGTTCTCGATTCAGCGTTTGGAATGGGTGGGGGTTGGGAGAAGGAGCTGCGGATGTTCTCCACTTTTTCCTCAAAGAAGATCGCAAAGTCTTCGGCAGAAAAAGATGAGGGAGGAGGAGGTGGGGGGGGGAGTGAGGAGGGAGGACATGGTAGCATGCAGTTTGCGAAGATTCTTGGCAGAGGCCTCGATCCTATGGTGAAAGAAAGAAGCTTTGGCATTAGTAATGGTTTTGGAGAATGTTAACAAGAGGTTGTGATATGTGTCGATGTCAGCAGTGAGGCGTGACTTTCTATACTTCCTCTCAGCCGCTCTCAGGACCTGTCTTTGTTCTCTCACTGCATCCGTCAGCCATGGACTGGGTGGGGAACGGCGGGCAGGTTTCTCAACGAGGGGACAGAGCTTGTCGAAGGAGGTTGCAAGGGCTGAGAGGAGGGTGGAGGTTGCCATCTCTGTGGGGAGAGCAGAGAAGGTGTCACTCAAAGGTAGAGCGGATATTATGTCAGAGGAGAGGGTGGAGGGGGATAGGGAGGGCAGGTTGCGTCTGAGTATGTGATAGGGCATTGACGTTGGGCCATGACAGTTACAGTCTGGTGAGTCTTACTGCTGTGATGCAGCGACTCTGTCACCAAGCACCCAAATAAACATCATATTGTACCATCAGTCTATAGGGAGCTACAGCAGGCAGCCCAGGGAAGCAGCTCTCTGCACCCACCCACCTCCTCTCAGTAGGTTTAGATTGAAAATCTTGCTCTCTGGGGTAAAAAAACAAGAATGTAGCAACAGGTTTGACACAGACCATAAAGACAGCTGACATTAGGGGTGTAAAGGTACACGTATCCGTACCGAACCGTTTCAGTGTGTACTGTACCGAACGGCTGTGTAGTGTACCGAACGAATACAACGGTATGTTAACCACTAACGACCGCCCACCGGTCGTTATATTTTCACAATCTAATATAATTATTGTAATTTTTTTATTTCGAAAGTCGATTATTAATTTCAATATAGAATATTCGTTGACAGCCCTACAAGTACAATTAGTTACTGCACACTACATCACCCCTGAGTGGAACATGGAAAGCCAAACTTTCCCCTACTGTACCGAAAACCCGCACCAAACCGTGACTTCAAAACCGAGGTACGTACCGTGGTTTTTGTGTACCGTTACACCCCTAGCTGACATAATGAGGAATCTGTACAATGAATTTGAGAGTTAAACTACAGGGGATTTGATTATTAAACTATAAATAAAGTTGCAAGTCTTATATCTGCAATGTTAACCCTATCAGTCCTACGGGCATGCAGCCGCTGACTTGACTTTCAGAGACTCCAGTGGGTTCGGTTTCAAAAGCGAAGATAAAGGTAGGCTATCCCCTATGTATAGATCTTGAGGAATCTGTATACCAGCCATTTCCTCCTCGCCAGGAAAGGGGCAATCTTTTAACAGCTATGGCCATTTATAATGGAGATCCCTTGACCTCTCACCTTAAGATATCTGAATGAAATGGGGAACAAAGTGGGGCCTGTCATTCTAGCTGGCCCTCCAAAGAGTTCCAGATAGTGATTTGGATATTATGTTAATGAATTGAATATGTACAAGCAAATGCCACGATGACATGACCTAACCTCTTAAGCCCGATCGAGACCTTATTGCACATCACAAATAGATCAATACAGTCCATAATAAGTGATGATGTGTTTCTTTTTCAAATGTAGCCAACAGTAAAGACCTTAACCCTATCAAAACAGCAGTCAAAGTGTATATTTATGTTCAGCACAAGTTTGTTTACCAATGATTTTAAGTGTTATTAGCTAAATATAAGCTTATAAAAATCTCTGCGCATTGCACCGGAATACGGATGGTTTAGACTGGACAGGAAGCCATCATGAAATCGTTGTAGTCCTACACTGTAAACCCGCACGTTCAAAATAATCAATTAGTTTGAGTAGGGTATACTCAATATTCTATGAAAGTTCTACTAACTTGAATGTCTTGAGTTCGTGTGACGTGTTCTTATGTTTTGAGTAAATAAAACTCATAGTTTTTGATTGACTTGGAACTATTCACTTATTAAGTAAGTATAATGTAAAAGCATAACTTAAGTACAACTTAAGATAATTAAGTAGATACAGACTGTAAACCGCATTATGTTTTGAGTAAATAAAACTCATAGTTTTTGATTGACTTGGAACTATTCACTTATTAAGTAAGTATAATGTAAAAGCATAACTTAAGTACAACTTAAGATAATTAAGTAGATACAGACTGTAAACCGCATTATGTTTTGAGTAAATAAAACTCATAGTTTTTGATTGACTTGGAACTATTCACTTATTAAGTAAGTATAATGTAAAAGCATAACTTAAGTACAACTTAAGATAATTAAGTAGATACAGACTGTAAACCGCATTATGTTTTGAGTAAATAAAACTCATAGTTTTTGATTGACTTGGAACTATTCACTTATTAAGTAAGTATAATGTAAAAGCATAACTTAAGTACAACTTAAGATAATTAAGTAGATACAGACTGAAAACCGCATTATGTTTTGAGTAAATAAAACTCATAGTTTTTGATTGACTTGGAATTATTCACTTATTAAGTAAGTATAATGTAAAAGTATAACTTAAGTACAACTTAAGATAATTAAGTAGATACAGACTGTAAACCGCATTATGTTTTGAGTAAATAAAACTCATAGTTTTTGATTGACTTGGAACTATTCACTTATTAAGTAAGTATAATGTAAAAGCATAACTTAAGTACAACTTAAGATAATTAAGTAGATACAGACTGAAAACCGCATTATGTTTTGAGTAAATAAAACTCATAGTTTTTGATTGACTTGGAACTATTCACTTATTAAGATAGTATAATGTAAAAGCATAACTTAAGTACAACTTAAGATAATTAAGTAGATACAGACTGAAAACCGCATTATGTTTTGAGTAAATAAAACTCATCGTTTTTGATTGACTTGGAACTATTCACTTATTAAGTAAGTATAATGTAAAAGCATAACTTAAGTACAACTTAAGATAATTAAGTAGATACAGACTGAAAACCGCATTATGTTTTGAGTAAATAAAACTCATAGTTTTTGATTGACTTGGAACTATTCACTTATTAAGTAAGTATAATGTAAAAGCATAACTTAAGTATAACTTAAGATAATTAAGTAGATACAGACTGAAAACCGCATTATGTTTTGAGTAAATAAAACTCATAGTTTTTGATTGACTTGGAACTATTCACTTATTAAGTAAGTATAATGTAAAAGCATAAATTAGGTACAACTTAAGATAATTAAGTAGATACAGACTGAAAACCGCATTATGTTTTGAGTAAATAAAACTCATAGTTGTTGATTGACTTGGAACTATTCACTTATTAAGTAAGTATAATGTAAAAGCATAACTTAAGTATAACTTAAGATAATTAAGTAGATACAGACTGAAAACCGCATTATGTTTTGAGTAAATAAAACTCATAGTTTTTGATTGACTTGGAACTATTCACTTATTAAGTAAGTATAATGTAAAAGCATAAATTAGGTACAACTTAAGATAATTAAGTAGATACAGACTGTAAACCGCATTATGTTTTGAGTAAATAAAACTCATCGTTTTTGATTGACTTGGAACTATTCACTTATTAAGTAAGTATAATGTAAAAGCATAACTTAAGTACAACTTTATTAACAGATTGCAGAATGGGTATAGAGGTGTGATAGGTGTGATAGGTGTGAGAGGTGTGATAGGTGTGAGAGGTGTGAGAGGTGTGATAGGTGTGATAGGTGTGAGAGGTGTGAGAGGTGTGAGAGGTGTGATAGGTGTGAGAGGTGTGAGAGGTGTGATATGTGGGATAGGTGGGATCGGTGTGAGAGGTGTGATAGGTGTGAGAGGTGTGATAGGTGTGAGAGGTGTGATATGTGTGATAGGTGGGATCGGTGTGAGAGGTGTGAGAGGTGTGAGAGGTGTGAGAGGTGTGATATGTGTGATAGGTGGGATCGGTGTGAGAGGTGTGATAGGTGTGAAAGGTGTGATAGGTGTGAGAGGTGTGATAGGTGTGAGAGGTGTGATAGGTGTGAGAGGTGTGATAGGTGTGAGAGGTGTGAGAGGTGTGATATGTGGGATCGGTGTGAGAGGTGTGATAGGTGTGAGAGGTGTGAAAGGTGTGAGAGGTGTGAGAGGTGTGATAGGTGTGATAGGTGTGATAGGTGTGAGAGGTGTGATAGGTGTGAGAGGTGTGATATGTGTGATAGGTGGGATCGGTGTGAGAGGTGTGAAAGGTGTGAGAGGTGTGATAGGTGTGAGAGGTGTGAGAGGTGTGATAGGTGTGAGGTGTGAGAGGTGTGATAGGTGTGAGAGGTGTGATATGTGTGATAGGTGGGATCGGTGTGATAGGTGTGAGAGGTGTGAAAGGTGTGAGGTGTGAGAGGTGTGAGAGGTGTGATAGGTGTAAGAGGTGTGATAGGTGTGAGAGGTGTGATAGGTGTGAGAGGTGTGATATGTGTGATAGGTGGGATCGGTGTGAGAGGTGTGATAGGTGTGAGAGGTGTGAAAGGTGTGAGATGTGTGAGAGGTGTGATAGGTGTGAGAGGTGTGAGAGGTGTGAGAGGTGTGATAGGTGTGAGAGGTGTGATAGGTGTGAGAGGTGTGATAGGTGTGAGAGGTGTGATATGTGTGATAGGTGGGATCGGTGTGAGAGGTGTGAGAGGTGTGATAGGTGTGATAGGTTGGTATCTATGACCTGTGCCTGTATGCTAGCATGACACTGTTGGTATCTATGACCTGTGCCTGTATAGCATGACACTGTTGGTATCTATATGACCTGTGCCTGTATGCTAGCATGACACAGTTGACCTATGACCTGTGCCTGTATTAGCATGACACGGCTGGTATATATGGACTCCTCAGTCTCTAGTTTCATACCACTTCTTGCTAGCTTTAAATGAGAGAGAGAGAGAGAGAGAGAGAGAGAGAGATGTTAATAAAGTTATCAATCAATCAATCCGGGCCTGTGACGTCACTGTACCCATTCTGCAATCTGTTAATAAAGTTTTCAATCAATCAATCCGGGCCTGTCACAGTCACTGTACCCATGAATTCAATAAAGGAATATCTTATCTTATCTTATAAAAAATATATTTTCCACTAATTTCTATGTTTCAACATTACTGTCTGATGCAGTAACATTAGTGTGATGATGTCGGCATGAAAACATGCAACCTGCATGTTTCCCAGATAGCAAAAGACATTCATTAAATGTTGGATTTTGGTCAGATTTGTTATTTTTGGTTGAGGTTGAAAAAGCTATGTTGACCTGTGCCTGTATGCTATAGCATGACATGGATATGGACTCAAGACTGTAGCACTCAAGTTTGACACTGTTTAACAAACAATCTTACTTATACGCAGAGTTGTACCCTTCCTGCATGCTTGACAGAACTTGTAAGTCATTTTGGATAAAAGCAGCTAAATGACTAAATGTAAATGTCATGGATTTCAAAAATAGATATGAATATGAGACATTTCTTTCGTCTTTCTTTCATTCCTGATTTTTATTTTTATATTTTATTTAGGAGATACAAGATTGTTGGTTCCATATTCCAGCCCAGGTCTGTTTTCTTCAATATTAGGCCACTGGGTGTAGAGTATTCAACTCTTTTACATTAATAGAGAGACAGAGAGAGAGACAGAGAGAGGGAGAGAGAGAGAGAGAGAGAGAAACAGAGAGAGAGAGACAGAGAGAGAGAAACAGACAGAGACAGAGAGAGAGAGAGAGAAACAGAGAGACAGAGAGAGAGAGAGAGAGAGAGAGAGAGAGAGAGATAGAGAGAGAGAGAGAGAGAGAGAGAGAGAGAGAGAGAGAGAGAGAGAGAGGGGGGGGAGAGAGGGAGAGAGAGAGAGAGAGGGATAGAGAGAGAGAGAGGGAGAGAGAGACAGAGAGAGGGAGAGAGAGAGAGAGAGAAACAGAGAGAGAGACAGAGAGAGAGAGACAGAGAGAGAAACAGACAGACAGAGAGAGAGAGACAGAGACAGAGAGAGAGAGAGAAACAGAGAGACAGAGAGAGAGAATGAGAGAGAGAGAGAGAGAGAGAGAGAGAGAGAGAGAGAGAGGGGGGAGAGAGGGAGAGAGAGAGAGAGGGAGAGAGAGGGAGAGAGAGACAGAGACAGAGAGAGTGAGAGAGATGTTAATAAAGTTATTATATTATATATATTAAGTCCAATTATATTAAAGAATTCGTTTAGAGAATTAGCTCAGCTCTGAGAAGTGAGAAAAAACGGCATGTGAAAATAATATTTCTGCAAGCAAGCAACAGGAAACCACTGTTGTGCGCAGATGCGCAGATGCGGAGGAATTCTGGGATGATACCTGCATACCGCATGGTGAGTTGCAGCAGCAGCAGCCATCAAGTTAGCTGAAGCAGCGCACGTCAAGTTTCTTTCATGTGAGTATACATATTTTTTTTATAAATTTGCCAATTTGCGGTTATCTGTGGTCATTTAATCTGTTCGGATATGCAATTTGTAGATGCAAATTGCGTGAGCTGCTAGCGCATCTTTTATAGTTAATGGCTGTTCAGTATAATTAAGCTAACTCGGTCTCCATTGTCTTCTTAAACAACTGCCTGCATGCATGCTGTGTGCAATTAAAATATTATGGCACACCGAAATGATGTCGTTTCATGCAAAATATTAAGTGTTCGATATTGGGTCAAGTGCAAGTGTGAGTTATAGTGCAGGTAAACATGGCGTCGCCATGCGTGCATGCATGCTGTGTGCAATTAAAATATTATGGCACACCGAAATGATGTTGTTTCATGCAAAATATTAAGTGTTCGATATTGGGTCAAGTGCAAGTGTGAGTTATAGTGCAGGTAAACATGGCGTCGCCATGCGTGCATGCATGCTGTGTGCAATTAAAATATTATGGCACACCGAAATTATGTTGTTTCATGCAAAATATTAAGTGTTCGATATTGGGTCAAGTGCAAGTGTGAGTTATAGTGCAGGTAAACATGGCGTCGCCATGCGTGCATGCATGCTGTGTGCAATTAAAATATTATGGCACACCGAAATGATGTTGTTTCATGCAAAATATTAAGTGTTCGATATTGGGTCAAGTGCAAGTGTGAGTTATAGTGCAGGTAAACATGGCGTCGCCCTCGTGCGTGCCATGCATGTCAAGCCGCATCTCCATTTTAGGTTTGTTTGCACATTATGTCCTATTATCGGGTTTGAGGGAGATTAATTTGGTTAGGTTGAGTGTCATGCAGGCGTCGCGTCCTCATGGCATGCATGGTCGAAGCCACATATCTCCATTTCTTTGAGCTTGTAAATTGATGTTTGTAATAGATATATATTTTTGACAAAAGGAGGTTTGAGAGAGATATTAATTCACGCTCTCATTCATCTCCGCTCTCTCTCTCCCTCCCTCTCTCTCTATCTCCTCTCTCTCTCTATCTCCTCTCTCTCGCTCTCTCTATCTCCTCTCTCTCGCTCTCTCTCTATCTCCTTCTGATTGATGGTTAAACATTCAAACTGTGAAAATTATGATCATGTTTTTGTAAGCTAATATATAGTATGAACTTGTTATATTGAGTTGTAAGTTATTCTGGTATATGTTTCATGGAGGTCTAAACGTTGTATTTTTTCCCTTGCCTTTCAGGTAGCAAGTGCTGCTGGGAAATATTCAAATGAGCCAAACAGTAAGCTGATTATTTTTAAATATAAAAACATATTTGTGAGATGGGACTGTATCGTTGAGACCAGAACATAGTTTATTAATCTGTTTCCACAGAGCTCAGTTTTTTCTCATAGTTCCAATATGGTAGTCTGGCAGTGTAAATTGTGTGCAGCTTCTTTGACTTCTAGAATACAGTTATTTAAACACTACTGTTGTGAAGGGCCAGATTAAACTGAATATATATATGTATCGTTTGATATACTTTGTATATTATTTATATATATACACGGAATATCCCTTTACCTGCGTACAGACCAGAGTAATATTCGCTCTCCTATTGGACAGCGGCCCCAGGCGCCAACGACCAAGCCCCCAACGGCAAGTTCAAAGGCAACTCCGGGCATGTCAGTACATGCCCAGAGTCTGCATAGTAATACGAGACAAGAACTGAGGTTGGGACTAGATATTCACCTTACGTATAAATACGGCGCAGGTGTAAACAGCAGTAGTCTTACCAAAACCTTAATACCTTCACCACAAGTCAACGTGCAGTGAAGTGAGCAACCTTGCATCTAAATAGAGCATTGAGAACCGCGTGCGAATAGAATGTTAAAGTGTCAGAGTTTAACGCAGTAACGTTGAGTTCGACTTAATCTAATGTGAAGTAATAGTCGATCATTTATTGTGTATCGTGCGGCTACAGTTCTTCCGTGACCATGATCCATCGGTTCGTCGTGCTTTAGCTAGTGCACTTATCCAGGCTGTGCGGCCTAAATCCGTGCCCACACCCGAGGAGTCCTAGGCGAGAACCGTTGGAGTTGTACACAGGAGAATCGACACCGGTGATTGCAGAACCATTTCTGGTTGGATTATATTGCAATCTTTAATACAGTCAGGGTTTTGTAACCCCTCAGTTACAACTACAGACTGCAACACAGCCACTTTTCCAGAGTCAGTCCTCTTCCATGCCTCCATACTGATCTGTAAATTTAAGACGCTAAATGCATTGAGTACTCATTTGTCAAGATATCATACTGCACAACTTAGCAGTAGACCAGAACAGAGTCTGAGCCCTGTGGTAATAAAATGCCCTTTGTGCGCATTTCGGGAACCCTTTTCTGAATCAATTTTCTTAAGTCATCTCAGAAAGCATTTAAAAAATAATGAAACAGTGACATGCCCATATAAGGATTGTAGCTATAGCACAAATGTTTACTCTTCATTCAATTGCCATAAAAGCAGAGAACACCAATTAAGTCTTGCATCAGACTTAAAAGCTGTCGTTGTTGAGGATCCCCAAGACAGGATTTCTGAGGTCACTAGTGATTTGCATGAAGAATGTCCAGGCCAGAGCATAGAAGTGGTGGATGATGATGATCAATGTGACACTGACAATCTAAGAAATCAACTTAAAATGAACGTATCTTCCTTGTTCCTAAAGATGCAGGCTATCCTCCATGTCTCAAACACAGCTAACCCTACTGTCCCTACTGTCCATACTAACCCTACTAACCCTACTGTCCCTACTGTCCCTACTAACCCTACTAACCCTACTGTCCCTACTAACCCTACTAACCCTACTGTCCCTACTAACCCTACTGTCCCTACTAACCCTACTAACCCTACTAACCCTACTGTCCCTACTGTCCCTACTAACCCTACTAACCCTACTGTCCCTACTAACCCTACTAACCCTACTGTCCCTACTAACCCTACTGTCCCTACTAACCCTACTAACCCTAACCCTACTAACCCTACTGTCCCTACTAACTCTACTAACCCCTGCTGCATGTTTGGACCATGCGATTTGAGGCCAAGCACCGCTTTTTCAAAAGAGTGGTGCATGACACTCAAAACTTCAAAAATATCTTGAAGACGATGGCAATCAGACACCAACACATGATGGCATATCATCTTGCTTCACCATCATATTTCAAGCCAAAAACCCAGGCATCCAGGGTTGACTCTGTTCTGGTTTCATCTCTACCAGCAGTAGCTCAGGTACACATTAGAGGACACACAGTTAGTGACACAATCTACCAGACATCAAAGGTAACCATTGATGGCACAGACTATGTCTGTGGAATGTTTCTCTCCGTCAGAGTCAGTGGTGGACTGTCTACATTTAGCCAAATAGAACAGATCTACCTTGTGAATAACGAGGTTTCTTTTCTGTGTCGAGACTATGACTCCTGGTATATAGAACATCTTAGGTCCTATGAGCTGTCAACCACACAACCACATATGTCCATCTACCTACAGTCTGGTCTCAATGATACAGTCCCACTCTCAGCATATATGATCGATGGTCTGCTGCTGCTGCTGACTCCCAAGCGATTCATTCAAGTGAAACGGAAGGTGAATAGTTATTTTATTAATCGATTATTGTGTCTTTATTCACTTGTTGTGTAATTGACCAGTTTATATTCTGTATAAGTTCATATTCTGTATATGTTAATAATGACGCTTTCTGTGTTGTGTTTATGACTACTCCTTAGGTCCTTGAGCTGCTGTCTGTCGACCGGACCACATCTGTCCACTGTCCATCTACCTGCAGTCTGGTCACAACGATACAGTCCCACTCAGCATACAAGATCGATGGTCTGCTGCTGCTGCTGACTCCCAAGCGATTCATTCAAGTTTTCATAGCACAATGGCAGCTGCCTCCCCACAACCCATGATCCTTCGTGTTGTTGAGACAGACCGGGCTAGAAAATTAAAACTCAGTTCACGACCCGCCTCTGTTGATGCACTGGTCAAGATTATAAAAGAACAGTTGGAAATAGACCTTGACTTCAGTTTGCTGTATGAAGATCCAGACTTTGATGGGAAACTTACTTCCCTTGATGACATTACGGAATTGCCACAAAAAGCTGTTGTGCACATTTCACTTTCGCTCGACTCCAGCTCTCTCGCATCTACTGATATACTTTCAGATATGTCATCTCCAGAACGTCTAAGCAGATGGCCTCCAGGTCCTTTTCCAGTTCCTACATTTGCATTCGATGTTGAGCTGAAACTTAGAGACGGAAACAACGAATTTGAGAAGAACAAGAGACACCTTCTTTCTAATGAGGGGCAGGTTCTTCTCAGTCTTCTTGACTTCTTCAGCAATTGTCTGCCTCAACTGCTCAAGCCTCAAGGAATCCTCTCCTTGGGGATAGTTGGGTAGGAAGTTTACTTCTGCTCGCTTGGGTCTTTTAATGTTGGAATGTGAAGGTTCGCCATCAGGATTGCTTCTACCTCTTCTTCCAGCATTTACAGTGACCTCCTCACATCCTGCCCGTCTCAGCTTGTTCCTGAAATTGCCCATCTTGAATTTGATGCTGTTCTTCCATCCATTGCAGCCGGTCTCAGATCCTGCTTCCTTCAAGCAGGGATGTTTGGCGACAAGAGCCGCAGAAGCCACTGCTATCTCTTCATCACTTAGATAAGCCTTGAAAGCATACATTGTAGATGCAAGCTTTTCTAAGATGTCGTGCTTTAGGTCTCTTGTCAAGCTGATGCAGACCACATTTGCCCTGCGCCGACAGACCATAGTGAAGTCCAGCCCACCAGTGAAAGAGCTCATGGACCTCTGGCCTGCTCTCAAAATGGAGTCTGAGGTAATGTAGATCAGCTCTCTCTTTCCTGTGTTAACATTTGGCACATTCTGTGTGTTTTAAAGTGAAACTTGTGATTCCTAAGCCTGGTTTATATACTCTAGCGGCGCATCTGCGTGTGTGTTCTGTGCGCCCCCGCGAGCTAGTCATCAGCGACCGATTCCGCAAAGCATGTAATGACATGGTTGACCAGAAATCCCGCCGTCATGCTCTGAAGCCCAAACCAAACAAAGTAAGAGATCCACCAAGTTGAAGTGACTAATTGATGTTGATATACTATATTGTCCTGCTGTTTTTAAATATAGGTGTATGCAGAGTTCCAGCTGATTACCAACCAGAACCTGCCCAACACATTCTACGCTAAGCTTGACCGCCATCTTCCTCGACTGATGACGTTATTCAGACAGAAGGCGCCCAAAACTGGGAACACAGCAGATGCTTTGGCTCACATTTTAAAAATCCACGATGAACAGGTGAATAGATTATTATACATGTCATAGGTCGAACCTCTGTAACATTGAACAGGTTCAATGATTCAAATGAGCTTTTGAATTTTACAATTAGTCCACCATTGTGTTTGCCATTTTTCTGATTGCATTAAAGATGTGAACATGTTATTTGTGGACATATCTGATTGGACTGTTTAAAATCCGCTTTGTTCAGTAAACATTTCCATATAATACAATTATTTTTCTTCTTCTTAATCTTACATCTTAATAGGAAATCCATGATGTTCACACCAGGCGTACCACTGTTCTCCATGCCCTGCCTGTGTATCTGCATGAGGAAGTCGCTGGATTTTTCAAAACCTGCACAGTGAGTCCGAGTGAAAATAATTTACAGTACAACTGTATATTAAGTGAACAGTTAATCAAAATGCTAAGTATCAGTCTTCCTTCCTTCCAGGTCTCCCTTGTGAAAGAGATATTTGATCTCGACGGGACTAACCTGGTTAAATAAAAATAACCTTCTCACCAAAAAAAATTTTCTAACTAAAATATAAACAACTTACAAACAAAACTCCATATACTTAGCTTTGTGCTGCACTTTGTAGAAACCATGGATTTATTTGTGATTATTATGTCTCTTTCATTCCTTCAGGACACGCCTGATGAGCCAGAGCTTCAGGGTGTTGCAGTGGCCCTCCTTACTGTCATCAGTGACCATGCATGACACAAGTCCAGTTCACTACCAGCCTGTGACAATCTCTGATTGGTGATTCCTTCCTGGTAATGTTTGGACTAATCTATGCACTACACCTCAGCTACCCCAAGGGACTTACCAACACTTTTGAATTCATTCAGAAGATTTTACTAGGTCTAGAAGCTGGTAAACTGTTGCCCAGGTTGCAGACTCTCAAGAATGACTTGATGATGCAATAATTTTTTTTTCTTCTGATTTTTCAATGGATTTTCTCCCCGTCCCAATTAGTCGTTGAATTCCCCCCCCCCCCCCCCTACCTGGTGCTGTATGCATGTTCTCCTACGAGTCGGTATAAGGGCGTCCCGAGTCGATCGCACGCTTCCCCCGAGACGTGCGCCGACAGCCAGTGACGTCTTTTCACTTGGCAGCGAGGGCTCTCATTGGTGAAGTGTAACACGTGGGAGGGCACGCTATCTCCACCAAGTCCTGCCCCGCTTAGCAAGCGCCGAGACCTGACCTGTAGGCGTCGCTGTCCACAACGCCAGATTCCCACCCGCCAGCTTCCCCACCCCCTAATACTGCCGAATTGTATTAGTGTGAACGGCCAGCCAAGCTGGTGACAACGCAGGGAGTTGGATTCGAACACGCGAATCCAGTGTCTCCAGCGTTGGTGACGAATGCAATCTCCGCTACGTCACCTGACCGCTCTTGCATTAAACTTTTGAAGGTATTATTTTGACATGACAAGGAAATGAATACCTCACCCCACATCCTTCTTTCAGATGAGTTTCTATTCCTTACTGTAATCAGTGATCATGACACAAGTCCAGTTCACTACCAGCCTGTGACAATCTCTATTGTCATTGAAAGTCATATCATGATCAGCTTCCCCAGATTTGGTGATTCCTTCCTGTAATGTTTGGACTAATCTATGCACTACCCCAAAGCACTTACCAACACCTCAAAAGTGTGTCTATAGAAACTCATCTGAAATGTCTTGTCATGTCAAAATAATACCTTCAAAAGTTGCTGTACTACTTTGCAGATGTTCAGCCAATAGGTCCAAACTACTCAATGTACCTTGTTCTTTATTTTTTATGTAATATGTTTACATTTGAGAGTTTTACAGTTCGAATTTTCTTAACCGTCTATAGCTGGCATTATTGTAATTTCATCCAAGTAAGTTTTAGAGTTGAAAGAGTTTATCAGAATCTCAAAGGCAACATCCAAGTCCCAAACGTTTGTTTCTCGAGGAACAATAGGAGGCAATGGGCATAAATGCCACTCTGCTCTGACTGCTTCCATTGCTTGTAGGCAGTGGTAGAGTTAGTGTTCTCAGTACAGAGTACAAGGCGATATACCAGGAGCCATAAACGCAACACAGAAGCGTTATTATTAACATATACAGAATATGAACTTATACAGAATATGAACTGGTCAATTACACAACTAGAGTGAATAAAGACACAATAATTGATTAATAAAATAACTATTCACCATTAGCTGGACTCAGTTCCGTTTCACTTGAATGAATCGCTTGGGAGTCAGCAGCAGCAGACCATCGATCTTGTATGCTGAGAGTGGGACTGTATCCTTGAGACCTTGTAGGCAGTAGTATACTGCCCTGTCAAGGGCTAACCGCAGTAACTTGAAAAAAGTAAAAATTTAGTTATGAGTGAAATTGACCTTGTCAATAAATGTTTTATCTTGTGACCAAGTTTCAGATGTTAATGTCGCTCAGTTTTGGAGATATGGGGTTTTAAAAACTGCAGTAACTACAAAATCACACTCAAAACCCAGGCAGACCGCAGTAACTTCCAAACAGTGAAAAATGGCTTTAAAGTGTTTTGACTTGCCATCCAAAATGTGTTATAGGTAAATAGATGATAGTACCCAGATTTAACATGTATTAATGAAGTAATCTTTAGGCATACAAAAATATGACATAATTATTTTAATTAACCCCAAAAAAGCAGATATTGCACTCTGCTGCACGATTTCCTTAAATAATTATACAGGTAATGTACAGGCAAAGTGCAGTAACTTCAAATACAATGTTGTTTTCCCTCCAGCTTTCATAACTTAACCTAGCCATTTTGAAAATGAAATTTAATACCTGAATATATTGGAATGATGATGATCCAAATAAAATGGCTAGGTGAAGTTATGAAAGCTGGAGGGAAAACAACATTGCATTTGAAGTTACTGCACTTTGCCTGTACATTACCTGTATAATTATTTAAGGAAATCGTGCAGCAGAGTGCAGTATCTGCTTTTTTGGGGTTAATTAAAATAACTACGTCATATTTTTGTATGCCTAAAGATTACTTCATTAATACATGTTAAATCTGGGTACTATCATCTATCTACCTATAACACATTTTGGATGGCAAGTCAAAAAACTTTAAAGCCATTTTTCTCAGTTTCACTGTTTGGAAGTTACTGCGGTCTGCCTTGACAGGGCAGTATAGTTAGTGTACTGTATAGTGTTCTTAGTACAGAGTACTGTAGTGTTCTAGTTATCATTCTGCAAACATAGCCTGCTCTAAATGACGGATGGTGCCTCTGACATTCTGACTAACTCTTTCAATGAAAACACCATCTTGTTCCATGATACATCATGGAGCAAATACATGCAGCTGCATTTCCATATGTAGGTATGTGCACTATTAACAGTATTGCCAGCTGTATAGCATGTAATGTGGGTTGGTATTTTGGTTCCACATTGGCAGGACCCAATATACAGCACAACGTTTGTGAATTTTACATGTGCCAAGCGGATTGACAATTTTCAGATAATCTATACATTTTATTCTGTACTGTACATAGATACACTGTGTTATCCCAACGGTCACAATAGTTGCCGTCAACATGTTTGCTCATTCTATGACCACACTATACAAATTTGAGTAATTCAGCCAGGATGTAAACGGCTCTGGTCATGTGCACTGCACATATTGAGACCCTTTATTATTTCAACATTTGCTGGAAATACATTGATACATCATTCAGTAACATTTTCAGAGCCTTATAACAAACATTATTACACTATTGTGACCAGAGGGATTAAATGTGTAATATACATTACATTGTATGTACATGTTATAACATGCATGTATTTATTTTCTATATATATTTTCTATATATATATATTTTCAATTTTAACATTGCCATAATGTTGTAGAGGGCAACACAATGTTTTTGTAAGATAAATAGATGTATACTCTTTGAATAGAAATAAATATAAAGAGTTTGAAGTTGTAACACAATGTTTTTGTAAGATAAATAGTTTCGATGAAGAGCAAAACCTCCTAAATGCATAAAAAAAAGGGGAAAACTTCATATCTGCACTTTGCAAGGCACTAATACCTGGTCGGTATTGTTAACATATATAGTCCAAAAACAGTGTACGGTGTTTACAGTGTTATTGTACATTGCTAACATACAGATTATATATGTATACTCTTTTATACTCTTTGAATAGAAAAAAATAAAAGAGTTGTTTGAAGTTGATATAATGTGCTTGTGTAGTTATTTTTCTGTTAACTTTTTCACATGGATTTTAAAACTGAACCTTAAGTTATAGTAACTGCAAATATTTGAGTTGATTAACTTAAAAATTTGAGTTGATTAACTTAAAAGAAATGAGGCATGGGATGGCCTCAATGTCATTGAGTTCTGTTAACTTAATCACATGGATTTAAGGTTGAACCTTAAGTCACAGTAACTGAACATATTTGAGTTGCCTCCACTTGAGAACCTTAAGTCACAGTAACTGAACATATTTGAACTGCCTTAACTGAGAACTGTAAGTCACAGTAACTGAACATATTTGAGTTGACACCACTTGAGAACCTTAAGTCACAGTAACTGAACATATTTGAACTGCCTTAACTGAGAACTGTGAGTCACAGTAACTGAACATATTTGAGTTGACAATACTTGAGAACCTTAAGTCACAGTAACTGAATATATTTGCATTGCCTTAACTGAGAACTGTAAGTCACAGTAACTGAACATATTTGAGTTGACACCACTTGAGAACCTTAAGTCACAGTAACTGAACATATTTGAACTGCCTTAACTGAGAACTGTAAGTCACAGTAACTGAACATATTTGAGTTGACACCACTTGAGAACCTTAAGTCACAGTAACTGAATATATTTGAATTGCCTTAACTGAGAACTGTAAGTCACAGTAACTGAACATATTTGAGTTGACACCACTTGAGAACCCTAAGTCACAGTAACTGAATATATTTGAATTGCCTTAACTGAGAACTGTAAGTCACAGTAACTGCACATATTTGAGTTGACACCACTTGAGAACCTTAAGTCACAGTAACTGAATATATTTGAATTGCCTTAACTGAGAACTGTAAGTCACAGTAACTGAACATATTTGAGTTGACACCACTTGAGAACCTTAAGTCACAGTAACTGAATATATTTGAATTGCCTTAACTGAGAACTGTAAGTCACAGTAACTGAACATATTTGAGTTGACTCCACTTGAGAACTGTAAGTCAGAGTAACTGACCATATTTGATTTGACTTAACTGAGAACCTTAAGTCACAGTAACAGACCATATTTGAGTTGCCTTAACTGAGAATTGTAAGTCTTAGCCAACTGAAAACATTTGAGTTTATCAACTTAAAAAAATTGAGGCATGGGATGGCCTCAATTTTTTTAAGTTCTGGAAACTTATTCGGGTTTACAGTGTAAGAGGAGAACCAGGGCTTTCGATGGACGTCTAAATGGCCCCTCCTCCTCCACCAAAACACTCTCCAATAGCCTAGGACAACTCTCCACCCACCTCAAGCTCCACGTCAAGAGCCTGGGCGTAATTTTCGACCCAGAGCTCAAATTCGACCGGCAGGTAAATGCTTTTTCCAACTCTGCAACATCATAAAAATAAAACCAATCCTTTCACCTGTTGACCTGGAAAGAGTAATCCATGCATTCATCACATCACGCCTTGACTACTGCAATGCCCTCTACACCGGCATTAGTCAAGCAGACTTCAAATGGTACAGCACTCTGCAGCTAGGTTCCTTACCGGCACCAGAAAGAGAGAACCCATTACACCGGTTCTAGCCTCCATACGCTGGCTCCCAGTCCCATTTAGAATATAATTCAAAATCCTCCTCCTGGCCTTTAAGGCACTACCGGGTGCAGCACCCCTGTACATCACAGAGCTCAAAACTCCCTGCTTAGCACCCAGGTCACTAAGATCCTCCAACCAGGCTCGGCTGGTCCCCCCCCCAGACTAAAAAAGAGAGGCGATCGCTCCTTTAAGGCCGTGGCCCCCAAGCTGTGGAACCAGCTACCCCTGGAGATCAGAACTGCCCCCTCGCTGGAGACATTTAAGTCCTGACTAAAAACTCACTTTTACTCCCTAGCCTTAAACCGAGGTCCTGACTGAAACTCGTCGTTAAAGAACCCAGGACGCCTATCGTAAAGAGTTCCCCGACGTTCCTGGCCAAATTCCCAATCAGGTCTCTGACATCAAGGCCACATAATCATCACTTCCCCTTAATTGGCTGATATCAATCCCTGTCTATATGAATTGAAAATGGGGGACCCTGATGGAAACAAGACAAACGTCTTTCTCAGGTCTGCATCCCCTTAACAATTGTGTGTATTGAGCCGTACTGTATTGTACCCATTCTGCAATCTGTTAAATAAAGTTTTCATTCATTCATTCAGTCTCATGAGCCGTTCAGCCATTGTGTAGTGTGATGTGTTCCGGGTGCCATTGTATGGTAGCCATTGAGCCTGCGTAGCCCAAGGTTGGGTGCTACCAGTGGTGGTGAAGGAGGCAATTTCCACCCTACATTGTAAAGCGCTTTGAGTGTCTAGAAAAGCGCTATATAAATGCAATTAATTAATTATTATTATTATTATTCAATAAACCCTGATTTTCCCACACCCTAACTCACACACTCCCATGCGATTTTATCTTGCCCCTTCCCCCTTGTAACTGTTCTTGTGTTCTTCTGTCGCCTGTGTGCTATATTGTACTTTGTGCTACACTATCAGTGTGTTGGCTTACTGTTGTCTTATTCTATTCTCTGTCTCGGCTTTCGACATCATAGATCATGACCTATTATTATTGAAATTACACACATATGGGTTTGAAGACACTGCCATGGAATGGATGAGAAGCTACTTGTCTAATAGACAACAATGTGTTATATTTAATGGTTCCATGTCAAATATGGTAACACTCCAGTGTGGTATTCCCCAAGGAAGTTGTCTTGGACCCCTCATTTACTCTATATTTGTAAATGATATGCCTTATGTATTGGAAAGTGCAGGTACAGCGATTTATGCTGATGATACAACTATATATGCATCCGCTAAGAGCACAGAACAAGTGAATAAGATACTTCATAGTGAATTATTTATGATTTCGAATTGGATAACTGAAAACAGACTAAAATTAAATGTAGCAAAAACAAAATGTCTTATACTCTGCTCTAAATATGCCTTAAGGTCGGAGCATAGACTGAGTCTCTCATTACAAGATGCTGGTATTGAACAAGTGAAGGAGGCCAAATTGTTGGGTGTAATTATTGACGAGGCACTACTTTGGTCTACCCAGATTAACAACATGGTTACCAGGATGAGTAGAAACTTCTCCATAATAAGAATAAATGCCTACCTCCTAACGAATACAACAATTAAAATGGTAGTACAATCTTTAGTCTTGTCCCATCTTGACTACTGCCCAGCAATTTGGTCTAGCGCGTCAAAGCAAGAGCTTAGTAAACGCCAGCTCACTCAAAATAGAGCTGCCCGACTCACTCTTCACTGCTCTATAAGGAATAGTGTGGAGGGAATGCATGCTAGACTGTCGTTGATGAGGGTGGAGGAGAGACTAGCATGCAGTTTGATTAGGTTTTTAAAGAACATTTGTACCTTGGGTAAACCCACTCAATTGTATTCTATGCTTTTATCCACCAATGATAGACATGACCATAATACCAGACATGCTTCAAGTAGTCGCTTCACCCTACCTCTGCCTAGAACCAACGCTCTAAAGAAAACTGCAATGTATAGAGCCATAACATACTGGAATAGGATCCCATTACATATTATACGGACGGAAAACAAGGACAGTTTCAAAAAGAAACTCAAAGGAGCCATAATCCGGAAGGAAATTAATATATGTCATGCATGAGTGTAGCTGCAGCCATGTTATCCAAAACTTCTTCTGATTACTTTGTGTTTTTATTTTCTTTTTAAAGGTATGGTGAAATTGATGTTTTAGTAACATTGATGAGCATTCTAAAAGCAATTCTTAAAAATATTCAATTTTAAAAACAATCTTAAATTGTATTTAACACTGTATTTTGTAATTTGTTTTGTTTTTTTGTTTTCTGTTTCTTTGCTTGCATGTAATTTTAGCCATCTTAATTGTTAGTTTCATTGTGTATTGTATGTTGAGTACTGGCTTTTAATAATTCTGTTTTGCAATAATTGTTTTTGTATGTTTTTTGTGTGGACCCCAGGAAGATTAGCTGGTTGCCATGGAACCAGCTAATGGGGATCCGTAATAAAATAAAATAAAATCTCTGATTGTACTGTCTTGTCCTGCTGTGCCTTTTTGTAATTTTGTATTATGAATTGTTATGCTTTGACTGTACAGCACTTTGGTTGGCTCTTGTGTTTTTAAACGTGCTTTAATGACTTGACTTGACTTAAATGTCATAAAACTACACTAGCCAGCTCAGCATGTTGTTATTCACAGTCAAAGATGAAAAAAAAAATTATAATAATTTGTATTCTTCTTTGGTTCATTACAATTTACTCAAGCATAGTAACAGACACAATATTTCAGACACCTGGAATACATTCACTGAGGTCCATAGATGTCCAGTAGATACCGAGATCATGCAAATGGACCTTGTAGAAGTGGAGCAATCATATACATAATTAGATTCTTTATAACACCAGAAATACAGGGCAACTAATTATACACCAACACAGAAACCATGCTGGAGAAAATGTGGACAGGAAATAGCAAACCACACACACATATTCTGGAGATGTCAGATAATAAAGAACTATTGGGAAGAGATAGGAGAGATAATAAATGAAATAGTAGGATATGAAATACCCCAGACAGCCAAGTATTGTATTTAGGGAACTTAACACAGGAAGGAATTCAGGGGGAAGACAAATACTTGATTAAGATATTACTAGTAGCAGCCAAGAAAGCATTGACGAAAATGTGGTATAGAGTAGAAGCACCGATGAGGGAACAATGGACAGAGATAGTGGGGGTGATACAGGAAATGGAGAGAATTACACATAGGCTGAGGCTACAAGACGAGAAGTTTGAGTCAAAATGGGAGAAGTGGGAAGTGTATAGGAAGAAAAGAAACGACATCACAGGAGAGTGAAAAGGAGACAAGAAGAGAAATAGAAATCGAAATGAAAATAAACTATGAAGGTACCAAAGAACCCATGTCACTTTATTCTTGTATCTCTTTTCTTTGTTTTTGTTTTTTTGTTTTCCCTTTTCCCTTTAGTTAATTTATTTTAGGTCAACTCTTCATTTGATTTTGATATTATTTTCTACTATCAGCTATATCTTTTAGTTCTTATCTCTCGAATTGTATTGTACTGTCTTTTATAATTTTGACCGCCAATTGTATTGTTGTATGTGGATGTTTGTTTGTAAATCAAAGAAGCAGTGAAGCCAGACCAGCACTCTCAGGTTCAAAATTTAATGGCAGCCTGAAACAAACATGTTTCGGAATTACATATTCCTTCTTCAGGGTATAAACTGAAGAAGGAATATGTAATTCCGAAACATGTTTGTTTCAGGCTGCCATTAAATTTTGAACCTGAGAGTGCTGGTCTGGCTTCACTGCTTCTTTTATATAATACTTAATGGGATTTCAGCACCCAGTGTCGTATCTTGAGAGCGCGGTCTAACTTGACATTTGTTTGTAAATCAAGAAACTGAAAATAAAAATGTAAGTGTAAAAAAAAATTAAGAAACTCAAAACAAGATCGGAGACATAAAGGCAAACACTATAACGAGAAAATGGAGGATAGACGCGGATAGATATAATGTTCAAAACATAGAGCCAATAACTGTTGTGGTTTGTAACCGACCCCAATCGCACAACACAAGACAGGTATGAGGGTAAGCCAAGAAACGGGCATTTATTGAACAAAAGGAAAACCGGCACTGTCCCTTTAAGGGAGAAACACAAAAATACTGGAAATAACAAGAGGGGAAGGTACAGTGCCTTTAAGAGGCGAGCTGGCTAAGGGGAAGGCAAGGGAAGGCTAAGGGAAGGCTAAGGGAACAGGGCCGGAGCAAGGGAAGGCTGGAAAAACAGGGAGGAACTAGGAGGACCGGACGGGAGGACTAGGAGGAACTAGAGAGGGGAGAACTAGGGACAGAGGCCCGCGGAGGCGGGCTGGGGACAGGGAGGACTAGAAAGGGGAGAACAGGGACAGAGGCCCGCGGAGGCGGGCTGGGGACAGGGAGGACTGGGAGGACTGGTGGGAACATCAGGGCCGCTCTGCAGAACTCTCTCGGCAGATCTCCGAGGTGGGTAAACGGCGGCCGAGAGGGAGAGAGGAGAGGGTTAAAGTACAAAGGGGAAAACAGAGCAGGTGCAGGAGAGGTGACTAGTCCAAATACAAAAGTTATCCAAGTAAAAACTATCTTCGTGTAAAATACACAAAGAGCAAAGTTCCAAAAACAATCCAAAAGTGAATACTATCTTCGGTGTGAACAAACACACAGTGGGAGATGTAACGTCCAAAAATAATATCCCAGTGAAAACAAACAGAGGCACACGCTGGGTGAGTGACTGTCTGATTAAAAGGTGGTAATCTTCAGTGTTAAGAAACACACGAAAACGGAAATGATCAAGACAGTCAATAAAAACTCACCCAGACGTAATGCGTAAAGGTGCTGGAACAGCAGCGGGGCGAGAGCGTCGCCACCGGGGAGCCGGCTGTCCGAGCCGAGGTCAGAGTGGTGCGCCACTGCTTGGAGTGCGCGCCGGAACCGAGAGAACGCATCTGGAGTGCGTCTGCGCGGAGGAGCGTGCCAAGCTCGGAGGTCTGGAAGATGCGCGTCAGGCTGGGAGTGCGCGCTGGTACAGAGGAGCGTGCCAAGCTCGGAGGTCTGGATGATGCGCGTCAGGCTGGGAGTGCGCGCTGGTACGGAGGAGCGTGCCAAGCTCGGAGGTCTGGAAGATGCGCGTCAGGCTGGGAGTGCGCGCTGGTACGGAGGAGCGTGCCAAGCTCGGAGGTCTGGAAGATGCGCGTCAGGCTGGGAGTGCGCGCTGGTACAGAGGAGCGTGCCAAGCTCGGAGGTCTGGATGATGCGCGTCAGGCTGGGAGTGCGCGCTGGTACGGAGGAGCGTGCCAAGCTCGGAGGTCTGGAAGATGCGCGTCAGGCTGGGAGTGCGCGCTGGTACAGAGGAGCGTGCCAAGCTCGGAGGTCTGGATGATGTGCGTCAGGCTGGGAGTGCGCGCTGGTACGGAGGAGCGTGCCAAGCTCGGAGGTCTGGAAGATGCGCGTCAGGCTGGGAGTGCGCGCTGGTACGGAGGAGCGTGCCAAGCTCGGAGGTCTGGAAGATGTCTGGGCGTCTGCAGCGCGGAGGTCTGGAAGTGCGTCAGGACGACAGCCGCGCGGGGGTCTGAAGTGGATCACTGGGATGCCTCCCGTGGAAGTCTAGGGAGCGCAGACCAGTCTCCCCCTCAGGCAACGGCGACAGCAGGCGAAGGCTGGAGCAACATCCTTACGCCGGAGATAAAAACAGCATAGACCGAACAGAGGACCTCCCGAGGGAGTCTTGATGAAAGAGCATATCTGATACCGAATGTTACGGCATATTACAACACGACCCCACGAGGAACAGAGTGGAAGAGCCAGGTATTTAAAGGCCACAGGGGAACTAATTAAACTGCACAACAGGTGCGAGAGGTAATTGACAATCGAACTAAAAGTGTGAGTTCGGCACCAGACCAATCAAACACATAAATGACAGGTAGTCCAGGTGTGGCTGCTTGAAGAGAAAACGAGAGTAAAGAACGAGAGGGTGGGGGCTAGTGAGAGTGAGTGAGAAGGGAATTCCTAAACAGTAGGCTAAAAGGAGGGAAAGAGTAGGTGAGCAGCGGGCAAAACCTCACAGTACCCCCCCCTCAACGGGAGCCACCCGGCGACCCAAAAAAAATACAGACAGAGTGGCAGGGGACAAAACAAGGCAAAAACAAAGGGGTACTGGGCCAAGCCAGCAGGGGAAGCCACAACAAAAGTGGGGCTAGCAAAAGAACAGGGTAGCCGAGGGGTAACTAGGGTAGCAGAGGGGTAACCAGAGGAGCTGAGGGGCAACTAGAGGAGCTGAGGGAAAAGGGCTAGCAGAGGGAAGGTTAGCTGCCAGGGCACTGATAGCTACAGGGCCTATGCTAGCTGTACTGCTACATCAACATAGAGGCTGCGCAAGCTGCCGGAGCTAGGCTAGCAGAGGGAAAGGGTAGCTGCCAGGGCACTGATAGCTACAGGGCCTATGCTAGCTGTACTGCTACATCAACATAGAGGCTGCGCTAGCCGCCGAGCTAGGCTAGCAGGGGGAAAGGGTAGCTGCCAGGGCACAGATAGCTACAGGGCCTATGCTAGCTGTACTGCTACAATAGCATAGAGGCTGCGCTAGCCGCCGGAGCTAGGCTGGCAGACAGGGCTGGACCAGCATGAGAGAACAAGCTAGCTGGAAGGACAGTCCTAGCTGTGGGGAACCGACCCTGCCAGCTGAAGGGGCAGTCCTAGCAGAGGGAGATAAACTGACCTTGCTAGCTGAAAGGGCAGTCCTAGCAGTGGGATAACCTGACCTTGCTAGCTGAAAAGGCAGTCCTAGCAGTGGGAGATAAACTGACCTTGCTAGCTGAAAGGGCAGTCCTAGCAGTGGGATAAACTAACCTTGCTAGCTGAAAAGGCAGTCCTAGCAGTGGGATAAACTGACCTTGCTAGCTGAAGGGCAGTCCCAGCAGTGGGAGCAAACTGACCATGCTAGCTGAAGGGGCAGTCCTAGCAGTGGGAGAAAACTGACCTTGCTAGCTGAAGGGCAGTCCTAGCAGTGTGAGATAAACTGACCTTGCTAGCTGAAAGGGCAGTCCTAGCAGTGGGATAAACTGACCTTGCTAGCTGAAAAGGCAGTCCTAGCAGTGGGAGATAAACTGACCTTGCTAGCTGAAAGGGCAGTCCTAGCAGTGGGAATACTGACCTTGCTAGCTGAAAAGGCAGTCCTAGCAGTGGGATAAACTGACCTTGCTAGCTGGAAAGGCAGTCCTAGCAGTGGGAGAAAACTACACAAAAAGTGGAGGCCATGCAGAGGGACCGGGTTAGCTGCTTGGGCCTGGCTAGCTACAGGGCCTATGCTAGCTGCAAGGCTGCATTAACATAGAGGCTGTGCTAACAGCCGGGGCCAAGCTAGCAGACTGGGGCCATGCAGAGGGAACTGGGTTAGCTGCCTGGCATGGCTAGCTACAGGGCCCATGCCAGCAGCAAGGGCTGCATAAACATAGAGGCTGTGCTAGCAACCGGGGCTAAGCTAGCAGACTGGGGCTCTGCTGAGGGACTGGGTTAGCTGCCAGGGCTTGGCTAGCTACAGGGCCCATGCCAGCAGCAAGGGCTGCATAAACATAGAGGCTGTGCTAGCAGCCGGGGCTAAGCTAGCAGACCGGGGCTCTGCTGAGGGACTGGGTTAGCTGCCAGGGCTTGGCTAGCTACAGGGCCCATGCCAGCAGCAAGGGCTGCATAAACATAGAGGCTGTGCTAGCAGCCGGGGCAAAGCTAGCAGACAGGGGCCATGCTGGTAGAAGAGGCCTAACAAGCTGCAGGGGAGCCAAACAGGGCTTACAGGGAAGCAAACAGGGGAGTCAACGGGCTAACAGGGGAGCTAACCGGGGAGACTAACAAGCTAACAGGGGAGCTAACCGGGGAGACTAACAAGCTAACAGGGGAGCTAACAGGGCTAACTAGAGGGAACAAGAAAAAAAAAGGCAAACTCAACATACACCGTCTGTGCTGGCTGGGGTCGTCGATTTGGTGGGGTCGTACTGTTGTGGTTTGTAACCGACCCCAATCGCACAACACAAGACAGGTGTGAGGGTAAGCCAAGAAACGGGCATTTATTGAACAAAAGGAAAACCGGCACTGTCCCTTTAAGGGAGAAACACAAAAATACTGGAAATAACAAGAGGGGAAGGTACAGTGCCTTTAAGAGGCGAGCTGGCTAAGGGGAAGGCAAGGGAAGGCTAAGGGAAGGCTAAGGGAACAGGGCCGGAGCAAGGGAAGGCTGGAAAAACAGGGAGGAACTAGGAGGACCGGACGGGAGGACTAGGAGGAACTAGAGAGGGGAGAACTAGGGACAGAGGCCCGCGGAGGCGGGCTGGGGACAGGGAGGACTAGAAAGGGGAGAACAGGGACAGAGGCCCGCGGAGGCGGGCTGGGGACAGGGAGGACTGGGAGGACTGGTGGGAACATCAGGGCCGCTCTGCAGAACTCTCTCGGCAGATCTCCGAGGTGGGTAAACGGCGGCCGAGAGGGAGAGAGGAGAGGGTTAAAGTACAAAGGGGAAAACAGAGCAGGTGCAGGAGAGGTGACTAGTCCAAATACAAAAGTTATCCAAGTAAAAACTATCTTCGTGTAAAATACACAAAGAGCAAAGTTCCAAAAACAATCCAAAAGTGAATACTATCTTCGGTGTGAACAAACACACAGTGGGAGATGTAACGTCCAAAAATAATATCCCAGTGAAAACAAACAGAGGCACACGCTGGGTGAGTGACTGTCTGATTAAAAGGTGGTAATCTTCAGTGTTAAGAAACACACGAAAACGGAAATGATCAAGACAGTCAATAAAAACTCACCCAGACGTAATGCGTAAAGGTGCTGGAACAGCAGCGGGGCGAGAGCGTCGCCACCGGGGAGCCGGCTGTCCGAGCCGAGGTCAGAGTGGTGCGCCACTGCTTGGAGTGCGCGCCGGAACCGAGAGAACGCATCTGGAGTGCGTCTGCGCGGAGGAGCGTGCCAAGCTCGGAGGTCTGGAAGATGCGCGTCAGGCTGGGAGTGCGCACTGGTACAGAGGAGCGTGCCAAGCTCGGAGGTCTGGATGATGCGCGTCAGGCTGGGAGTGCGCGCTGGTACGGAGGAGCGTGCCAAGCTCGGAGGTCTGGAAGTTGCGCGTCAGGCTGGGAGTGCGCGCTGGTACGGAGGAGCGTGCCAAGCTCGGAGGTCTGGAAGATGCGAGTCAGGCTGGGAGTGCGCGCTGGTACGGAGGAGCGTGCCAAGCTCGGAGGTCTGGAAGATGCGCGTCAGGCTGGGAGTGCGCGCTGGTACAGAGGAGCGTGCCAAGCTTGGAGGTCTGGATGATGCGCGTCAGGCTGGGAGTGCGCGCTGGTACGGAGGAGCGTGCCAAGCTCGGAGGTCTGGAAGATGCGCGTCAAGCTGGGAGTGCGCGCTGGTACGGAGGAGCGTGCCAAGCTCGGAGGTCTGGAAGATGTCTGGGCGTCTGCAGCGCGGAGGTCTGGAAGTGCGTCAGGACGACAGCCGCGCGGGGGTCTGAAGTGGATCACTGGGATGCCTCCCGTGGAAGTCTAGGGAGCGCAGACCAGTCTCCCCCTCAGGCAACGGCGACAGCAGGCGAAGGCTGGAGCAACATCCTTACGCCGGAGATAAAAACAGCATAGACCGAACAGAGGACCTCCAGAGGGAGTCTTGATGAAAGAGCATATCTGATACCGAATGTTACGGCATATTACAACACGACCCCACGAGGAACAGAGTGGAAGAGCCAGGTATTTAAAGGCCACAGGGGAACTAATTAAACTGCACCACAGGTGCGAGAGGTAATTGACAATCGAACTAAAAGTGTGAGTTCGGCACCAGACCAATCAAACACATAAATGACAGGTAGTCCAGGTGTGGCTGCTTGAAGAGAAAACGAGAGTAAAGAACGAGAGGGTGGGGGCTAGTGAGAGTGAGTGAGAAGGGAATTCCTAAACAGTAGGCTAAAAGGAAGGAAAGAGTAGGTGAGCAGCGGGCAAAACCTCACAATAACAAGAAAAAAAGAAAGTACAAGGAGGCAAAGGAGAGGAGAATAACATATGAAAAATATATAATGTAGAAAAATAACAGAATAACCAGCCATATAGGTAACACTGTTACACAGGACTAACTTAATAAATTGATGATTTATGATGAAAGTGAAAAAAAAGAAGTGGAGCAATCTTCCATTTACTTTTAGGTGGATTTTCAAAAAATATGGCTAGGGCTTAAGAGGCTAAGAAGCTAATGCATGTTACATTTCTAAATAATAAGAGTACATTTTTTGGCATCTTGACTCTAAAACCTGATTATCCAAAATATCCTGTTTATACCCGTCAATGATCTCAAATGTACTGTGTTACATTTGTGTCTGCCTTGAGGCTGCCTTACACTTAATGCAGTACTTGTTTCCAAAATGTCGCATAAAAATACAAAAATTATACACATACTGTATATAATATAATACCCAAATAATACACCCTCTGGCCCAAAAAAAATCTTTGTTTTGCCAGCTCCAAATATGTTTAATTCAGAAATGTGAATCATGACAAGGGCAAAAGAAAAGTGTGTGTGTGTACATGCCTCTTCCTCCTTGCTTGTTTGCTTCCAGTGCTGACTGCACCACAGGTGAGGAGTGCTAATGAGGGAGCACCAGCTCTTGCCACCTAATAACAAATACCAGTCTGTAAATCCCATCAATACCCTGATAGTAGGCGTGCACAGATTTGCTGGTAATTATGCCCTCTGGATGTTCGTGGATCCCCATTCCACCCCTTCCCTGTGACCCCCTTCCCCCCGTCAGGAGCACCATGCTACTGAGAAAAGTGGAGTATGTATGTGTGTGTGGGTGTGGGGGTCCAATTAAGCGAAGGAATATGCCGCGCAAAAGACCAGGCAGGGAAGGGGATGGTGTGCCATGGGCCTTGTTTTTCACTTCTCATACAGAGGCTCTTGTCAATCACCACTGTGTCCACTGCAGCACCAGAGACAAGCTGTCTTCGCCTTGTAAAAAGGAACTGTCCTGTTGTATCTCATTAATGAGGAAGTGGGTTCTTCTTCTCCTCCTTCTTTAAAATTTTTTAAAATTATGTTTTTGGTAGATTTTTATTTGTTTGTACTACCGGGCAGTCCGGTAGAGGGAGAGAGAGAGGAAGAACGGGAGACAGAGCGGAGGGAAGACATTCGGCAAAGGACGCCGGGTCCGCGAATCTAACCCACTCATTCATTCATGAACAGCAGATCAGCTGTTGCAGATCACCGCGGCGCGTGATGAACAGATCAGAAGACAGAATGCATGAAAACACGACTCACCATACCTTGTTTGTTGTTAAGTCCTCCAAAATCCCTGCTAATGTTTGAAACATGTCACATATCCACTCGCCGCCCTCCAATTCCAGATTAGCGTTGAATGCAGCTACTTTATCTGCCAACTTGAACACAGTTGTCATCATTTCCCCGTTGTTGTTGTTGTTGTTGTCGCCACATATTATGCAGAGAGGACGTCGGCTCGGCACGCAAGAATCACCGACCTGTTGCGATAAACCCGTATTTTAAGTATGGCTCCTGTTTATTAAAAGAAGCGTTATATTTCCCCGTTGCAAAGAAGCTATCCAAAGATGTTTGTTTTGTTTTTTTAACACATTTTGTTACTCGCTCCATCTCGAACACGGAAGTGAAAGTGCGTTAGGGAAATATACATGCGGCCCGGTGGGACTATTCCATTGGTTCTCCCAGTCCACGTGACCATTTCTAGCATTTCAATTGGCTATAGTGACAGACATGCTTTTGATGACTACCGGTAGATAGATACAGCTTCACAATAAAAGACACCCTGGCGTCCCGAGTGAATATTTCCTGCGCGTAAAATAAATATCATATTCTCAAAATAATCTGACGGGCCAGAAATGATTGCTGGCGGGCCAATGTCGGCCCGCGGGCCGCCTATTGCCGATCCCTGACCTACAGCATATTTCTGGGCGCAAGCGTCTTTTTTCAATTGTTCCCAATGAGGACGGAGCGTATGCGGCCGCATGCTGCCGCCTATAGGAAATGCGCTGCAGTCGGCTTCTTTTTTCAGCGTCTTTCAGTTTTTTTGTGCGGCCTCACCCAGCGTTTAAAGTTGAAACTTTCTGAACTTTTCAGAGTGATGAGCTGAGCGCATTTTCAGACAACCAATCACAGCCAATCATATCTACCACTCTGTGACACATTGTAACCTGACACTGGGCCCTATTCCCCGTACCTGGTTCAACTAAGTCGATCAAGAGTCCCATTATCCAGATTCAGTTAACCCGATGTTTGAAGCCGGGATTTTCCTGTTCCTGGAACGCTGATTCAGTCTCGTTAACTCGAACCAGACTTGAGACTCTGGATAAGTGCGCGCGGCCGCTTCAGTTGAAAAGACAGCAGGTGTAGATCGCAGAAATCCTGATCTTCTAACGGCATTGATTGATTGATTGTTTTACAGATTGCAGGTGGCTCAATAGCCTTGCCGACAAGTTAAATGCATAATCTATAGCAGGGGTGGCCAACCCGCGGCTCGCGAGCCGCATGCGGCTCTTTGCCCGTCAATGTGCGGCTCTTCCATCCATAAAAAAAAATAAAAAAAATATTTTTTTTTTATTTTTTTTTTTACTTTTTTTTTTTTTACTTTATTTTTTTTTTATGTCACTCATTCCATAAGGACGTAGAATAAACATTTACAATTTTTTTTTAAATGGTCCATTTGCATGTTCTTGGTATCTGAATCTAGGGACATATATGGATCAGTGTCAGAAATAGTGTGTCTGTTACTAGGCTTGAGTAAATTGTAATGAACCAAAGGAGAATATCAATTCTATTTAAAAAAAAAATTATCTTTGACTTTAAATAACACCATGCTAAAATTGACCAGACCTGAAAAATCTAAGCAAATGAATAAAGGGAAGATGATTAAACAGAAGGTTTTGTAGATACAGTACTGAATTCTGCCATCTTTTTTATAATGTAAATTTCTCCACCATTTTTCATCATATTGCAACACCGTTTTTTGCAAGACGTTCACAGAAAGGTAGAGAAACTAACTGCATTCTGTTTTATGGCAATAACGTTCAGGTTTGTGGGAGATAATCCCAAAAAATAAGAGAAATTAAAAAGTAAATCCAGAAGTCAGATGATTGACAGGGGCTGGTGTGAGCTGGGTAGGGTAGTTTTTCGAAATTTGAAAGCCCTGAGTCTCTTCCTTCAAAAGACTACACTCACTTTTGGCTGTGCCACTTCCTCCTGTCAATATGCGCCGGTTTCCGACTCAATGCCCTGAGATTTCTATAATCTTATATTTCACTAATAACAGTTCAAATAATTGGTAAACAAACATAATGCTGAAAATATACACTTTTACTGTATATCTCGGGCTTAAGAGGTTAACCCTGTGAGGCCCAAATTAAAAAGAAATTAGCAACTTCAGAGGCCAGAGGGTGGGACATATAAACACATTTACTATCAAATAGCATTGTGAGGCTGAACAACAGGACCAATTGACTATACATGTGCTTAAAGGGGAACTATCTTATAAATGGCTTTTTTCAGTGTTTACCATTGTCTCTTAGCTATGTGGACTTATATTAATAGGATATATGTCTCTAATTCTCATATTGGCGAATTCTTCCAATTCTCCTCTCACAATATTCACCCTCACTGAACTGAGTCATCTGAAAATGTGCATATCTGTGATGTCAGAGATTTCTCAGCTGCATAATAATGTGGCAGTTGATGTGGCAGTTGGCACCAGGCCACACAGTGGTTGGAGCCCAGCCTCAAAACGGCTTAAGATCTTGAGGTAGAAAAATGCGGTTTTTAGTACTTGATTAGAAATACAAAACAATGCATTTTTTTTGAAAAAAACCTAGGTGTTCCATAGACTCACAGGAATTGTGTAAAAGTGCCCAAATAGTGAAAGAAATAGTAAAATAGTTCCCCTTTAACATTTTTTAAATAAACATTATTTTTTTAAATGGCTAAAAGTGATTTTGTAATTTTGCAACCGTGGGTCTCACAGGGTACTTTTAACCCTGTGAGGCCCAAATAAAAAAGACATTAGCAACTTCAGAGGCCAGAGGGTGAGACCTATAAACACATGAAGGGTGCCGTGACTGAAAAAAAAGGTTGAGAAACGCTGGTATATGGTGTGGACCGTGTGGCTCTTTGTGGTACCACAGTAATTTTTTTGTGGCTCTTAGTCTCTGACTGGTTGGCCACCCCTGATCTATAGGCTAATTTTAAATCCCTCATTACCCCAATCAATCAGATTATATTTCTTTAAACGTTCCTGCTGGCAGTAGGTTTATGCATTGAATAATCAAATGAGATCTTGCTAGCGAAAATAATTAGTTCAACTGTTTCAGAATAAGGATACGGCTCTCTTATCCATTGATTGATGTATGGTGGATTTTTTATTTATCTGCACTGTGGTGTGACGGTTTGTCCTTTTGACTTTCACGCAGACGACCGGGGTTCGAATCCTAGTCTTTTCCTTCTTTTTGCAATGTAGGAATAATTCAATTTGGTGCACGTTGAGAGCTATATAAAGAATGACATCCTCAATGCATGTAGATTTATAATATTTTAACTTAAAACTAGGCTACTTTTGCGTATAATCATTAATATTATATTCCAAAAAATTATATTGGAAACGCGGGGTTTCGAACACCGGTCGCCAGGTTGCCAGGATTGAGCACTACCGCTGCGCCAGCCGGGATAGATTCATTGTTTATCCATTAATGTACGAGAGACCCGTGTTTAGAATATTTTTTCTTTTGAATGAAGTTTTATCTCTTTATTCTCAAATGCATTAATGTGACGTCAACGGCTCATTCAATTTCTCAAATCCGTCAAACAGCGCATCTCATCAGACATTTTAATCCCAGTTACAATATCACACAAAATCCACAATCCACGCATAGACACTTCAATTTATGCTTAAATGAAACAAAATCCAGGCGCTCCTCTCCTTCCTCGCTCCTCATCCACAGCGGAGAATATGAAAGGAATCAGAGCCAAACAAGCGATAGGTTTCAATCATTAAGGATATCCCCGCGGGATTCACATTTGCAATGCTGCGCGTTGTTAAAATAACCACATAATGTGTACATCGCACCTAGCGAGCGCCACGGTATATATAACGTGCATTATTTAGGACAAAGTGAATTTAGTATCAGCATTTTGGGTCTATTTTACATTTCAAAAGCCCCCTCTGGAAGAATGGAGCACAAAAACGTAATTCAGAATGGTATAATGCAGATCCTAGACTGTGAGAATCATTTCAGGAAACGAGCTGTCACTTATTTGCGGGGGTGTGGCCATGGTTCATCCGGCTAACTGAAGTTAACCCTGCTCCCAACCAGGCTCAAACTTTTTGATCTGTTGTCATGGTGATTTAGACAATCGAGCTTCGGGGAATGGGAAGGTCCGGCTTAAGTCAGGCTTGACCGAAAGTTATCCGGCTAACTCAGTTATCCAGGTACGGGGAACGGGGCCCTGGAGTTGCTTGCCTGCCTGCCCACAAGAGACGGGCCATTGCGATTCGCGACAAAGCACAAATACACTAATAACTACACAAATACACTAATAAAAAGCTAATAAAAAGCAAAGGGCGAACTGTGATGTCAGGCAATAACTATATATATAATTAATATACAATAAAGTGTATTAAAATAACCTGAACGTTATTGCCATAAAACAGAACGCAGTTAGTTTCTCTACCTTTCTGTGAACGTCTTGCAAAAAACGGTGTTGCAATACGATGAAAATGGTGGAGAAATTTACATTATAAAAAAGATGGGAGAATTCAGTACTGTATCTACAAAACCTTCTGTTTAATCATCTTCCCTTTATTCATTTGCTTAGATTTTTCAGGTCTGGTAAATTTTAGCATGGTGTTATTCACAGTCAAAGAGAATGAATTTTTTAAATAGAATTGATATTCTCCTTTGGTTCATTACAATTTACTCAAGCCTAGTAACAGACACACTATTTCTGACACTGATCCATATATGTCCCTAGATTCAGATACCAAGAACATGCAAATGGACCATACATTTTTTTTTTGTATTATTTTTTAAACAAACATATAAACAAACATGACAACACACAATAAGATATACAAGCATTAATTGTCAGGGCACATCCAATGAGATCACATTTTAGTTAGTTGTCTTATATAAGATATACCCCTAATACCTGTTATCTAAAAAAACCTACACACATATGCTCAGCTCAAACCCCCCCCTCCCGGACCCCACCTTGAGAAGTACCTCCACTATCCCTCGCACCTAACCAGACACTACCATTATAAGCTAGCTTTTATTCTCTCCACCACTTCTAACCACATTGACATTTTGGATTCATTGAGACCCAGAATTCTTGCTGTAGATATTTCATGGTAAATTACATCGAGATATGTAAGAAACCAAACTTTACGGCAAATTTTTTCCGGTTGAAACCAGCGTGATGCGATCAGCTTTTTGGCTACTGTGATACCCGATAAAACCAATCTCTTTAGCTGTGGATTCACTGCAAACTCAAAAACATCATTCAATAGTAATACCGAGGGGTGTACAGGTATATTCCAAGATACGAGTTTTGATATTTGTTGGGTCACATCTTTCCAGAATGCCTTAACTGGTGAGCAGTCCCAATACATGTGCATAAATGTCCCTTCGTCCCCATTTGCACATTGGGTGCATTTGGAATCTTGTTTAAGCCCCATTCGGCACAGGCTTATAGGAGTCAAGTATGTCTTGTGAATATAGTTAAGATTGATTTGTTGATGATCCGGGTTCCTTGATGTAAGTCGGACATTTGCCCAGGCTCCTTGCCAATCAAAGTCATTTTCCAGGTCTGGTATATCCCTCCTCCAGACAGAGTCAAGTTGGAGGGTTTCATACGAGGACGTTAGTAATTGATGATAAAATTCTGAAACAAAACCTCTCGATGTCTCTCTTGCGTAGAAGAATTTGTGGTATCTGTGGTGTTCAATTGGTCTGTCTAATGGAACACCGTGAGACTTCAAACATAGCTCTAACTGTTTGTGAAAAAGCCATGTGGACTTGGTGAGATTACATTTTTTGCGTATTTCTTTATCACTACAAAAACCCTGTTTGTTAAAAACATCCCCTAATGAGTGTATGCCTTGCTCTTCCCATATAGGGAATCTTATAGGTTGTTTTCCAATTAAGAGTGCATTGTTATTGAATAAGGGAGTATGATTGTGCCATTTTTGTGGGTTAGGATTTTTTTTTGTGATTCACGCCATATCCGGATCGCATGAGTAATTATGGGGCCAACTTTTCGTTCACAGTGCTTGATTGGTAGTTTAGTGTATGCTATGTCCTTCAGTCTATGTGGGGCTACTATGTTTTCTTCTATTTTTCTCCAGGATGCTAATGCTTGGGAGTCAAACCATGTTGTCAATGGACTTAATGTGTACGCCTTAAAATATAGGAAAAAATCTGGAAATGCCATGCCACCATCTGCTTTATTTCTCTGTGCGGTGGATCTTTTTATACGTGGTGGTTTGTTATTCCAAATAAATTTGTATGTGGAGGAGTGTAATCTTTTCCAGTAACCCTCTGGAGGGGGTAACGGTAGCATTGAACTGAATAAGTTGATTTTAGGTAGTACATCCATCTTAACTATTGATATCCGTGCTTGTACTGTGTTTTTAAGTTTTGCCCATCTATCAAGGTCGTCTTTGATTTTGTTTTGGATTTTTGTGTAGTTGTGCTTCACCGTTTGTCTTATGGTAGGGAATATTTCCACTCCCAAGCATCTGAAATGTTTTACCATCGGTATCTGTCCTGGGAGGGTTGTATCTTTTTTTGCAGGGGTGTTAAGTGGAAGGAAAGCCGACTTCGGCCAATTTATCTTAAATCCCGATAAATCACCAAAGTCCTCAATCAACTTGAGCAGATGAGGCAATGTGGTGTTGGGGTTTTGCATGAACAATATTACATCGTCCGCATATAAACAAATTTTTTGTTGTGTGCCCTTGATTATGATTGGTTCTATGGATTGGGATTGTCTTATATATTGTGCTAAAGGCTCTAATGATAGATTGAACAGTCCGGGACTAAGAGGACAACCCTGTCTGGCAGAGCGTGATACCGGAAATATTTGGGAGATGATTGTGCCTGTTGTAATCATGGCCGATGGGTCTTTGTATAATACTTTAATCATATCGATGAATCCTTTTCCTAACCCCATCCTTTCTAGCACTGCCCACAGATACGACCATTCCAGCCTGTCAAAGGCCTTCATAGCATCCAGGGACAGCATCGCCTTAGGTATGGTGTCCTCCTTGTCGGCATCAAGTACGTGCAGTATTCGTCTTATGTTCTCAGTGATCAGGCGGCCTCCTATGAAGCCAGTTTGGTCCGGGTGAACTAAAGACGTCATATGCTTTTGTAATCTGATGGCTAATACCTTAGAGTACAGTTTGATATCTGTTCCGAGGAGGCTTAAAGGTCTATAACTACCGCACTCGTTGGGGTCTTTGTCTTTTTTAAGGAGGACTGTTATGAGTGCAATATTGTCATTTTTATGGAAGTTCCCCTCCTTGACTGAGTATAAGATCATATTTAGTAATAAGGGGCCAATTATGTCCCAACAAGAAAGGTACATTTCTGATGGGAAACCGTCTCTTCCAGGAGCCGTACCACTTTTCATTGCGGTTATGGCCTTCTTGAGTTCCTCTAGTGTGATCGGTGTTTCTAACTGTTTAGCGTCATCCTCTGAAAGTTTAGGGAGAATAATTTGATTAAGAAATGTGTCCATTTTGTTTTGATCGAAGGTCATTTCTGATTTATATAAGTCGGAGTAGAATACTTTGAATGTATCGTTTATTTTTACAGGATCTGTTACAAGTACTTGTTGTGCTCTAATGGTAGTTATATCTGCAAATGTTGCATTAATTCTTAATCGCATGGCTAATAGGTGGCTGGGTTTGGAACCATGGGAGTACTGCTGTTGTCTTGTGCTGCGTATTTGTATTTCCGATTGTTGTCTGTATATGGCATTGATCTCTATTTTTAGTACGTTAACTTGATTTTCTAGTCGAGTTGAGTTGTTGTATTTCAGAGAATTAAATAACGTTGAGTAAAGCGTTTCCAGCTCAGCCAGTTTTGTGCTTTGATTCTTGCGCATTTTGGAGGAAAAGCTATCCGTGAAGTCTTTGATCATTCCCTTTACCGACATCCATATTATTCTGGGGTCTTGCACCAGTTTATTAATTAATTAATGTTTATTCTACGTGTGACATAAAAAAAAATATTTTTAAAGTAAAAAAACAAGAATGTTATGGATGGAAAAGCCGCACATTGACGGGCAAAGAGCCGCATGTGGCTCGCGAGCCGCGGGTTGGCCACCCCTGCTCTAGTTAATTACATTCCGCCATTCATTCCCTATGGACCAAAATTCCCCATTTAAAGTCGATTTGTAGCCAAACGGTGTGGTGAAACTTTCATTTTTTTTATCTACTTTTTCTCCCATTTTCCATTTTTTTTCCATCACAATTTCGTATTGTCCAATTCTCCCCTCCCCTGTCTCGAACGCTGTTAGGCCATGCCTCCCACAGGCCGGTTGCAATGTGGACGAAGCCTTGCATCACGTGTCCCCTCCGGTACACGAGGAGGCAGCCGTCGCATCTTTTCACCTGCACAGCGCGATCTCTCAGCGGCGAGGGTCTGCGTGGGAGGGTCACGTCGCCCTCGTTGCTTCCTGATTCTGCTGTGCAGGCGCACCAACCGACCTGTAGGAGTCGCTGTCCACAATGTCCGATCCCCACCCACCAGCTTCCCACCCCTAACACTGCCAATTGTGTTAGTATGAACCACCAGCCAAGCTGGTAGCCATGCCGAGAGCTGGGCTCGAACCAAACTTTCCAAAAAGTAATAGCAACTCGAGTTGGACCAAGCCGGTCGTTTTGATACCTTACACTTGTGTGGGGTGTGAAAGCTCTGGCAGGGGTTACTGGACAAAAATCGGCGGAATAAAGAATAAATAAAGAAGAATAAATAGTATCTGATTACAATAGTGTGGTGTGGACCTCACACTAATAAACCATGAGGATAAAATTAAATACATATTCAACAATTCATCAGAAAAAGTGTGTTTTTATCTATTCAATGACTTCATAATCATTGTGAACGTATATCGAATCAGCCTCGTCCCATTTACACTTTCAGTCAAAATGCCCTCCCCTCAGACCACCTCTTTCAGGTGGCAAAGTGGCACAACCGTTGCCGGCAACCACACTCACTTTAGCCATGGTCGCTGGGTGCGGTAAGCCTTTGTGGGCAATTGGAATCGAGAGGTTGACCCATTCTCTCTCTCTTTCTCACACCACATTCTGTCATCAAGGGCTGTTTTTGATCTGAGAAAGAGAGAGAGAGGGGGAGAAAGAGAGAGGGAAGAACACGTCAACATTATGGGAATCTACTTACCGTCTTCTCCAGAATCTGACGAGAAGATAGACACAGATTTCCTCTCTGTGAGTCCAGTAGCAAGCTAGCCTAGCACAGCACACATTTATGGTAGTGGGGGAAGAGTGGCTAGCCTAGCTCAAAACTCCGGGAGGTGTTATTTGGCCAGCGCTAGGCTAGAAGCTCCTCCCATTGCTTCCAGGCATTGTGCTAAGCTAGGCTAGCATGCAGCCAGATCTCTCTCTCTTTACTGAACGCACAGAGAGGAAATCAGTATCTTCTCATCTGATTCTGGGTAGTCGGTAAGCTCCTGTTCCTTTCAAGTAAAACCACCACCCCTCCTCACACATAATGCAGCGTAATCAGCGTGACATTGCAGGCAGAAAGGCTCTCAGAATCATCCATATTTTTTGCCAACATGCCCAAGAGCAAGCCGCAGGGGTGAGGGGGCTGAGAGAGAAGGCGGAAGCTCAGAGACATTGTGATGTCCCCTCTCCCAATCCAAGCGCCCAGACCTGACCTGTAGGCGTCACTGTCCACAACGCCAGATCCCCACCCATGACTTGCCCTCCCCCTAACCCAGCCAAACGGGTTAGTATAGCGATCAGCCCAAGCCCCCAGCAATGCTGACTCCGGGAGTCGAGACCGCAGCCTCTTGCATTGGTGACGAGCGCAATCTCCGCTACGCCACCTGACCGCTACTATATATACGCTTTTAACTTGTTTTTTCTTTTATTCACTTTTAATATCCTATTCCATGTCACAGAGCTGTATTTTGCCTGGAAAAGGCATATTGGGACTCCGAAGGTGCAGTACTGGCCAGATCCTGGTAGTACCCCCTGTTGCAGACCGGGTGCCACACTGAAAACCTTTCGGGTGGACATTTTTACTAACGTGAACCTATGGCTTCACCGGATCGCATTGAATAGCCCTCGGGACCCCCGACTCACCACGCTGTGGTGGGTTATGTCGTGGGCCAAATGGACATATCTACCAGATGGCAATCAAATAATTGCATTATTCTTTTTGGAATCCCACCGGCCACAGGTAAGGACAATTTAACGTCAATTTCAGCTTGATCGTGCAAGGATTTCATAGCCATCCCCCTGATCAGCGTATGTAACGAATGCTGTTATTGGCAATCAATTAATCAGAAATGCCCCCCCCCCCCCCCTTTCATGCATTCATGATGAAACATAATACCGATCATATGAATTTGATTTTTTTATTGTAGCGTGTGTAGGGACAAAACGCCAATGGATTTAGTATAATACACAATCATTCCGGAATAACACTCATATTCACCATGGTATAAAACAGGAATGTATGGATGGAATTTTTTTTTCTTTTTTGCATCTTGAACGGAAGGTTCTTACTGTCGAATGACCATGATAGCTATAGCTATGATGATCCATAGCTATAATATAAAATATAGATTTAGCTCTACAAACAACGTGACGCACAGTGAAAATGTGTAATGGAAAGCTGGCGTAGCTATAGCTATCTGGGGAATTCCAATGGCCGTGAATGTGTTCGGTATTTTTTCATATAGTTGACCTGACCGTTTTTGGTGCTCATTATGGTTGTTTTCACAATGTAGTCTGTGCAAGATTACTGATTACCTGATAAGAACTCTGTATAGTGTAATTTGTGTGGCCAATGAGCCGTGTTCATGACCTGTGTTTAGGATATGCACAAAGCCTCTCAAAGTGGGAGTGCTGATCTTTCTCCTTCTTCCCCTTCTAGTGGTTTAATCATTTAGTAGAGCCTTCTGAGCTAGACCTTCATCAGAGCATGCAGTGCATGTTACCCCACTTCTTAGAGAGCTGCACTGGCTTCCCATTGCCGCACAAATCAGCTTCAAAGTCCTTGACCTGGCGGGAGCATGTCTATGTGCCCCGGGTTCTATGTTCCCCGCTTTGATTGATTGATTGATTGCAAATTTTAGACCACCAGCCCTGATTCCAAACTCTAACCTTAACCAGTTCGAAAGAGGGCCTAAGCTTAACCGTTCGAAACAAGGCGGACATTAATCATTAATAAAATAATAAAAATTAATAAAATGTTCAATCTATTAATCAATCAAAGCGGGGAACATAGGACCCGGGGAACATAGGGATGATCCCGACCTGGCATACCGTGCAGCGAGGGAAACTGCTCCCACCTAATGGTCTCTAACTACACACCCCCAAGACCCCTACACCCAAGCTACGGGGGGTCATCAAAGAGAAGCAGGGTATTCTCTGTCCTTGCTTCACAATGGTGGAACGAACTTCCCACAACAGTCAGGACAGTCGAAACCCATTGACAAAAATCAATATCTGAATTTTTTTTTTTTTTTTAATTGGCTTTTACTATGATGCACTTTGCTACTAAATAATAATCCTTGCCTATATTACTACATACTATGCTAATGTCTTTACTACTGTCACGTTTTAGACTCAAACATGAAAGTTGTAAAAGATACTTAAAGATATAAGAGATGAAACACTTTTGAAGGTATTTATTATAAAAAGTTTAACAAGCAATGTAATATAAAAGTGAATAAGCAAAGTATTTATACAAGGTGAATATAGCAAGGTACAATTTGAAATCTAGATTGTTACAACCGGCCGGTTGAGTATATTAAAGGAAATTATAAAAGTCAAGTCATTGTCTCAGTCCAGCATGTCTCCTCCGTTCCAGTCTGTGTCCAGTCCAAGTCAAAGCAGAAAAAGTCGAAGTGAAGTCAAGTGAAGTGAAGTGAAGTGAAGTCCCCCCTTGGCTCTGGGGGTGATCTTTATTAGCGATCCCATAGTTCAGTGTGTATGTGGTATCTCTCCTCAGTGCACGTTGTGTGTCTTGTGTATTGGGCAGCCTGTATGTCCGGCGTGCATGAGTGCATGTATCGCACGTTAACGTGTAAGTAGGTGCGTGTGTGGGTCTAAGATAACGATCTGTGATTTAATGGAGACTGGTCTTCGTGACCACTGAATGACCCAGTCGTATTTCACCGGCTTGTGACATCCCGGTAATTTATGTGATCCGGCCTTATCTAATGCCAGTCAGTACCAGGGTATGTGTGTGTGTGTAGGTGTGTGTATGTGCTTTGAGGGTGTGGATGTGTGTGTGTGTTGAGAGCAAGGGTGTGTGTGTGTGTGTGTAGGTTTGTGTGTGTGTGTGTGGGTTCGTGTGTGTGTGCTTGTGTGAGAGGAACGGTACCATGTACCAGGGGTCAGCCTGCAGGTCACTGATCTGTGAGTGGTCCTCTTGTCTGAGAGAGAGACGTAAAACCAGCTTTATATAGTGTAGTGATGGGAGAATGTCTCCGCTTATAAAATTACATGATACGTGTCATATTTCATCACTACTATGCACTCGAGACTCAAGCACCCAAGTTCAACACTGTTCGATGAAAATTGTTACTTAGCTGAAAGAGTTGTTCCCTTTCTGCTGACCTGTTGTACAGAACTTGTAAGTCGCCTTCGATAAAAGTGTCTAAATGGAGGGAGACAACCTATTTAACGCCTCACAGTGGAAGTGTGACCATGTGTATACGAATCAGCAGGCCAATCAAACAAGATGTCACAAAGGTGTCCCCTGGCATAATAGACAATTTTACTGTTTGGTAAACAACAATGGCGTTTTGCCTCACAAAGTCTCCAGAGACAGTCTGGACAAAACCATGTGACCTGTCCATGCATTCGGTTACCTTTGCCTCATAAAATGCTTTCATCCAGAACATCCCTGGAGTTTTCCCTGCAGAAAGACAGCAGAGTGCAATTATAGTCAAGCCAGGTACAGTATGCAAGGAAATTAAAGACCAAAGATCCTGTCCCAGCTCTAATGCTCCCTGCATCAGAGAATGAGAGCCATGGAGAAGAGACTAAGGGCACTTTCACATATAGTTTTGGTGGACTCGTGCGGTTCTGGTGGTGAAGTTGCAACATTGTTGCATTCGTCATTTGGTTATATGGTCGTACTGGCGAATCGCGTCTCGCTCTTTCGCCATATCGAGATATACCTCATCTCCAGTACCTACTGTACTACATGAACGAAAACAAAGCACCCTTGCACTTGACCAGGCCCCGCCCCAGTGACCTCCTATAAGTCACCAGGCGTGGTCATACTCGCTCTTCCTCTTTTTCGTTTTCCATCATGGACGTGCTTTGCATCCCATGTAACTAGCTGTGATGAAATGCAGAGAGAAATTGAACAATGTTGGTTTTCGCCGGAGATTTGCCAGCCCCTGGAATCTTCTCGGCATGTTCCAACGGCGCGTCGGGCCTGTCCTGGGGTTTCCTCGACTTTTGACAGCAGATCGAGGGACGTCACGCGAAGTTTAGCTATCGGGCTAACTCGCGTCCAGGTAGGATCTGCGCCACTAGGCATAACAATGCTGGCGTTGGTGATGCTGCTCGAGTTGTCCCGGGAGACAACCGAGTTGTGTAATGGCGCAAGGGGCAGGATATCTGGGTAAACATTGTTGTTTTCCCGGTTATCCTGGAGCGTGCGGCTAACGCTATGCTATATGCTGGGTTACTGTTTCTGTTTTTGATTCCCCGCTGAGGGCTGTCTTTATAAAAGGTCTTCCTCTTCCTCCTCTTAACCATTCATGCTGACGGTCAATCGGTGTCTACTGTTGGGAGTATTTACGGGGGCTTGTTTACCTTTTTCATGGGTGAATGGGCTGAGGCCTAGGGCTGGTGTGCTTTTTGTGAATATTATGAATGGTATGCGGGACTCGTGTTCTCTGGTCCGCATCCCCTTAACGTTGTGTGTATGGGCTAGCCCATTCTACAGTGTATTGGTGGTGTTTTTAGTTCATTTATTCATTAACCCCTTCATGGGTGCACACCACAGTGGAGGTTGCTGGTTGCAACCACCACTGGTGCTCCGTGTTTATGAAGCAGGTGGCATCAGTCCTTTGCCTCTGGCATGTTGAAACAGTGCCCCGCCCGGCCGACGCCATGAGGTGAGTCGGCCCGGCGGGTGGCTGGTGGGCTGTTAAGCCTATACCACCACGGTATAGAATTAGCAGCGATTAGAAACTTTGTTCGAATTGCTTTTTTTTTCTGTCAAAAATGGTGTCTGGTGGCGGGGCCATGAGGGCCAGCCGACGTCAAAACATCGCGCGAGGTTTTTGATGTTATTAGCTTTGACCTAGCCGCAAGCTATAACCGCAGGGAGGGCTAGGATGCTGTCAACGCTTGTTTACAAACATCTTGGTTGGATTAGTCTCCCTTTGAGGGGGTGAGAAGTTAAAAAAAAAATTTCCCTCCTCAGGGCTCCCCTCTCCGCAGAGGATCTTTGGTCTTCCGCTGGAGCGCGGGCGGTATTTGACTTAGGCCCCACACCGCCTCACGCCGCGCAGCCAGAGGTGAGAGCACGGCCTCGCCAGCGGCTGTGGCAAGGCCCTCGACCAGCGGCCATGTTTCCCCCGCCTGAGGTACCCTGGGCTCAATGTCAACAGGTGTCCACAAGGCCGACAGCCTTGGCGGCCGAGGGATCGGCTACATTGGATGAGCACGCCCTAAAAAAACGTCGCCGTCCGGCTGTGTGCAGCCCGCTCTCCGGTCACTCCCTCCCCCAACACCAGCGGAAAAGGGGCTCTGATTTGTTTCCTTTGGCTGCGGGCCGCGTGTCTTCAATGAAGCGCAGGCGGCCCCACGTTCACTTCTCATGGGGTCAGGGGCTGACACTTAGTTGATGGCTGATACTGGGTCTGTCCGCTCCCACACCATAAGCTGTGTTGGTTGAGCCTGGTGTTACGTCTGTCAACTACAAGGGTTGTCAGCAGGGGGGCTCGAGACGTTTTGAGGCAAACAGTGCAGGCTTCCCCGACCTCGCCTTCGCCAGGCCGGGTATCACGTTGGTGCCTCCCACTCCCGCAAGATCGGCAGTGGTCTGGCAGGCGCGCGTGATTTGGGTGGTAGTAATATCACTGCAGGGCTACTGTAACTGAGGGGTACAATTCCCTGACTGTATTGAATAAGTATGGTATCATTAAACCACTACTGAGTTATGTACATTACTACTGGCCATACAGTACACAGGTATATGTGATGAACACCCACACAATAACACGGCTTAACAAGGAAAGTACTGTTTGTAATATTTATTAGAAGAGCACCAAGATTATCTTACATTTATTAAGAATTAGAATTGCGCTTGTAAGGCGAAGAATGTGCATGAATAGGTCAAGAGCGTAAGTCCATGAGCATATTACGAAGGGGATAATTAATACCACCTGTAGCATAAGAATTATATAAGGCACACTCGTAGGTCAGCTGGAGATACTAAGGGGGTTCCCTCCGGTTGTAAGCCAGCAGGGGAGAGGAATGTTCGAATGCAAAAGTCTGGATCAACGAGGAATCAATAAGCTCCAGCTACGGGAGGCGGTACATATACTCCCCTCGATCGGCAGACGAAAGCAGCAGCTATAATCCAAGTATGCGTGCAGCATGGATGAAAGCCAGCCAGCCTCTTCCTAGAGACGGGCTCGAGTAATGCTCCTCACGGGTAAATCCCACACAGCAGCGGGGTAGACGGTTCTCTGCTCCAGCAACCACGGTACCAAAATCAATATAATCCAGCCGGAAAGGGCTCTGCATTCACCGGTGTAGATTCTCCTGTGCACGGTACTTCACATTAACTAGGTCGAACTTGACGTTATTTCACTAAGCTCTGACACTTTTACTATCCTATTCGCATGCGGTTATAAGTGCTCTATTTAGACGCAAAGTTGCTCACTTCACTTGGTCGTTGACTCGTGATGAAGGCTTTACTAGTAAGGAACGAACGATACGTTGAACGAACGTTTTAGGATAAGACAAGACTACTGCTGTATCCACCTGCGACGTATTTATACGTAAGGTGAATAATCTAGTGCCAGCCTCAGTTCTGTCTCGTATTACTGCGCAAATCTGGGCATGTTGAGACAAGCCTTGGCGGTGGCTTTGAACTCGGCATTGGGGGTATGGCCGTGGCGCCTAGGGGGTCGCTGTCCAATAGGAGAACGAATATTATGGTCTGGCCTGTACCAGGTAAAGGGATATTCCGTGTATATGTACAAAGAATATACAAGGGATATCAGACGATATACAAATATTATACATGGGATCTCAAGCAATAAATATATATATTCGGTTTAATCTGACCCTTTGTAACAGCTACGGTGTGTAGGAACCCATGGGGGCCTCACACCTTGCATGTCCAGCTGCAGAACAACTCCTCAGCATGTTCTGGAGGGGTGTTCAGTGAGGGAGCTTTTGTCACCTAGTATGATGTCAGCTTCCCCCGTATCAAACCGGCCCTTTCTGTCGGGGTCCCCCCTTGGGTGCGATTGCCTCATGGGTAGGGATGGGTACCTTTCACATTTGAACCGATACCGGTACCGGTACCGGTACCTGTGAATCTATACCGGTACCCAACGGTACCTTTTTTCGGTACTTTAGTCTCAAAAAATTTTATTTACCTACCTCAGTTGTAAAAAAAAAAATCCAAACTTCAAATAACTACAATTTCGACAGTTTTCGGCTCGTCATTGCTCCGACTGCTTTGTTGTTGAATCAAGTCAAATCCTAGGTAAGCATATATTGTGCGTGTGAACGTTGACATGAAAAGAAAAAAGTAAAAAAAAAAAAAAAAGTAAAAAAAAAAAAATTATAAATATTTTGTTAAATTAAAAAAAAAAAAAAAAATCGGTTTCTCACTTGATTCGATACTCGGTAGTACCGACGTGTTTCGGTTCGGTACCTCAAAAGTACCGAATTCGGTACCCATCCCTACTCATGGGTAGTGTCAGGGTCCGATGTTCCGACTCCACGGAACGCTCTGCTCGCACGGTTAGCGGGTCCAGGATTGGCTACGCACAGCACCTGCGCCAAATGGCGGCGGGTGCGTTTGGGAGTATCATCACATATGGCTACAGCAGTACCATATGTCGAGGTGGATGGAGAGAACGCTGAGGCGGGGGGGGGACTTGTATTTACACAACCCCACCCGTTTTCAGGTTTGGTACAGACCCTATTGTCAGGGTCACCAGCAGTGACAGCTCTGGTCAACGAGATCCAATCTCTGTGGGTGAAGCAAGCCATCGTCGTGGCGTTTTCCTCCCGGTATTCTCTGGTGCCCGAGAAATCGGGAGGGGGGGGTGTCAGACCCATGCTGGACCTGTCCATGGGAAGGTTCAGCATTTTGGACCGTCTCCTACCTGTTGAACACTGTCAGGTGGGGGCCTGGTTCTCCTCCATAGACCTGTAGGATGCGTATTCGCATCCCCGATCTTCCATCCTAGGGCTTACCTACGCTTCCTTTGCAGAGTTTAGTGTATGAGTACCAGAGGCTGCCGTTCGGCTTTTCTCTGGCTCCCCGCATCTTCACCAAGTGCGTGGAGGACGCACTGGGTCCTCTGCGTCGTCAGGGGTTACGAAGTGTATTCTGCCCTGACGACGTTCTGGTCCTTGGCGGTCAAGGTGGATCGTCAGGTCTCATACCAGGCAGGTGGTGGAATTCCTCACCAGCCTGGGGTTTGCTGTAGACTGGAAGTAGAGTACTCCTCTTCCCAGTCAACGGGTGGAGTACTATGGGCATCCCTCTCAGAGCATGTTATCGAGCATGTTATCGAGGTTCCGTCCTAGGACGGTTACGGCGCTGTCCGTGATGCGCCTGCTCGGTATGATGGCATCTGCTCATTCCGTGGTCCCTCTTGGCCTCCTCTTCACCTCATGAGGAGGATACGGAGGTGGTTTTCCAGTATGGAAATAGACCCGGTGAGAGGCAAGTGGAAGCTAAGGTTCCCGTGTCAGTACTGGGGGACCTCGCCCTCTGGGGAGGGCCTGGGGACGCGTCGGGCCAACGCAGTAGCGGGCAGCTGGCAAGACCATGCTGCCTGGTCTGCGCTACGTTCAATGCGTTGGTATTGAAGGCGGTCCTTCTGGTCGGACAATACGACGTCAGCGTTGTATATCGACAGACAGGGAGGAGTACGCTCCCCCCGTCTGCACCGGGCGGCGGTCGGCTGGCTATGGGCGTTCTCCATCTGCGCAGCCTGAGGGCTCTCCACATCCCCGGCAGGGTGAATCTGGGTACAGGTGTGATGTCGCGGGACGGTCCTCACCCTGACGAGTGGGGATTACGTCCGGACATAGTCGGGCAGGTCTGGGACCAATGCCGTGGCCGCCTGGGATTCTTTCCCCCCATACATCTGATAGGTCAGTTGTTGGTGCGGATACGTCGGGAGCGCAGGACCTTGATCCTGTTCGCGCCGGACTGGGGCACAGCTGTGTGGTTCCCGGTCCTGATCCAGCTCTTGTTAGCCCCGCCGTGGCCTGTTCCTTGGTCGTCGCGGGCCCTCTCTCAGGCGCACAGGTCTCTGTGTCAGTCCCCTGTGCTGGGCCAGCCTCTGATGGTTTGGCTGGTGAGAGGGTGAGTCTGGAGAGGATGGACCCTTCTGTGGTCGACACCATCCGGAACGCGCATGCTCCCTCCACTATCGCGGGTTACGCGGGTAGGTGGCGTATTTTCCAAGAGTGGTGTAAGGTGGGGGGCTGGGAACCGGTGTCCTGCCCCCTGGACGCTGTCCTTTTCCTTCCATCAGTCTATTTTGGATAGACTGTCGGCTTTGACGATGAGGGTATATGCCGCGGCTATATCCTCTTGTCATGGGGGGTTTTGAGGGCGTTACGTTGTTCAGCCACCCTCTAGTGAAGCGTTTCCTGCTTGGCGCTCGGCGCCTTAAGCTGATGGATCGTTCTCTGTCTCCGAGTTTGGACCTCCAACTGGTCCTCGGCCGGTTGTCCGAGGCCCCGTTTGAGCCTCTTGAGCAGGCGTCTTTGGAACAGCTGTCTTCAAGACTGCATTCCTGCTGGCCATCACCTCCGCTAAGCGCGTGGGTGAGCTCTGTGCTCTCTCGTGTCAATAGCGGTGCGACTCTGAGGCCTAATCTAGTCTTCGTGCCAAAAAATATCCGGAGCTCTTTTCGCTCCAGGGATATTGTGGTTCAGGCGTTTCATCCGCCTCCTCACGCTGGTGAGTTAGAGGCAAGCCTTCACCTGTCGTGTCCAGTCCGGGATTTGGGGGTTTACCTCAGCCGGACTCAGGACCTCAGGGCTACCAATCTGCTCTTTGTTTGTTACGGTGGCTCTCGCGCTGGTAAGGCACTGTTGAAACAGCGCCTGTCACATTGGTTGTGCGAGGGCATTGCCCTTTGCTACACGTTGGCTGGGCTGGCCCCCCCTGGCACTCCACTCGTGGAGTGGCGGCCTCTGCCGCCTTGTTAGGGGGGGCCTCGGTGGAGGACATTTGTGCTGCGGCCTCCTGGTCCTCCCCGGGTCCCTTCGTTAGGTTTTACCTCATGGACATGACTGGGGGTTCTGTCTCCCAGGCGGTTCTGAGGTCTGGGACCTCCCCTGCGTCCCGCCCTTCGGTGGGTTAGCAGGGATGTGTGGGTGTGTGCCACTAGGTGATGTGTCACACGTGGTCCCGCCTGTGCTGTGCGTTTTAGGGTCTAAACAGGAACCGGTACTATATTAGAAAAGACCGGAGTATTTATAAGCTCCGACGTCATCGGTACTGCTATCGATACTCTAGAGAAATTATTATTATTATTATTTAAAAGTTGCGAACGATCTCTCCTCTCTCTGTCTCTGCACGAGAAGCGAGCCGCAGCAAGCCATTATTATTATTACACACACTCCTCGCAAGTCGCGATAGTCATACACATACGGGTACTTCTTAACTTAAGGTGCTGTCTCTGTGCTGACACAGACAGCTCTGCCTCTGCATGCACTGAGTCGTGATTGCGGATAGAGCGAAGCGCTCGAAAGTATGGATATACTTTACAAGAGTCGATGCCGACAACGCACGTTGCCACAAGTGCAACAAAACATTTGCCAGTAAGGGTGGCAATACGAGCAATTTATCAAAACATCTGTTGGCAAAACATGATATTAAGTGTGCAGAAATGCGCGTATTCGACTGCCTTGCGCGCAGTGTTCCATCTGCATCCACATCCACTGCAGCCGGTAAGCCAAGATACAGAGTTGCCTAGGCTAATAACGAATTATTACAAATACGCTAATAAACAAAATAATTGTTTAGCTACAAATACTACAATCTAAAAACGTTTTATAGATCGTCAAGCTTAGGTGTCAGCCACCATGTCCCAGCCCAGTGAGCCCAGGCCACCACACATCCTCCCTCTACCTCCACCACCCAAAGTCCTTTCTCCCTAGCAGCTAGAGGAAGGATGACAGAGGATAGGGTGAACGAGTGTCACAGGGCTGTGACAAAGTTTGTTGTCAAAGGCCTGCACCCCTTCTCTACAGTGGAGTCCAAGGACTTTAGGTAACAACTAATCATTCAGTGTATATCGTTTTTTTTTGTATACATAGTTGTCTAACTTGTCTGTTGTTGTTATAAGTTATTATTGAAGCAGCTATTCCCACCACTCCACACAAATTTACAATAATTCAATCATTTCTAATCTTTACTGTAGGGAGATGACCAATGCTTACAACTGCAAATATAAAAATCATAAAAAAATAAGCAAAAAGAACCGATAAGAGTATCGATAAAGTACCGAACCGTTAAGCAGTATCGATAAGAGTAGTAGTATCGATAAAATCCTAACGATACCCATCCCTACTTGCGAGTCCTCAGGGGGTACATTTGTCGGTCCTCGCGTCTGCTCTGTCCCAATATCTCGATATGGCGAAAGAGCGAGACGCGATTCGCCAGTACGACCACGCCTGGTGACTTATAGGAGGTCACTGGGGCGGGGCCTGATCAAGTGCAAGGGTGCTTTGTTTTCGTTCATGTAGTACAGTAGGTACTGGAGATGAGGTATATCTCGATATGGCGAAAGAGCGAGACGCTCAGCCAGTACTCATATAACACTCATATAACTAGGTTATATACATAACCTATCGTTCGTCTGCATTCACATTGCAATTTGTCAAGCGCACCAAACTTTCTGAACAATGTCACACGGTCGAAAAGGGCGCTCGTCTATTGGACACAATGGAGAGTGGAAATCCCTCCCCTTCAGGAAGTTAAATCCGCGAAAACACAAACAGCCGCAAGAAGCGTGATAGTAGAAGAGTGTGGCATTGATCCATCGTTCGATTATAACCCATTACCGCCATCCTCTCGCTAAACAACTTGTACACCTCGTTGTTTTTGTGAGTGCCCACAAGCAGCTGTTTTATTTGGTCTTCTGCCCATATGTCGATCAGGGCTTTCACTTCATCATTCGCCCAAGTCTGTCCACGAGACATGTTTACAGTGTGCTTGTTTTGCAGTGAATGCCGCACGCCGCGGTAATAATAATAATAATAAGCCGCAGTGTTTTTTTCTTCCTTCTACCCAAGATGCACAGTTTATCAGGAGACATGTTTACAGTGTGCTTGTTTTGCAGTGAATGCCGCGCGCCGTGGTAATAATAATAATAAGCCGCAGTGTTTTTTTCTTCCTTCTACCCAAGATGCACAGTTTATCAGGAGACATGTTTACAGTGTGCTTGTTTTGCAGTGAATGCTGCGCGCCGCGGTAATAATAATAATAATAATAATAAGCTGCTGTGTTTTTTTTCTTCCTTCTACCCAAGATGCACAGTTTATCAGGAGACATGTTTACAGTGTGCTTGTTTTGCAGTGAATGCCGCGCGCCGCGGTAATAATAATAATAAGCTGCTGTGTTTTTTTTCTTCCTTTTACCCAAGATGCACAGTTTATCAGGTGACTTCCTATATTTGGTCCGCGTTTGGTCCGATGAAGCGAACCGAGACCTATGTTTTTTGGCGGACCAGAGTTTGCGTGTTTGGTCCGCACCAGGGTTCGATTGTGCATTCACACCACCCCAAAAAAGCGGACTATCGAATTCTGGTCCAATAGTCCGGACCAAACAGCTCTGGTGTGAAAGCACCCTAAATTATGGTTTTGTGCCCGTTTCTCATTTTGAGAGCTAATGATATGATTTCAATGCGGATTTGGATGTGGAAGCAGAATTTAGAATTTACACGATGCTGTTGATGAAAAATGGGTCTGTTGAGATACAATATTCACCCAAAAACTGGGCAAGCATGGCGACTGGCTACCAATTGCAAACATACATTTGCAGATTCAACACCCCCCACGTACTATAATACAATGACAGGAACCCCAAAGATAGGAAGCCTCCAGTGGGAGTGGCAATGTTAGCAGTTCACCAGAATTATTTATTGTGATTTTAATCTCTAACTCTTTAGCCCGGACCGCAGATGACATCACGTCATAAATCAATCTCTAGACTGTATGACAATGTTGCGTTTTTTTTCTTCAAATGTAGTCAAGAGTAAAGACCATAATCCTGTCAAAACAGCAGTCATAGTGTATATGTTCAACAATATGTTTGTTTACCAATAGGGTAAAGTGTTATTAGTGAGATTTTAGTTTATAGAATGCTTTATAATTTAGTGAATATCCGCCATTTTGAATTTGCGTCGCTAAAGGTTTTGTAGTCATATGAGGAAAGGGCCAGAGCTCTCAATGAGCATTGAAATTTCGAAAAAATACATTTCCTAGCGAATTGCAGCTTCCTGCAAGCAAATTACTTGTGTATGGATTTTTTGTATTTCTCTTATTTCTCGGGATTACAAAACTGAACATTATTGGCATAGATTGGAGCACTGTGAACGTTTTGCAACAATCTGCGTTGCAATCCGAGCCAAAATGGCGGACATGTCTCAAAAAGAATAAACTGACTGTATTTACAGTAGATGGACCCCCCCCCCCCTCCCGCCATCCACCCCCAGAAACAGGGCTCCCCCACATCCCGGTCCCCCTCCCCCGACATCCCCTCCCCTGAGTTAAGCCCATTGGAGCCCCCCATATCCCAGGCCGCTGCGCTCGCAGCCGGGCCCCCAGCGACACGGGTCCCTTGAATCAATTGGGCCAGGCCCAGTAGAGGAAAGGATAGGTGTTGTGAAGGGCCAGATTAAAGCTGAGAATCTACCTTTATTGTTTTATATACCTTGTATATTATTTATATATACACGTTATATCCCTTTAAGGGGAGACACTGCAGGTGAATAGGGTAAAAAAAATTAACTAATAGATATCACAATGAAACTTCCCCAGTTGATTACTTATATTAAGACAAGACTTTTTTGTATTACAAGTTTTCTGAAATTGTATGTTTAAATATGCAAATGAGGCATGATCTACTTAAATATGCACTAATTTGCATATAATTCCAGGACAGAAATCTGAACATTGGATAAAGCCATTTTCAAAATTATAGTTTCATTTTGTTGACATATTAGAGCCAAAGGTTATTACAGAGGGGATTTTGGATATCTCTTTTTATCACTCCATAAATCAGAAAATACTCCATTCAGTCCATTTTTATGGTAAAATTCCATATTTCGCCATGTTTTTAGGAATAAAATGTGATATAAATCAGGGTATGAATGCGATATCAACAAACCCTTCTGTAAATACCTTCAGAACATAGATATGAATAGAACTGGAAGGTTTGGTGTATGTGAGTGCTACTGAAGTGGAGATTTCTGGCTCAGAGTATGAGGAAAAACTCTTAAAACTAATTTTTGGGAAAACGCCTTCAAAGTTCTGTATTGTAAAATGCCATACTTTTTTTTTAAACAGATATTTACAAACACAATACCTAATCAAACCATTAGTAATAGACAACCTAAACACATGCCTGATAACTGAATAATAATAATAATGATGTTATTGAACTGAACAGAACTACACACAGGCTACAAACAGTGTAGTACAGTGTAGTACCCCCTAATAGGCAAAAAATATTTGAATAGATATCACTATGAAACTTTCCCAATTTGTTATGTACATATAAACTAAGAAAAAATCTATTGCAAGTTTTCTGAAATTTATGTTTATATATGCAAATGAGGCACTTCCCCATTAAATATGTGCACATTTATGGATGCAATAAGGAAAAAAGAAGTAAAATAAACAACTAAATGTGTGTTATTGACGTTTTATTGTCACTAGTTTCATAGAAGACATGTTTAGGAAGCAAAATATAACAAAATCTCAAAATCAACAAAAAAAGTATATTTGACTATTCACCTGGGGTGTCTCGCCTTAAGCCTGCGTGTAAATCCTAGTAATATTCACTTTCCTTATGGATAATGCCCCCTGACGGCAGCGCCAGGCAGTCTCGCCCTCAGACAGGTTCAAGGGCGAGTCTGGGCATGTTGGAACATGCCCTTGGCAACGCATTGATTCCGGGCAAGTGGTTAGTTTTGGCACTAGAAAGCCACTTAAGTATATATATCGGCGCAGGTGCGAATAGCAGCAGTGTGACAAGTTCGTTCATCCACTAATGTAGTGAGAAGCAGTGCGTTTAACAGAGCGTTGAGAACCACGTGCGAAGTGAATAGTAAAAGTGTCAGATTTAATGCAGTAACGTCAAGTTCGACTTAGCTTAATGTGAAGTGAAGAGTCGTTAATTTATTGTGTATCGTGCCAACCACAGTTCGTTCGTGTGTAGCATTACCCAGCAGTTCGTTCGTTTAGCTAGTGGACCTTAGCCAGTGCGCATGGACTAAATACATTGGTACCAGCACACGAGGAGGCCTAGTCGGAGAACCTACTGGACATGTGCACAGGAGAACCGACGGCGGCGATTGCAGAACCAGTATTGGTTGGATTATATTGATTGTGGAACGTACTACCTGGAGAAGAGCATCGTTAATCTCCACTGTCGTTTGGATTTAAACACCGGGAGGATCTACATTCGGGCTGGCCTCATGGACCGAGGCTAGCTGGCTATCATCGTTGCTATCGTGCAATTGGATTACAGTTATTGCTTTGATGCTGAGCTTTGGATTACAAGGACTGGCTTCTGTACGTGAATCCCCTTCTTCTTCAATTGATCAGACTGAGTATCCGAACATTCCTCTCTCCTCCAGAACTTACAACTCTGGGAGGAACCCCATTGTCTCCAGCGGTACCAGCGTTGCCCTCTATAATTGCCATTCTACGCCAGGCGGCGTTAGCCTAGTGCCCATCGTAGGAACTATTCTATCCCCATTGACTTATGCTACTGACTGACTTTATGCCTATTCTTCGCCATACAAGCGCGACCCTAATTCTCATATCTGTAACATTTACTGCATAATAATAAATACCCTCAAATGATATTCCTTTGTCAGTGCCGTGTTATTATGAGTGTCTGCCATATATTAGATGTACTGTCTGGCCAGTAATTAAAGAACATACCTAGCAGTGGTTTAATCTATCACAATCTTTAATACAGTCAGGGTTTTGTAACCCCTCAGTTACAATAGGGGACTCCCCCCCACGAGCCAAGGCCGCTATTTCCCATGACACCGAGAGCCCCACCCCACGCCCACCGACCCCCCAACACACAGGGCCCCGCCGGGCAAAGCCCAGCCGTTCTGATCCCCCTGAGAGAAACCCCTCCCTCCCGCCCTCCTCCCCGAGAAACAGAACACCCCCATATCCTGGTCCACCATGCGAGGAGCCCAGCACCCAGAGCCCCCACCCGCCCCCGCCCGACCGCCAGGCCCCAGAGAACCCCAAGCCCGCAGAAGGCCAAAGCACCACGCCTCAATGGCCCCCCCACCCCAAGCCCGGTGCCCCCCCGGCCCGGTGACCAGACCGCCCAGGCCACAGCGGCCGAGGACCCCAGGAAACCCCACCCCCCCCACACCAATCCCACAACACGCAAGGCCCCCCCTCCCCCGGGTCGAACCGCCGGAACGATGGTCCCTCCCCTCAACACCCCCCCCCCCCCCACACTGAACCCAGCCTGCCCACCTCTGTACCTCCCATGTCACGACATCACCACATACATTTATGAAAATAAAGCTAACAACACAATAAGAAAAAATGACATGAATATAAATCGTTATATGGTTTCCCCGGTTGGCGGTTTGGGGGGGGATCAGCCCTCCCACTGGAGAAGCCCCCCCCCCCCCCCCCCAGAGACGGAGATATCCCCCAAAGGAGATTCTCCAAGCCTCTCTTCATGTCCAACATTTTGAATTCTTGTCCTTCATATTTGTCCATGTGCACATTTAAAGCAACTGCTATTGTAACATAACTCTGAAGAAATAATATATAAGAAGACTAAAGACAATTGGCACTTCCCAGGTAATTCTTTTTAACCCCGTTTGACCCCCGTTGGCGGGTTGGAGGGGTACGGCTCTCCTGGAGAGGGCCCCTCCTGTAACGACGGAGATATTCCCAGTGGGGATTCTCCAATGTCCCTATTATTGTCCAACATTTTATTTGAATTTTTATCTTTCATATGATAGTACATTTCCCGAGCTCCCGGTCAGGTCTCCGGATGTGATTCCCCATGTTCCCCGTCATCTTAGTTGTGTGTCATGTGTCCTAGTTTCCAGTTTAGTCTAGCACGTATTATTTGTATTATATGTCCCGAATCAAGTCCAAATTTCCCCAACTAATGTGTTTACCTTGTCTGTACTCCCAGTGGTCTGTGTGTTATCCGCAGTGTGTCTCGAACCATAACCTCCATTCACTATCAAATAATATGCTTAGTTGTGCGTCCTGCGTGTTAGTGTCTACAGTTTAGTCCAGTACGTGTTATTTGTATTATATGTCTCGAATCAAGTCCCAATTTCCCCAACTAATGTGTTTACCGTGTCTGTATTCCCAGTGGTCTGTGTGTTGTCTGCAGTGTGTCTCGAATCATAACCTCCATTCACTATCTAATTATATGCATATGTGATATTGAATCTTGGTCGGTGTGTATGACCTCAGTGCTCGAGTCCTGCTTGGTGTGTGAGACTTCGTTATTCGAGTTCTGGCTGGTCCGGTTGATCCCGGTGCTCGGATCCCGGTTGGTGTGTGTGGCCTCCGTGTTCGTATCTTGGCCAGCCCGGGCGGCCTCCGTGCCTGCATCTCGTGTGCGGATGGTCCGGCCGACCTCGGTGCCCGAGTCCTGGTTGGTCCGATTGTATCCAGCGTCTCCCTGTCCCTTCCCCATGTTAGCTTGCAGCTCCTTCTCCAGCCAGGCCTCGCTGCGGTCCAACGTCTCGTCAGCTTGTATCCCTCGCTGCGCCATTTTCATCGTGTTAACTTCCATGTTAGCTTGCAGCTCCTTCTCCAGCCAGGCCTCGCTGCGGTCCAACGTCCCGTCAGCTTGTATCACTTGCTGCGTCATATTCATCATGCTAACCCCATGTTAGCTTGCAGCTCCTTCTCCAGCCATGCCTCGCTGCGGTCCAACGCCTCACTAGCTTGTATCACTTGCTGCGCTACATTCATCGTGTTAACTTCCATATTAGCTTGCAGCTCCTTCTCCGGCCTGGCCTCGCTGCGGTCCAACGCCACGTTAGCTTGTATTCCCCGACCCTTCTTCAACGCCTCCCTGAGTCCATCGGTGTTGCCCTGGATGTTCCGCATGCTAGCTTGGATAGCCATTGCGTTAGCCTGTATGCTAGCCAACACGCTAGCTTGCATGCTCTGCTTGTTAGCTTGTATGTCAGCTTGTATAGCTTAGTTAGCCATTACGTTAGCTTGTATGCTAGCTTGTAGCTCTTGGTTAGCTATTGCGTTGCTAGCTTGAAGCTCCGCTATCTCGCCCTGGATGTTCTGCGTGCTAGCTTGGATAGCTTGTGTAGCTAACGCGCTAGCCTGTGTGTTAGCCTGTATGCTAGCTGTCCCCCGCTCCAAGCTAGCTATTAGCTCGTCTGCCCACCGCGGCATGGTCGCTTCGCTCTAGTTTTTTCTCGTGTTCATCCTTCCTCTTCTCTTATATCCTTGAATTGTCAATTTTTTTTTCGTTTTGAGTTGTTTTACTTCCTCTTTTGATATTCATTGACCGGGAGCTCTTTCATGTGACTGCTCACCAGAACGTCGCAAACCGGAAGTCCCCCAGTGGCAGTTTTTCATGTCTGGTCATTTTTAACAATCAAAACATTCTGGCACAATGACACTAACTCACTGACTGCACTGCACTAGTCCGCACTGGAACTCTGCACTCTTCACTTTATATATATATATATGTATTTTATTGATTAATCCCCCACTGCACTGTTTCGTTTCTTGTCTGTGTTGGTGTTGTTTACTGTGAAAAAATAAAAGAAAATGCATACACTGTATTGCTGCAACAATTACCAAAGTGTTTTACACAAATGGCTCAATAAAGGAATCTGAATCTGAATCATCACGCTATAAAATGGGAACGTATTGATGGAAAATATTATTTAGTGTGGTGATTTTTGGCTGGTGAAAATGCTGAGTGGCTAGTGACTTTGGAAAACCACTAGCCACTGTGGACGACCAGCTAAACTGAAAGCAAATGTGGAGCGCTGGGCTCGAACTGACGAGCCCAGCGTCTCCAGCATTTCGTGGCAAGTGCCCGCTAGTGAGTCAAAAAGTTAATGTCAAGCCCTGCTCCCGGGGCTTGGATAGGAGTAGGTCTGATCGGGACTATTCCAAAAAGAATATTCCAATTGTTTGATCGCCTGGACACGTTTCAATGTGATCGAGTGAACCTCTAGGCTTCCCTGGACTAAAATTGTCCGCCCGGAGGGGTTTAAATGTAACACACGGTCTGGAACAGGGTTTACTGCACTCTCGATACTGTCACCTAGCAGAATCTGGCTGGTACTGCACCCCTGGGGTCCCAGTATCCCTTTTAACACTTTCAGTGCCAACAACGAGATTTCTCGTTAGTTCATGCCAACTGTTGAGTGCCAACGACGAGAGATCTCATCTTTTTCTCGTTATTTTTTTTATTATCGATTTCCATTCATTTTTCATCAATATAGCCTCACGTTACCAGTGGGGATCTGTCTGAGCTCGAAGAGGGAAAATACCGCCCCTATCGTCTCTCCGGATGGTACTGCACCCCATTGGATTGGATTGAATAAAACGCATGGAGAAAAAAAAGTCCTGTTTCCACATTTTACTTGTCAGACAAGTAACCGGAGACGATCCAAGTCATTGCCCACCACCAGAACAGTGGAGAATATGTGTTTCCAGTACCCAGCGTTGGATCAATAAACGTGATCGATATTTGGAATGGCGATCAGGAATTTTACCAGTCTTGGGATAATCAGAGCTATTTTCACCTATATATCAGCGTGTGACATATGTGTGTATGTGTGTGTGTGTGTGTGTGTGTGATCAGGAAATAAGATAATCGATAAGATACTATCGATAATCTAGCGTTTATTTGAAAACGATTCATAAATAGGCCGAAAAATGACAACGTGTTTTGTGTATTCCAGTGTATTCCAGTAAAGGGCGTTTATCACAGAATCTTAATTTTTTCTGAAACTTTCAAAAAACTAGCGTTTTTCAAAATGGTATAAAACGGAAATGAACCGAGGGCGGCTACGTGGTGCAGTGGGCAAGGCGCTCACCACGAATACTGGAGACTGGGCTCGAACAGATTTGTCCCCTGTTTGAGCCCAGCGCTCCACATTGCTTTCAGTTTAGCTGGTCGTCCGCACTAATACACATTGGTCGTATTAGGGGGAGGGAAACTGATGGGTGGGGATCGGCGTTGTGGACAGCGACTCCTACAGGTCGGTTGGTGCGCCTGCGCAGTAGAATCAGGAAGCGACGGGGGCGGGGCCCCTCCAAAGCCCAGACCCCTGACGCTGAAAGATCGAGCCGCGCAGGTGGAAAGATGCGACTGCTGTTACCTTGAGTATCGGAGGGGACTCGTGCTATGTATGACTTAGTCCACATTGCAGCCGGCTTGTGGGAGGCATGAAACAGCGTTCAAAGACAGGGGAGGGTTGAATTGGATGATACGAAAATTGGGATGGGAGAAAAATTGAAAATGGGAGAAAAAGTGGATAAAAAAAAACGTAAATGAACCGATTAAAAAACAATCCGTTTCGACAATATTGACTGCAAACAAGTCATTGATAAGCGACGGCCATAATTTAAGATATAGTTCATGCGTTCGCAAATATGAGAGCTCTGTCATTGAATAGAGCGGTGGCACGCAACAGGGTTCCTAGGCACCGCATGGCCGGGACTCAAAGTGTTAATGGCAACATACAGGTCCGTGACATTGAATAGAATATTAAAATAAAATAAAAAGGAAAAACGTATATATATACATGGATGGCGCAGAAAATGTTAAGAGGTTAAGCATACCCCACATTTTGCATAAAATGCCTGACGATTGCATACCCAAAGTAATTTGTGATTTATTATACTTTATACTTATAGCACATGCATGATCTGGTCTCTTTTAATAGGTAACATTCTGAAGTGTCTTACACAATAAAGAAAAATCACTTTGAGTGCCAATGTATTAGAGAAACAGAGGTTTGAACACACTGAAATAAAATATTTGCTCCTTACTTTTGTGTTGACTTGTTGCCAGATGCCTGTTTTTGGGTTCCAGCTGAGAGGTAGGAGCTGGAAAACATAACGGTTCCATAGCCTTAAGTCTTATGTAGTACAAGTCCAAAGTCTATAAAAAACCCACAGAAAATGAGTGTTTTACAAAGGTATTTGTAATGTGTGTACCGCAATAATTCAGCGTGATTATCCAAAATGGCCATGATGTTGTGTTTCTTTTTCAAATGTAGCCAAGATTAAAGACCCTAACCATATCAAAACAGCAGTCAAAGTGTATATTTTCAGCACTACGTTTGCTTAGCAATGATTTTATGTGTTATTAGCGAAATATGAGCTCATAAAAATATCCGTGCATTGCATCAGAAACCGGATGATTTAGACGCGAGAACATGATGCCGTCATGAAATCGTCCTAAGAAAGAGGAGACCCAGGGCTTTCGATGGACATAGACATTTCATAAAACTACACTACCAAGCTCACACCAGCCACTTGATGTGAAAAAAAGATATTGACGTTATTTTCGTGTTCTCATGGGTTGAACAAACCTCAATGTTATTGCCATGTGAACGCCTAGAAAAAAAATCCGGTCTCAATCCGGTAAAAAATTGCGGATCTATGGACATTATACAAAAGTAACTGTACTTACAGTAGATTTCATTCATGGTCTTTGTTGCCCTATATCGGGCGCCTGGTGCTACTAAATCTAGATTTAACTCTGCCATTGGAAAGAGGATATTTGGGCCGATCCATAGCTGTATGACATTTAGCTTCATTTTATATAGCGCCTTTCAAAAGACCCAAGGTTGCATTACATAGGGGGGGGGGAAATAACAAAGTAACAAACATAGTGGACAGACACAACATATGATATGACATGGCCATAATAAGGTAATTCATAGGCCTGATATTCTATATTCATATTGAATGCGTCTGGATGGCAAAATTCAGTACTGTATCTATAAAAACCCATGTAAATCATCTGCCCTTTGTTCATTTGCTTAGATTCCTAGTACACCTGCTCTCAAGAAGGTGCTGAATGAGCACAGTGGCAGTTTTTCACTTTTGGTCAATGTTAGCATGGTGGTATTTACCATCAAAGATGGCAAAAAAACTAATAATAATAATAATAATAATAATAATAATAATTTATATTCCCCTTTGGTTCATCACAATTTACTCAAGCCTAGTAACAGACACAATATTTCTGACACTGGGAATACATTACATGCGATCCATATATGTCCCTAGATAATTACCAAGAACTAGGGCTGTCCCCGACTAAGGATTTGGATGGTCGACTATGATTGGCCAAAATTTGCCATTGGTCGACAATAAAAAAAAAAAAAAAAAAAAAAATCTTAATTTTTTTATTTGTATCATTCCATTTGGGCTGTGGGGGGTGCTTAATGTCTGAAGGAGTCAACTGAAGGCTTCTTGTCCTCTGCAAAAGCATGCAATTGGTCCACTGATGGATACATCTTGATATTTGTCTAGTCTAGTGTGTTCATTAGATGGGTGAAATCCTCTTTCAGTGCCTCTGTGCCTGTTTTCGTAGGCAGTTAGCCTCTGGTGTTCGTGCCATTAGTGTTAGCCACGCTCCTAGGCCTCTTTTCTTTTGGAAAGAATGATAAAAAAATAAAAATAATTATAAATATATATATATTTTTTTGTATTCGACTAAGAGGTTGGCTAGTCGACTACGGCTCATTTCGACCGATTAGTCGACTAATTGACTAATAGGGGTCAGCCCTACCAAGAACATGCAAATGGTCCTTCTAGAAGTGGATCAATATTCCATTTACTTAGGTATGTATTTTTAGGCGGATTTTGATGCCGACAAGCCTTCAAAATGATATCCTATTTAATCAACTTGCACAGTTTGCTCAGCTAATAGGCCTACTACTGTTTTCATTTTTCACTTTCTCAGAGTGCAGAACAGGTGGATATGGGGTGTTTCATCAGCCATTTATGGTTAATTGTGGGTTTTAACAGAGTGGGACTTGAGGCTCATTCATGTGCTGCACAATTTCAAGTTGAAAGTCAAGTCAAGAGTTTTATTTGTCATGGCATACAAGCATAGAGTGAAATGCGGGAGGTCACTGTATGCTTGTATGCCGTGACAAATAAAACTCTTGACTGGGATTAAAGAGTATTTTCTTAGGGCTGTCCCCGACTAAGGATTTGGATGGTCGACTATGATTGGCCAAAATGTGCCGTTAGTCGACTATTGGTGAATGATTTAAAAAAATATATATATTCGACTAAGAGGTTGGCCAGTTGACTACGGCTCCTTTCGACCGATTAGTAGACTAATCGACTAATAGGGGTCAGCCCTATGACACATTTTATGAATCTGAATATTTGTCGGCATACAAAGTTTTCCTCATTTCTACATACACAATCCTTGCACAGTTTTATAAATGAGGACCCAGGTGACTGTCTAGTCTTTGCTGTCTAGGTCCCTATTGTTATGGTTTGACACCGACCCCAAACGCACGACACAAGAGAGTAGGAATTCAGAGTTGCCAAAAACGAGGGCTTGTTTATTGAGACTAATTAATGAGCACAGAATAGGCAAGTCAAACAAGACAGGTACACAAGCAAGGGGGAAAATGTTCTGCTGCTCTGCAGCTTCTCCCGTGGTGGTAGAAGGGGGTAGCAGATGCTGACGTCTGAGCCGCTCTGCAGACTTCTCTCGGCAGAATCTCCGAAGTGTTGCGGGACCGAGAGAGAGAGAGAGAGAGGGAGCGAGTCAACAAGGGTGCAGGTGGAACGAGCAGGAGAACAGGAGAGGTGACTTGTACCCAAATACAAAAGTTATCCAAGTGAACTAATCTTCGTGTAAATACACACAGTGAGCAAAGTTCCACAACACAATCCCAAGTGAATATCTTCGTGTAAATACACACAGTGAGCACTGTTCCAAAACACAATCCCAAGTGAATATCTTCGGTGCAAAAATAGACACTGAGAGTGAAGTCCAAAAAACAATCCAATGTGAATAATATCTTCGGTGTGAACAACACACAGTGGGAGATGTAAAATCCCAAAAATATTATCCCAGTGAGAACAACAAAAAGGCGATCGCTGGGTGAGTGACTGTCTGATAAAAAAGGTGGTAATCTTCAGTGTTATAGAAACACACGAAAACGGAATTTGATCAAGACAGTCAGTAAAAAACTCACCCAGACGTAGTGCGTAATGAGTGCTGGAACAGCAGCGGAGCGAGCGCGTCGCCACGGGGAAAGGTGTCCAAGAGGAAGGCTTCTTGGAATATCCTGGAGGTAAAGCACAGAGAGCAAACAGCAGCAGCAGCAGGAACGGAGAATGCAAACAGAGAAATATCAAAACGATCCAACAAAACTAGAGTGGAGAAACGGGGTATAAATAATACGGGATTGATTGATTGACAAGCAGTGACAGCTGGGGAATGTGATTGAAAAGCGTGCGGACGGGAGAGAACCAATCAACGACGTCTCTGACGACGTCACTGGGAAGAAGCGTGTGAATGGGGGAATTGAATGATTAACAGAAACAAATGAAAACAGAGCGAGGAGGTTTAAAGGAACAGAACGAGTGAGTGAGCAAGGACAGAAACCTCACAGTACCCCCCCCTCCATGGGAGCCACCCGGCGACCAGGCCGACCCGGCTCGTCAGGATGGGCACGATGGAAGTCAGTGATCAAGCCGGGATCCACGATGAGCTGCCGGGAGACCCAGCTACGCTCCTCAGGGCCGTAACCCTCCCAGTCCACCAGGTATTGGAACCCCCGGCCCCGCCGACGAACGCCCATCAACCGGCGGACCTGCCACTGGGGGTGACCATCCACCAACACGGGAGGCGGCGGATCAGGAGCTGGAGGCATAAGGGGACTGAGGGAGACGGGCTTAACCCGGGAGACATGGAACACGGGGTGGATGTGCATGGATGCAGGAAGTTTCAGGCGCAGGGCCGCCGGACTGAGTACCTTCAGGACCTCGAAAGGTCAGACGAAACGGGGGATGAGCTTCTTGGCCGAGGACCGTAGCGGGAGGTCCTTTGCGGAGAGCCACACCCTCTGCCCAGGGCGGTAAGTCGGCGCAGGAACCCGGCGCCGGTCGGCACCACGACAGGCGCGCTCAGATGTCCGGAGCAGCGCGGTCCTGGTGATCTCCCAAACTCGTCGGCAGCGGTCGAGGTGGACCTGCATGGAGGGAACTGCCACTTCCGTCTCCTGTGCGGGGACCACGGACGGCTCGGAACGGGAAGTGGCTGCAAGAGCCCGGAGGGTGCCTGGTGAGAGGCCTTGCTGCGGGCACAGACCGTGCAGGCCAACACGAACTCCTTAACGTCGTTCCGCATGGTGGGCCACCAGAAACGACGAGCCAGGAAGGAGAACGTGCGATGGACGCCAGTGTGGCAGGCGAACCGGCTGGTATGGCCCCACAGCAGTACCTGGGACCGGACAGAGTCGGGGACGAAGAGACGACTCCTAGGGACGTTGCTAGGAGCACGTTGGAAGCGTAGGGCACGCCTTACCACACCCTCGATGCCCAAGGTGATGGCTCCAACCACTCGGGCCTCCGGGAGGATGGGAGTAGGGTCCTCAGAGGGTGGAGCCCCCTTGGAGTGCATCCGGGACAGGGAGTCGGCCTTCGTGTTGCGGGAACCGGGGCGGAAGGTCAGCGAGAAGTCGAACCGACTGAGGAAACTGGCCCATCTCGCCTGCCGACCGTTGAGGCGCCTGGAAGCGCGGATGAACGTCAGGTTCTTGTGGTCCGTCCAGATGGTAAAAGGCTCCTCGGCACCCTCTAGCCAATGACGCCACTCCTCCAGCGCAGCCACGACCGCCAGCAGCTCCCGATTGCCGGTGTCGTAGTTCCTCTCGGCAGGGAGGAAGCGACGCGAGTAGAAGGCGCAAGGATGCACCTTCTGGTCTGAAAGAGAACGTTGGGATAGGACAGCGCCCAGGCCAGAATCCGAGGCGTCCACCTCCACGATGAACTGTCTCTTGGGGTCAGGGTGGAGCAGGATAGGGGCGGAAGTGAACCTTCTCTTGAGGGAGCGGAACGCAGCGCATGCCGCTGGGGACCAGTCGAACGGCAGAGCGGGGGAGGTCAGCTTGGTAAGTGGCTCCGCCACTTGACTGTAGTTCCGGATGAACCTTCGGTAGAAGTTGGCGAACCCGAGGAAACTCTGTAACTCCTTCCGAGTGGTGGGTTCTGGCCAATCCTCCACAGCCTGGATCTTGCGAGGATCCGCTCGGGTCAAGCCCTTCTCAACAATGAAGCCCAGGTAGTCGACGGAGTTGGAGTGGAAACGGCACTTCTCCGCCTTGACGAAGAGCCGATTGTGGAGGAGGCGCTCCAGCACACGGCGGACATGCTGGATGTGTTCCTCGAGGGTCCTGGAAAAGATGAGAATGTCGTCCAGGTACACCACCACGAACACCTCCAGCATGTCACGAAGGACGTCGTTCATGAGTGCCTGGAATACCGCCGGGGCGTTGGTGAGGCCGAACGGCATTACTAGGTACTCGTAGTGGCCCCTGGGGGTCTTGAAGGCGGTCTTCCATTCATCGCCCTCACGGATACGGACAAGATGGTAGGCACTCCGGAGGTCCAGCTTGGTGAAGAACGAGGCCTGGGTCAGTGGCTCGAAGGTGGAGCTCATGAGAGGTAGAGGGTATTTGTTCTTGATGGTGATCTCGTTGAGCTGACGATAGTCGATGCAGGGTCGCAGGTCCCCATCCTTCTTACCAACAAAGAAGAACCCGGCCGCCACCGGGGAGGAGGAAGGCCGAATGAGTCCTGCTTCCAATGACTCAGAGATGTAGAGATCCATCGCCTTCTTCTCCGGGACAGTCAGACTGTAGAGGCGGCTGCCGGGAAGGGGAGCCCTTTGGCGGAGGTCGATGGCGCAGTCATAGGGGCGGTGAGGTGGAAGGGCCTGAGCCCTGGTCTTACTGAAAACCTCCAAGAGGTCGTGGTACTCGGGAGGTATGGACGAGAGGTCCGGAGGCAACTCACCAGCGGGCCTCCGGGGCGGGGGACAGGACGCCGCCTGCAGACACAGGGCGTGACAGGAGGAGCTCCAGCCCCTGATGGTACCGGAGGACCAGGCGATGTGGGGCTCGTGCAGCGCGAGCCAGGGCCTACCCAGGACCACCGGGACAAGGGGGGATTGGGTGATGAGGAACTGGATTCTCTCGACGTGGTTCCCAGCGATGGTCAGCACGACTGGGCCGGTGCGTTGAGAGATGTCGGCCAGGCGGTGTTGGTCCAACGAAAAGATCTCCAAGGGCCTCACAAGGTCCTCAAGTGGAATGTTGGCTCGGGTGGCGAACTCGAAGTCGAGGAAATTCTCGTCTGCCCCAGAGTCGATGAGGGCCTCCACCGTGGCACGTTGGTCCCCCCAGGCCAGGGTGACGCTCATCAGATGGTCAGGTGGTGCGCGGCGCTGGGAATGGGAAAAACGGCTCACCAGGATCTCCCGGGGTCTCGGTGAGCCTGATCTTTTGGCCGGGTGGGGCAGTCGGCGATTCGGTGTCCCGCACCTCCGCAGTAGAGGCAGAGACCGGACCTGAGCCTTGCCTCACGCTCCGCCTGGCTCAGATGAGAGCGTCCCAGCTGCATGGGTTCCTCCTCGCGAACCGAACGGGGGGGCCTGCTACCACCAGTAGTGTTGAGGACAGGACGTCCAGGAGTGACGTCATGCGTCCGGGGGATCCGGGGTGCTTCAGGAGGTAACAGTCGGGTCCTCTCGCGCCTTCTCTCCAGGAGGCGTCCGTCAATACGGATGACGAGGCTAAACAGATCCTCGAGGGAGTCGGGCAACTCCCGGGTAGCGAGCTGGTCCCGGACTGCGTCACTGAGCCCCCTCAAGAAGGTTAGGCGAAGAGCAGGTTCGTTCCATCCACTCTCCACCGCCGCCAGTCGAAACTCCAAGACATAGTCCGTCACCCTGCCGCTCCCCTGTCGGAAAGTCCCCAACCGGGCTCCAGGGTCCAGACCTCGGGCTGGATGGTGGAACACTCTGCGGAGCTCCGCCACAAAGTCTGGATAGGAAAACACAAAATCTGCTTCCATTGCCCAGGAGGAAGTGACCCACTGGGCAGCATGGCCTGAAAGCAAGTTCGTCATATAAGCCACTTGGGACCCACGAGCAGAAAACCGGCTTGGTTGATGACGGAAAACCAACTCACATTGCATGATGAATGTGGCACACTCCTCGGATTGCCGTCGAACAGCCGTGGGACGGAGAGACGGGGTTCCCGAGGTGCGGGATCTGCTGGGGCTGCGGGGAATGCTCCTGAAGGTTGTGAGAGATGAAAAGCATTAACGGTGTCGCCCAGCGAGTGAAGCTGAGCGAGAATGTCGGACTGTTGTCCCGCCATAGCGGCCATTGACCCTTGCATAGGCAGGACCTGATCCCTGAGATTCTGCACCGCAGCCGCAGCCCGCTCTAATTGGTGACTGTGATCCCTGGTCAACTCGACTTGATTAGCAAGTGCGGTTCTGACCCTCTCTGTGTCGGCTGGGGTCGTCATTTTGGTTGGATCGTAATGTTATGGTTTGACACCGACCCCAAACGCACGACACAAGAGAGTAGGAATTCAGAGTTGCCAAAAACGAGGGCTTGTTTATTGAGACTAATTAATGAGCACAGAATAGGCAAGTCAAACAAGACAGGTACACAAGCAAGGGGGAAAATGTTCTGCTGCTCTGCAGCTTCTCCCGTGGTGGTAGAAGGGGGTAGCAGATGCTGACGTCTGAGCCGCTCTGCAGACTTCTCTCGGCAGAATCTCCGAAGTGTTGCGGGACCGAGAGAGAGAGAGAGAGGGAGCGAGTCAACAAGGGTGCAGGTGGAACGAGCAGGAGAACAGGAGAGGTGACTTGTACCCAAATACAAAAGTTATCCAAGTGAACTAATCTTCGTGTAAATACACACAGTGAGCAAAGTTCCACAACACAATCCCAAGTGAATATCTTCGTGTAAATACACACAGTGAGCACTGTTCCAAAACACAATCCCAAGTGAATATCTTCGGTGCAAAAATAGACACTGAGAGTGAAGTCCAAAAAACAATCCAATGTGAATAATATCTTCGGTGTGAACAACACACAGTGGGAGATGTAAAGTCCCAAAAATATTATCCCAGTGAGAACAACAAAAAGGCGATCGCTGGGTGAGTGACTGTCTGATAAAAAAGGTGGTAATCTTCAGTGTTATAGAAACACACGAAAACGGAATTTGATCAAGACAGTCAGTAAAAAACTCACCCAGACGTAGTGCGTAATGAGTGCTGGAACAGCAGCGGAGCGAGCGCGTCGCCACAGGGAAAGGTGTCCAAGAGGAAGGCTTCTTGGAATATCCTGGAGGTAAAGCACAGAGAGCAAACAGCAGCAGCAGCAGGAACGGAGAATGCAAACAGAGAAATATCAAAACGATCCAACAAAACGGGGGAGAAACGGGGTATAAATAATACAGGATTGATTGATTGACAAGCAGTGACAGCTGGGGAATGTGATTGAAAAGCGTGCGGACGGGAGAGAACCAATCAACGACGTCTCTGACGACGTCACTGGGAAGAAGCGTGTGAATGGGGGAATTGAATGATTAACAGAAACAAATGAAAACAGAGCGAGGAGGTTTAAAGGAACAGAACGAGTGAGTGAGCAAGGACAGAAACCTCACACCTATCCTCTGAAACTGCCAACCCCTACTTATCAGACCAGCTGAATCTGTGGAATGTTTTAAAGGGGAACTATCTTATAAATGGCCTTTTTCAGTGTTTAGCATTGTTTCCTAGCTATGTGGACTTATATTAATAGGATCTATGTCTCTAATTCTCATATTGGCGCATTCTTCCAATTCTCCTCTCACAATATTCACCCTCACTGAACTGAGTCATCTGAAAATGTGCATAATGTGATGTCAGAGATTTCTCAGCTGCATAATAATGTGGCAGTTGGTGCAGCAGTTGGCACCAGGCCACACAGTGGTTGGAGCCCAGCCTCAAAATGGCTTAAGATCTTGAGGTAGAAAAATTCAGTTTTTTAGTACTTCATTAGAAATACAAAACAATGAATTTTTTGAAAAAGAAAACTTACAGAGGTTATAGACTCACAGGAATTGTGTAAAAGTGCCCAAATAGTGAAAGAAATAGTAAAATAGTTCCCCTTTAGTTTGTGTGGAATGTTAGTGTGATTGGTTCTGTGAAACAATTTGTAACGTTATATAAAAAAAAAAAGAAAAAAAAAGTGAAATACAAATGAGACAAAATACCATAAAAGTACATTCTGAAATATTTGGGACATTCCACATGTCAGGACCGAGCATATTGAACCCAATATGCGGACACAGAAAGGTCTCCTTAAAACCCAGCACGGATGTATTTATTAGAAAAAGGGTAGTCAGGTATCCGAGCAGGAATCGAGTGACACAGGGGGGGAATCTCGTACAGTCCAGGGAGAGTGTGTGGGGCTGGGTAGTCAGACAGGCAGGGGTCGATAACGCAATGGGTACTCAGGTAATAAGGGGGAGTAGGCAGGGGCAAGGTAGTCATACACAGGTTCAGGTCCTCATACGTTCTGGGAAAAGAATGGTCAGGCAGGCGGAGGTCAGATCAAGTGAATATTGATACTAGGAAATGCGCGCCGCCTCTTTGTTTGTAGTCCTATGAGGAGAGGAGACCCAGGACTTTTGATGGACTTTCGAATAATAAAAAAAAAACTACACTTCCTAGGTCATGCCAGCCCCTGTCAATCATCTGACTTCTGGATTGACTTTTTTATTTCTCTTATTTTTCGGGATTATCTCCCACCAACCTGAACGTTATTGCCATAAAACAGAACACAGTTAGTTTCTCTACCTTTCTGTGAATGTCTAGGAAAAAACGGCGTTGCAATCTGATGAAAACTGGAGATTTACATAAAATTTACTTTACTTACAGTATATTTCAGATCACGCCTGGTGATACTAACTCCAGATTGAACTCTGCCATTGGAGATTTGGCCCAATCCATAGATGTGCGACTTGGCCATAATAAGGTAATTTATAGGCCTGATATTCTGATATTTCAAATTGCTTTGATTTTTTGTACACGTGATCTCAAGAAGGTGCTGAATGAGTTACGATCTGGCAGCATCATGACATCTGAGGTGGGGTTATATAGTTGACGTAATTGGCCCACAGACGTCAATCAGCTGCTCCCATGACTCCAGCACACCTCAACTCCATACCTAGTAGCCAGCCACCATTTTGGTAAAATTATAACTTACCAACTTTAGATGATTAGGGTTTGAAAATACTAAAAACCTAAAGCGGACTTATACGGTTCTTCATCTGTTTTACTCACTTACTTTGAGTACCCTCATCATCACACAGGCATGCAAGGGGCTATTGAAAGAGTGGAGCCTGTAGAGTTGAGATGTTTCTGCCCTGCAGTATGGTAGTGCTTAGCCCTGCATATATGCTGTCTCATAACAACATGGGCCCTACAGCATGCAGACACATGCAGAAATTGTTGCAAAACTTGCAATTTTGAGCAAAAACTTACTTACTACTAGAGGCTATAGCCCCCAGAAAGTGCCCACGTTCATTTAATCTTTTTCTTTCTCTTTTTAAAGAAACTTTAAAAGTCAGATGCAGCACAACATGTTAGATTGTGTTAGATCAATGCAACGCATACTTAATTTAAGCCATTCAAAACGTATATGTTTTAAAGAGGACAAGATGCAGAGTGTGCACTCCCTATCCACACGATACAGCCGAAAGGTTCCCACTGCTACCGTGTCACTAGAGGCAAATTCAGAAAACCCCACCTGTTTTCTACCAACACCACTTCTTCCTCATTTGGCACAAGTGCGCTTGGGTATGTATAGTGTGCAAGCACATATTAATAATAATAATAATAATAATAAATTAATTGTATATAGTGCCTTACATTAGGAATCTCAAAGCGCTTTACATACATGGCATTATAGCATACAGACAAACACAGTGCAGGGACAAACACAGTACATGAACTTTCACAATGACGACATAGTGGGGATAATACAGAGAGAGGGAGACAACGTAGAGACAAGACAGAGAACATTTTTTAATAAATAATAATACTAAAGTATAGGTCTGTACAGATGTGAAAATGTAAGTGATGCAGGGGTTGGGGGGTCAGGAGTGTGGGTATGCAAGTTTGAACAGGTGGGTTTTGAGGTGGGACTTAAATGTTTCTACAGATGGGGCTTCTTTGATGTGTAATGGGAGTTGATTCCAGAGTCTGGGAGCAGCGGAGGAGAATGATTTGTTTTCTGTGGATTTAAAGCGGTAGTGTGGTGTGCTCAGAAGGGCTAAGTTGGATGAGCGGAGTGAGCGGGAGGGAGTGTAGTGTTGAAGAAGGTTGTAGATGTAGGAGTGCTAGGGAGTGGAGGGCTTTGCAAAGTGAGGAGACAGATCTTAAAGTCAATCCTATACTTGACAGGGAGCCAGTGAAGTGAGGAGAGGACAGGTGTGATGTGGGAGAATTTGGGGCAGCGGGTGATGATGCGGGCTGAGGTGTTCTGAATTAGTTGAAGTTTATGGAGGGATTTAGATGTTGAGCCAATGAGTAATGCATTACAGTAATCTAGACGGGAGAAAATGAGGGCATGAACCAGCTTTTCAGTGTCGGAGGGGGACAGTAGTGGTCTAATGCGTGAAATGTTCCTGAGGTGAAAGTAGCGTGTCTTGGTGATGTTGTTGATGTGTGGTTTGAATGTTAGTTTAAGTGCCCATATGCGCAAGGCAAACAAATTGGGATACTGTTTTTTTTTTTTTTTTTTTTTTACTTTGACCAGACAGCTGGTTCTTTTAGCGTTTATCGCTTTTTCTGGTCAAGCATGACCGACAGAAACAGGTTGAATGGGGTATAGATCGGGGGAAGACACTCTGAGAAAATACGGCGAGTCCGGGAGTCGAACTCGTGTACCCCAGATCCGTGACGCGCACGGTTGTCCCCGACGCCGAAATAGCGCCGAGATACGCGGTGAGCTACTGGAGCTCCCCCAATTGGGATACTGTTCTACACGAAAATCCAGCTGATTGTGTTGGCATTGTTTGGCATTCTGCTTGCCATTTTCTTAGGAAGACCCACCTTCAATTAATGTTTAATATAAAGCCTGAGTGGAACCGAGTAGGTGCCTGCTGTCATCTACAGATATTTACATTATGTACACATGTGAAAAACAAGGGCTATCTTTCACTAGTATTCTGATGTGTGGACCCTTCCTTCTTTTATAGTTTCCTTGGTTGTGTACAGTACATATGCAGGGGTTAACGTGGGCTGGAACTGCATTCCACAACCTTCATTTGGCAAAAAAAATGAAAATACAATGTGTGTATATATATATATATATATATATTATTTTTTTAATCATGACAAAATTAAATACATAATAATGTAGAGCAAGTTCATTTTCTGTGTGCTGCAGCCTGACATTCCTTCTCCAATAAGCTTCCGGCAGATGGAATCCATGGAGATACTCACTCAGGCACGGAGTGGCTAATCGGGAGAAACAGGAAGATTCCCAGTGGACCAGGCAGCTTCTGGGGGTTTAGTTTTAGGCTGTTGATTTATGATCTGCTCCCTGGGTCTTTTATTCAACATCAACTATCTGTCCTCGTTAGAAAGTACATCATCAAGGTTAATGTGTGATAAATTTACCCTCAAAGATGGCGAAAGATGGAGAAAAGAGAGGACAGAAGAGGAAGATGACATATTATTTTCAAGGTTAAGGAGTCAGGGCTGCTCATTCAAATTACTAAACTGGAGAAAGGTTTAAATCTTGCATAAGTAATGTCATTCATTTTAGTTGATTCATATTTGGAAGTGCCTTTGACAATAAATTCAATTATCATTTTTGTGCTATTGAAAGGCTGTGCAAGCATACTGCCCAGTTTATGTGCAGGCTATGGAAGTGGGTAGTGTGCAGTATTGTGGCAAAGCGTACAGGCTAATGCACTTAGTTGGCCTGATGCAGGACATGCTGCGGTATCCATGGGCTCTGTTAGGTTAGGTGAAGGGTAACAGTCATCCATTTGAGTTCAAGCTGATTAGGGCTGGGTAATTAGGAAAAACAAATATATTTTCTGACCAAATACCTTCATATCAATATTGAATTTGTCAGTCATTATACTCATCCTTACTAGGGCTGACTATTGGTGCTTTCACAAAATATTCAGTCACACAATGAGATTGTTGATGCATAATCATCAGCAATGTGGCTGTAATGACTAAATGGGTAAAGGCAAATAATGGAACAGCTACAAAAGTCAGAAGTGGTCAATTCAGAAGATTGCATCACTTTACTGTAATTCAGCCAGAACAGGAGTCCAGCACAGATTAAAAAAAAAGGACCACTAAGACAATATTTTAACAATATGTACCTACAAATAAAAACCTAAGACATTGCCTCACTTGCTACCAGTAGACACCCTTGAAACCTTCGCCCAGCATTTAGGTCCTACCTCCACACACCACATTGTAACAAATATAATAAAGTTACAACATTTTGCATCTTTGAAAACATCTTGCTCGTCTTTTTGTGGCTCACGATAACAATAAACAACACCCAGGGCCGCCTGGGAGAAATGCGAGGCCCTGTGCAAGATTTAAACGCGAGCCCCCCCCCCCCCTAAAAGGTAAAAAAAAAAACATACAGTCAACATATTTTTCATACAGTCAACATATTCTTAAATAATAGCGCTGCCCGAGGCTGGGCATGATACAGTCAACATATAGCAAGAGAGAGAGCGAGAGAGAGCTCCCGTTCTACAGTCAATATACAGTGTTATCGCTGCACAGACCCGGCAATGCCCCTGACCCTCCACCAGAGCAAGGCCAGAGAGAGAGAGAGAGAGAAAGACACATTGGAAAGAAACAACCCAAAACCAGAGCAAATTGAAATGCTATTTGGCCCTAAAGAGAGAGTACACAGTGGCAGAATACCTGAGCACTGTGACTGACCCAATACTAAGAAGATCCTTGACTAGGTACAGACTCAACAAGCACAGCCTAGCCATCGAGAAAGGCCGCCATAGGCAGACCTGGGCCCTCAAGTTTTCTTAGAAAACCTTCTATTTCCACACGTAAGCACAGAATTTATAATGTGTGCAAAAACGGGATTTATCACACTTGCGTACACAGGTCCTACGCACAGTTGTCTTGATAAATATCACCTTGCTCCTAAGCTGGAGCTTGTGCACTGTTTTAAGTATTTGCATACCAGAACCGCCCCGATTAACCATATACGGTAATGGAACACCCCCATGAAATGTGGAAAAGTGGACTAAGCCGAGGGAAGCGTGTTGTACACGGTGATGTCGGATATTATATCTATTAACTTCCTAAAAGACCATTGCTGCCTGGACACCGCAAACACTAATAAAGACCATTAACCACTGTTTTGCCGTTGCCCGTTGGTGTCATTAATGCATGCTGGAATAAGAATGCCTTTCTTCATTTATTTTTAATATTAATAATTATTATAATACAATAAAAGACAGCTCCGTCTTTTAATACACATATATTGTACAGTAACGTCAAATAAATACTACAGTCCCCGCTGAAATAAAGGTTCTGCACGGACATACCAGCAGTGATCTACAGCATAAAAGATAGCCACTTTATAATACTATTCTGAGTAGATAATTCATCTGTATCGCAGTCACGGATCTGGTCGGGGCAGGTAGCATTATGTCGGGAAAATCTTTATGAAATAAACAAATGTGAATTAAAGAATTTAAAAACAAAGTTTAGCATATTAAATCGTTTTATAAGCTTTCTGAGTAGATAATTCATCTGTATCGCAACAGAGTCACGGATCTGGTCGGGGCAGGTAGCATTATGTCGGGAAAATCTTTATGAAATAAACAAATGTGAATTAAAGAATTTAAAACGAAGTTTAGCATATTAAATCGTTTTATAAGCTTATAGCTTTTTTCGTGCTGATTTGAGAAGGGTCCAGCTGCAGAGCCGGAGAGCAACTCTCAGGGCCAAGATAGCACTTATACTATTTTGAGAGAGACAGCAGAGAGACAGACAGACAGACAGACACTGTTCCACAGTGTGTGTGTGTGCGTGCGTGCGTGTGTGTGACTACTAGTCTAATAGTAGAGACTCAGCCCCCCCCCCCCCCCACCCTCTGGACCACCTCCTAGTAGAGACTTCTCTAGGAAGAAGACGAAGATGAGGATTAAGGCGAGACACTGCAGGTGAATAGGCAAATATACTTTTTTTGTTGATTTTGAGATTTTGTTATATTTTGCTTCCTAAACATGTCTTCTATGAAACTAGTGACAATAAAACGTCAATAACACACATTTAGTTGTTTATTTTACTTCATTTTGCCTTATTGCATCCATAAATGTCCACATATTTAATGGGGAAGTGCCTCATTTGCATATATAAACATACATTTCAGAAAACTTGTCTCTACTAGGAGGTGGTCCAGAGGGGGGGGGGGGGGGGGGGTCTCTACTGGGAGGTGGTCCAGAGGGGGGGGGGGGTCTCTACTAGGAGACTAGTGGTCACACACACACACACACACACACTGTCTATCTGTCTGTCTGTCTGTCTCTCTGCTGTCTGTCTCTCCGGCTCTGCAGCTGGACCTTCTCAAATAAGCACGGAAAAGCTTTTAAGCTTATAGCTCCAATTTATGAAGGAGGTGTTTCGGGTAGTGGACTCTAGTTAATATTATGTTCTCTCTGCAATTAGACTGCCCCTCATTCATTCATTCATCCCTATCTGATGCTATCTCTGAAAACAGTTCCTGCGAGCGCAGTCAGTGCACCCGATAACGCTATATATATAAACCTGCATTCATTCGGAGAGAAAGACCTATTCCACATGCTATTTAGGGTTTGACAATAATTACACTAATATCGCTATTTCAAAATGAACTATAATGAATTACGGGGGTCATACAGAACACGTCAGTCAAGCTTATTTCCGCGTTGAAACTAATGCATGCAACTGATCTATGCCGTCCGTCTGCAGTCCCCATATTCTACCACAGGGCGTCAGCTAAGCATGCTCTGGGCTGTGCGCAGACATACGCACAAAGTCAAGTTCATGTTCAAATTGATAAATCCCACACTTTGCTTAGAAATGGTCGTACACACGGGTTAAGCACATATCCGTGCGTACGTCACGTTGATAAATGAGGGCCCTGGCTCCCAAGCGAAGACAGACCCACTGCACACAAGTTGAGGTGGAAACCGAGCTCCACTTCTTAACAACCTGCCCACTATACCAAGACATATACTTCCCACAAATTGCAAACACCCAAAGAGACTTTGAAAACATGGACAATAACTCAAAACTCCCATACCTACTGGGAGAAATACAAGAATGTGAAATAAAGCCCATTTGAATTGAAGAGAGAGAGAGAGATAGATAGAGCATGTCTGTGTGTGTTAGAAAGAGAGAGATAGAGAGAGAGCATGTCTGTTTGTGTGTGTGTGTTAGAGAGAGAGCATGTATGTGTGTTAGAAAGAGAGAGAAATATATAGAGAGAGAGCATGTCATTTTGTGTGTTAGAGAGAGATATAGAGCATGTGTGTGTGTGTTAGAAAGAGAGAGAGAGAGCATGTGTGTTTGTGTGTTAGAGAGAGAGAGCATGTCTGTGTGTGTGTGTTAGAGAGAGAGCATGTATGAGAGAGATAAGCAAGACAGCTAAGATGAGCCCCTAAAGGATATTCAACTTTTAATGGAAGAACAAAACAGAAGGAAAAGATAACTTCACAAAGGCAACATGAATATACATAGATCCAAAAGGACAAAGATCAACACTTAAATCCAAAGAGAAGAGGGTCTATACCAGAGAAAACAAAGTAGCAAGGAGCCAACGGCCGACATCAGCTAAATAGGCTAACTGCAAATAGAGTAGCCAGGTACTGACACCAGGTACACACCGTTAGCTACAACAGCTAGCCTGCCCGTTTGGCTCAATATAACGTTAGCTACGTTAGCTAGCCGGCCCGCTTGGCTCAATATAACATTAGCTACGTTAGCTAGCCGGCCCGTTTGGCTCAATATAACGTTAGCTACATTAGCTAGCCGGCCCGCTTGGCTCAATATAACATTAGCTACAACAGCTAGCCGGCCCGTTTGGCTCAATATAACGTTAGCTACGTTAGCTAGCCGGCCCGCTTTGGCTCAATATAACATTAGCTACAACAGCTAGCCGGCCCGTTTGGCTCAATATAACGTTAGCTACGTTAGCTAGCCGGCCCGCTTGGCTCAACATAACGTTAGCCAACATAACGTTAGACTTAGCCACGATAGCTAGCCGGCGAGAGAGAGAGAGAGAAAGATATATCCACGGCGGGAATAGAATAGAGTGCATTAAAAACTCACCAAACGTCCAAGAGGATGGAGTTGACGAAGTTCATCTGCCGAACGACCGTCCTCTTCATCTTGGCATAACAATGCTGCACGCGCTCTCTCTAGGTTAGCTAACGCTAGTCAGCCTTTAGCTAAGCTAGCTACTAGCCGACATAGCTATCCCGACTGAACCACACGTTAGCACTCGATATTATAACGTAGCTAAAGCTAACTAGCTGTCCCTGCCTTTAGCTAAGCCGACATGGCTAGCCTGACTGAACTGTCTAACATGCAACAACTTTCATCTTCAGTCCATCTGCCGAACGACCGTCCTCTTCGTCTTGGCTGGCATAAGCATAACCTCCAATGCTGCACGCGCGAAATAGTCAAACGCAGCTGACGCACGACGGCCGACTGTACACATGTAACCCCTCCCTTCGTTGAAACCAATAGTCTGTCTGCTGCAGAGCCCCAGAGCTCCAATAGTGAGTATGTCTGCTGCAGAGCCGCAGAGCCAGGAACAAGTCAGACACATTCTACAAACGTGTCTAATGTGAAATATATAAGCAAAACTAGATTTTAGGTCTGTGATGAAAAAGGGCCTCGCGGGAAGGGGGGCCTCGCAATTTTTTTTTTTTTTAATTAAAAAAAATAATAAGAAAAAATAATACATAAAGATTTTTTTTTTTTTTTTTCGAGGTCCCCCTTCCCGCGAGGCCCTGTGCGACCGCACTGCTCGCACACACCCTGAGGCGGCCCTGACAACACCAGCTTGAGGCATTGTGGGTCTCATACTCCGGAGCGTGTGGATGAAGTGCAGATCACTCGGGAGAGTGTGGATGAAGTGCAGATCACTCGGGAGCGTGTGGATTAAAGTGCAGATCATTCTGGAGAGTGTGGATGAAGTGCAGATCACTCCGGAGAGCATGGATGAAGTGCAGATCACCCCGGAGAGCGTGTGGATGAAGTGCAGATCACCCCGGAGAGCATGTGGATGAAGTGCAGATCACTCCGGAGAGCGTGGATGAAGTGCAGATCACTCCGGAGCGTGTGGATGAAGTGCAGATCACTCCGGAGCGTGTGGATGAAGTGCAGATCACTCTGGAGAGCGTGTGGATGAAGTGCAGATCACTCCGGAGCGTGTGGATGAAGTGCAGATCACTCCGGAGCGTGTGGATGAAGTGCAGATCACTCTGGAGAGCGTGTGGATGAAGTGCAGATCACTCTGGAGAGCGTGTGGATGAAGTGCAGATCATTCTGGAGAGCGTGTGGATGAAGTGCAGATCACTCTGGAGAGCGTGTGGATGAAGTGCAGATCACTCTGGAGAGCGTGTGGATGAAGTGCAGATCACTCTGGAGAGCGTGTGGATGAAGTGCAGATCATTCTGGAGAGCGTGTGGATGAAGTGCAGATCACTCTGGAGAGCGTGTGGATGAAGTGCAGATCACTCCGGACTGCACTTTTGATTATTAGATAAATGGGATACACATGCACACTTGTACTGAGCGCATGCACGTGGATGGCAAGCCATCAAGTGTGCATACTGGGCCAACATCTCAGTGGTGATTGGAACAATGCATTTTCCACATTACTGCCTCTTAACACTTTGAGCGCCACGCCTGGTTTTCCTTTTTACCGGCTGAATGCCACCATCTGCGCCAATGTTAACGTTAATATCGCCTAATCTATGTTTTAAATTATGGCTATGTGTCTAATCTGCCCATCGCATTATCAAAGACTATTTTCCAGTCAGTGCTGTCAAGGCAGATTGTTTTTTTATCGCGTCGTTTCCGTTTCAGAGCAGTTAGAAAAGCCCTCGTTTTGATATAAAAAACAGCCCATTCTGGAGCATTCTATGAAAATCGTCTTTTAGTGGAATATTCCACAACGTTGATATTCGTCAGCCTTTTTATGAATCGTTTTCAAATAAACGCTAGATGATCAATATTATACGTGCACGCAAGCACATTACGGCCGCGCACGGATAATCGCCTCGTTGATTTCCTCTCGGACTTTTACAGTGAAACCGAAAGAAGACATTTCACAAAACAGCCTATATCTTCATCAAACTTACTCTGATTATCATAACACTGATAACATAGAGTCCTTACCTGACATCAGATGGTATCCAACTGGTATATTCCAATTCCTGATCACCATTCGAAAAAATCTATTCGTGTATGGATCCAACGCGATACTGTAGAACTCCATGATCAGCGGGGATCTGAGGTTCCAGAATGAACTGTGGTAACCCCGGCTGGATCAGTGGACTGGAAAATGTGGAGTACCGGATTTTTTCCCCCATTCATTTTCATTGAGTCCATTCCAAAATCACTTATGTCATCTGGGAGACGACAGGGGGCGCTTTTTTCCACAGTGATCGCCGGCGCCGCTCGGCTATACTCGGGTAGGCTCGGGTGATGCAATAATTTTTCAGATCGCTAAAAAAAACAAATAATAATAATTCCGAGAAATATCGTGAGTGGCTTTCAACCACCTATAAAAAAAACACGAGAAATCTCGTGAGTGGCACGGAAAGAGTTAATGTAAAGGCCTAAGTGACCCACATGGCACTGTGACAAATGGGATTTTTCAGTGCACACTCTGCATCTCTATGGTTTTACCTAGGATTACATGCCAATGGTTTAAAATGCTTCCCTTCCTCTGTCCTCGATTCCTCTGTGACCCGGACACTGAAAGATTGTCACCATATTTAAGGTTGTTCCAAAGCTGTAGGAAACACATGGAGGAAGCCGGAGGTTTCAAGGATGAGATGCGAGGAAGAGACACAAACACACATTTATGAACCTTTGGAATGGATCCCTATAGTCTTTGTATGGATCTGGTCATCTGACATGTTATTTATGTGCTGGAGGAAAGCTCTCCTTGCCATTTGGCCTCAGTTTGAATTCTGAACAAGCTTTTTGGAGCCAGGAACAATAACAACCTAATGTACTGCCCAGTTTGTAAAAGTGTTTTACTGTTGGTAGCCATTGAGGGGAGGAAACAATTCAAATACAATTTACAATAGCTTACCAAAAAAATCTGTCCAATAGAAAGAAGTGCTGGAAAATGATTACAATTAGATTTAGACTAGTGTATTTGCCAAAAAGAACTGAACAAACATGTTCCAGATTTCATTGAATTGGCTAAATTAAAAGGATGCTGCACCTTGTTACATCAATGACACCAGACACATGCAGCCTACCACCTAGAGACGTTTTCACACAGCTTTAGAATGGCAATATCTTCACTTTAATAATGTACATATGATACATTATTCTTATGCGATAGTTCATAGTCTCGGATTTATTTATCCACGTGATTTCTTGTTTTAAATAGTGAATATTGATAGTGATCTAATCATTTTTTATTATTATTTAAAAGATTTTGCTACTCAAATTCCAACATAGTCAACAGTCATAACATGTGAGTCATTGCCGTTTTCAGCAGCACTACTTACATGCTGTGTTTTTCCCATACAAGATGAGGACCAGGTGACTAAAGCAAAAGCCACACAATAAGTGCTTCATGCGTCACAACCATGAGACCATGCGGCTTGACCATGGATTGCCGATGGGTCAGAGCAGAGTTTCTATTTGCCCCTTTATTTTCTATCCACTTACTCAAGCGTCCCATTCAACACTCAACAATATGTATGTCCTGCAATTCCCCCCCCCCCCCTTCTTTGTGAAGGTGTACAACCTTATCATTTCACACCCGTGGGGCTCGAGTGTGTGTCGTAAATTACTGCCCAGACGCACCAGGTGAGAAACGGCCCTGTAGGCCCCATCGAGTGCAGTGCTTTCTTAGAAGGTCACAAGCAACTGCATCGTGAAACCCTACGCACCGCACCACGTGATACGCACTGATGTTTCCATCTGTGTCAGTATGGTGTATTAGAGGAACTCTAATATCTCCCTGTGAAAGGTAATTTGTCTAAGCCTGGACACAATGAGAAAGAAAAAAATGGTTGCAGTGCATAATACGTGCAGAGTAGACAGTTATCAGGGATGAAGCTTGAACAATGAAGCGTGAACGACGAAACACGCTGACTCAATTCTGATACGTAATCTGATTTTACATACAATTTCTTGAGGATTTGTTAAATTGGTTGATGTGTAAACAAGTGGTGAAGGGACTACAACTGGATTTTAATTTAATAGAGGTTTAATAAAGGAAATATAGAGCGGTAAACCAAAAAGACTATCGTACCAACATTTAAACGTATACAGCAATGTTTCTTTGCCTTTTTTCAGCCTTCTGAATCTATATGTAAACCCGCACTATGGAACTATAGAGTTGGGCCAACTGAACAAAATAAAATGCTCCCAACAGTGAATTTTAAACATTGCCCAAAGTTACCTCACTTGAAGAAACGCCTTGCTGTTTTCTCTTATGTATTTTTACAAGGTGCAGTTACCTTTGACTATTTCAGTTGGAATTCTCCTCCCCTTCCACTCTCAAAATCCCCATCTCTATAAGCAACAACAACAACAACAACAACAACAACAACAACAACAAGCCTTCAAAGCTACACTCATGATAGAAAACGTTAAAGGAAAACTCCAACATTTTGGGAAATTAGCTTATTTGCCATCTACCCTGGAGTTAGACAAGAAGATGCATACATTTTTCTTCTCTGTGCATGCAGTAGGGGTAGGAAGACGTTGGGAACTAGGCTAATGGAGGAACCTACTTCCAGTGACTGACGCTAAGCTAGGCTAACGGTGCGTGTCTTGCACAGAGAAGAAAAAAGGTATGTATCTTCTTGTCTAACTCCAGAGTAGATGGCAAATAAGCTAATTTCCCAAAATGTTGGAGTTTTCCTTTAAGTATGAACATTTTCTGCACTATTTTGTAAGGGCAATGTCACTGCATCTTGGGCTTAGCACTGCCCTAGAATATTGTGATTAGTTTAAGAAATACAAACAACCAAGAACCCCCCCCCCCACACACACACACACACATCACCACCATGCCCCCAATGATAATGGGTTCTGCCAGACACTTTCGGGCACAGTGCTAAAACGAAGTATATGGAGATTAGGTCTAGCAATGCGAGACTACAGCTTGTGAACACAGACAAGACATTTAGGAATACATAAATGCTATTTGCGATGTTCTTTTCCCAGACAGATCAGAGGAAAACGAGGCTAGAAAACTATCTTCTCTTTCAGGGAACCTATTATTGTCAGTTATCATTAGAGTGTGTTTATATAGGTTATGTTATTATGTTTCCATGTAACCAATATTCTGATACAAAAAGTACACTACTCTATTATAGTTAAATTGTCAAAGCTGTATTATTATGAAATGATTAATTACAATTATATTGTAATTCAAAAGCAGCACATCTATGAATCAGAGAGGTACCACAGCGTTACAGTTACACATGGCTGTGTCATTGAGTCCATCTCACTTTGTGTACATTAGATCAAGCCTCCTGAGCTGCGACAGAAGTCAGTAAATGGCTCGGCTCTATAGAATGAAACCAAGCCAACATGGGGTTATAGTAGCCTGCAGAGCTGCTAATGCACAGGGCGTGTTTCTGCGCGGTGAGAGCCAAGTCTCTGGAACGGATAGGGAGGAGAGAGAGATGAGGGAGACAGATTTGGGGGAGCGGGTATAATATGGGTAAATATGATTCACCATTATACATGGCAAGATAGACTGTATTACTGGCCAAGCAATATAATAATTGGAGAGTAGAGTAGCTTATTCACTCATCTGCCCACAACTCCCACCACTGCCACAGACAGAACTACACAAACCTAATAACATTTAAATCAGGAGACACCAAATGTTTGACGTTACGTTTGGCATGGGCTAGGCCCCCCAATGTCTCAGCGGGATCGAAGGAAAGATGTTCGCATCCTGTCCCCCTCACCCGAAGGGACATGCATGTCTTCTATATCTTCCTGTAGTTAGGTGGGGTCCATGACACTGGAGATGGTGGTGGTGCCTGGGATGAGAAGTCTGGGGAAAGGGACCAGGGAGAAGGGGACTTGAGAGACACCCTCAAGACCCCTATGCTCTGCATCTTCTGGCCGTCTCAGACCCACTCCTATCCGAGCTCCGGGAGGGTCATCAAGGAGAACCTTCCTTTTCTCAGTCCTTGCCCCACAATGGTGGAATGAACTACAAACCCCAGTTAGGACAGCCGAAACCCGTCCAATCTTTCGCCGTCGACTAAAGACGCACTTTTTCAACCACTATGATATTTTTTAAATAAAAATCTAACCCTAACTAACCTTACTGTCATGCACTAATAAACTAACCTACTGTACACTGTAGCAATCAACACTTTGATGAACATTGTTACTCAGCTGATAGAGTTGTGCCCTTCCTGATGACTTGTCGTACAGAACTTGTAAGTCGCTTTGGATAAAAGCGGCAGCTAAATGACTAAATGTAAATGTAAGGGGACTGGAGAAGGACGGCTGGGGAAAGGGACCAGGGAGAAGAGGAGATCTCAGGTGGGAGGCCTGGGATGGGCGAAGGCCGAGGTGGAGATCTCAAAAACAGGGGAACAGTGGAGAATCAGTAGCACAGGGCAGTGGAGACTCAGTAGCACTGAGCAGTGGAGAATCAGCACAGGGCAGTGAAGAATCAGTAGCACAGGGCAGTGGAGAATCAGTAGCACAGGGCAGTGAAGAATCAGTAGCACAGTCCAATCCAATCCACTTTATTTATATAGCACATTTAAAACAACAAAGTTGACCAAAGTGCTGTACAAGTCCACAAACATAGGATAAAACATAAAACATTTAATAAAAGCACATAATAAAACAGTACAATGTGTCACATAAAAAAGGCCAATCTCTCAAAAACGGTTTAAAAAACAAAAGCCAGAGCAAATAAGTGTGTTTTGAGGCGTGATTTAAACACCTGCAGAGTGGGGGCCTGCCTAACATGCAGTGGCAGCTCATTCCAGAGCTTTGGGGCTGCCACTGCAAAAGCACGGTCCCCCCTAAGCTTCAGCCTGGAGTTTGGAACGGCCAAGAGTGGAATGAACAGTGGAGAATCAGTAGCACTGGGCAGTGGAGAATCAGTAGCACTGAGCAGTGGAGAATCAGTAGCACTGGGCAGTGGAGAATCAGTAGCACAGGGCAGTGGAGAATCAGTAGCACTGGGCAGTGGAGAATCAGTAGCACAGGGCAGTGAAGAATCAGTAGCACTGGGCAGTGGAGAATCAGTAGCACAGGGCAGTGGATAATCGGTGATAGCACTGGGCAGTGGAGAATTGGTAGCACTGGGCAGTGGAGAATCAGTGATAATCTAGCACTGGGCAGTGGAGAATCAGTAGCACAGGGCAGTGGATAATCAGTAGCACAGGGCAGTGGAGAATCAGTAGCACTGAGCAGTGGAGAATCAGTAGCACTGGGCAGTGGAGAATCAGTAGCACAGGGCAGTGGAGAATCAGTAGCACTGGGCAGTGGAGAATCAGTAGCACAGGGCAGTGGAGAATCAGTAGCACTGGGCAGTGGAGAATCAGTAGCACAGGGCAGTGAAGAATCAGTAGCACTGGGCAGTGGAGAATCAGTAGCACAGGGCAGTGGATAATCGGTGATAGCACTGGGCAGTGGAGAATTGGTAGCACTGGGCAGTGGAGAATCAGTGATAATCTAGCACTGGGCAGTGGAGAATCAGTAGCACAGGGCAGTGGATAATCAGTAGCACTGGGCAGTGGAGAATCAGTAGCACTGGGCAGTGGAGAATCAGTGATCATCTAGCACTGGGCAGTGGAGAATCAGTAGCACAGGGCAGTGGAGAATCAGTAGCACTAGGCAGTGGAGAATCAGTAGCACTGGGCAGTGGAGAATCAGTGATAATCTAGCACTGGGCAGTGGATAATCAGTAGCACAGGGCAGTGGAGAATCAGTAGCACTAGGCAGTGGAGAATCAGTAGCACTGGGCAGTGGAGAATCAGTAGCACTAGGCAGTGGAGAATCAGTAGCACTGGGCAGTGGAGAATCAGTAGCACTCTGCAGCGGAAACTCTGTAGCACTGGGTTGCTGAGTGAGCCGGTGGCGCTGGGAACCAAATATAATTTTGGAAGCTCCATGGCACCCCATGAAAACAACTAGACGAGACCCTTCAAAGGATGACTGCTGGATGTCAGGATGACCCTCAGCAGTTCCATGTTGGGCTATGTGCTAACTGTAGAAGCCATGCTAGCAGTAGAGGTCATGCTAGCAGTAGCATTATAGCTAAGGAGACAATAGTATGGCTCATTTGACAGGCACTATTTATAGTCCAACAGGGACAAACCAGTTCATTTCTACATACTTTAATTTGTGCGCAAGAGGCACTGAGAGACCTTAGAGACCCAGTTCAAAAGGTAGGCGATACTGCCACCTTCGATCATTGCAATTATAACGTAGGCAGTAGGGGTGTAACGGTACACAAAAACCACAGTACGGTACGTACCTCGGTTTTGAAGTCGAGGTTTGGTATGGGTTTTCGGTACAGTGGGCGGTTGTTAGTGGTTAACATTTGTTCGGTACACTACACAGCCGTTCGGTACGGTACGTGTGTTTGGCACTCAACACTTGGATTTGAAACACGAGAAATCTCGTGTTTGGCACAGAATGAGTTAATAATAAACCCCTTTTTGTTTCCCCCTTCTCAGGTGCCACCCATCCCTTTCTGTAGAGTGTGCTGATTGCCAGATGATGGTGGCAGCTGAGGGCAATCACGCCTTAACACGTTGAGTGCCACGGGTCCGGTGCCCCGGAACCCTGTTGCGTGCCACCACCCACTTCAATGATAGAGCTCTCATATTTGCGAACGCATAAACTATATCTTAAATTATGGCTATGTGTATAATATGGCCGTCGCTTATCAATGACTTGTTTGCAGTCAACATTGTCAAAACGGATTGTTTTTTTTATCGGTTAATTTCCGTTTTATACCATTTTGAAAAACGCTCGTTTCTTGAAAGTTTCAGAACATTTCAGAAGATTCTGTGATAATCACCCTTTACTGGAATATACTGGAATACACAAAAAACATTATAATTTTTCGGCCTATTTATGAATCGTTTTCAAATAAACGCTAATTATCAATAGTATATGTGTACTTATGCACGCTAGGGAAGCGGGCTGAAAAATCGATTATCTTATTTCCTGATCAGCACACACACACACACACACACACACACACACATAGGGCCCACATTGATATATCTGTGAAAAAAGCTCTGATTATCCCAAGACTGGTAAAATAGATTCCTTACCTCAGATCAGATGTTCTACAAAAAGATTATTCCAATTCTTGATCGCCATTCCAAATATCGATCGCGTTTATTGATCCAACGCTGGGTACTGGAAACACACATTATCCGCTGTTCTGGTGGTCGGCGATGACTTCGATCGTCTTGGGTTACTTGTCTGACAAGTAAAATGTGGAAGCAGGACTTTTTTTCTCCATGCCTTTCATTCAATCCAATCCAAAGGGGTGCAGTACCATCCGGAGAGATGATAGGGGGCGGTATTTTCCCAATGGAGCTCAAAGAGTTCCAGTGGTAACGTGAGGCTAGATTGATGAAATATGAATGGAAATCGCTAATAAATTAAAAAAAAAACGATCAAAAACTAGATCTCTCGTCTCTCTGGCACTCAACGGTTGGCATGAACTAACGAGAAATCTCGTCGTTGGCACTCAAAGTGTTAAGGGGCGGGTGGATACAACCTGGGATGCTACACATACTCGGGCGCGTGAATATTAAAGGCAACCAACTTGTGTTCAGCTTTTCTCTGATTGGCCACGACCCCACGCCGCTAGCCCGTCCCCTTTTGCCGCGAGCGCGGCAGGAACCTTCAAGTTCCCTGGTGCAAAATAAATCTGGTAGTTGGTTTATGACGTTAATTAATAATAAACACTGTTAGGACTCTTAATAATAAACACTGTTAGGACTATCTGACTCTTAATAATAAACACTGTTAGGACTATCTGACTAACTAATAAACACTGTTAGGACTATAAACACTGTTAGGACTATCTGACTCTTAATAATAAACACTGTTAGGACTATCTCGATTCACGCGTCACTACTGTAACTAGAAACTCTGGGTGTCACTGTACGTACATCAGTGTGGAGGCTGACGCCTGACTGATTAACTAGAAACTGTACGCAAATATGAGAGCTCTGTCATTGAAGTGGGTGGTGGCAGCGTAACAGCGTTCACCCTGATGTAAAGTAGCGATTTTTATTGTTTTGTCATGACAAACCAATTACATAATCCCAACATATGTGTAAAGAAACAACATATTCCAGTTAACGGTATATTTTTTTAATGATTCATTACGGTATAAATTAGGTTAACTGGAGCTGCGTATTGCTGGCTCTCATATTTGCGAATACAACAGCGTTCACCCTGATGTAAACAATTCTACAACGGAAGACGGCCGCTGCCGCGGGCGGTGCAACTCTCTGCCGCGCGGCAGCACGGTCACGTGGCCGTGTGGCCAATCAGAGAAACGCTGAACGAAAGGCTGAACACAAGTTGGTTGCCTTTAATATTCACGCGTCCGGGGCGCTTTTTTTTTTGTCATTGCCACTGACCTGAGTTGAGTGTTGGGATGCCTATTTATTTGCCACTGTTGTGTGCAGCGATATTGTGTTGGCCATCTTGCCACAATTGTGTGTGATTGTGTGTGTAAATTCACACTGCTACTTAGTAGCTTAATGGTGTCCTTCCTGGGGTTGCTAACCAGGTATGGTTGTGTTGTGCCGTATGGCACTCTGCTGTTTTTGAATAGCCGTATTGTATTTTGTATTATTGCTGGGTGGTGCCCAGGTTGCCCCATGTGGCTTTTTGCTTGTGTCCTGTGACACTTCGATAGCCTGTGTTTGTTTAGTGTTTTACCTTTGTTTAGTGTGTGTCTGTTTGTCTTATTATATATCCCTGTTTTGTTTCCTTTCCCTTGTGGCACAATTGTTGTGGGTTTCATTCCCTTTTTTGTGTAATAAATATAATTAACTTTGGAAAATATTTAGTTTATTCCTGCCGGGACCTGTGCTTAATGCACTCACTAGACGGGTTGGCTTCACAACGACCCGGTCCAGGTATATTTGTGTTATTAATAGACCTTTGTTTGTGACAGGCATTCACAGCTCTTTATATCTGCGGGGGAGGCGGCTCAATCTAATGGAAAACAATCTTGTGATTTACAACAGCGCTCACAACACCACACTTTAACCAGCCAGACCTGATCACCTAATTTCACTGGCGCAGGCTAAAGATGTGACACACTAATTATACAATACTGCAAGAGCTGTAGCCTTTAGAGAGACGCTGTGTGCAGCATGTGGGATGAGTGTCTGACCTGCTAGTGCCAAAAGAGAGATGATGTATCATGTGTAGAAGGGGAGCAGCGACCGGGGGGTAGATTATTTCCTAGAAGTTATTTCCACAGTTATTATAGGCAAGGTTATTATAGTCAACTAAAACTAAACAAAAAAACAAAACTATGTCTAAAAAAAACTGAAACTAAAATAAAATAAAAATATACACTTTAGTTTAGTCTTTATCAATTTTGGCAAATATTAATAAGGTATTATTAAAAAATGTATTGTTAACTAAGTAAATTTTTTCAATATAAGTCGTAATGTATGAAGAGTAAAAAGGGGTGGGATTAAATAGGTGTATGCCTGTTCCCACTCCTTTTCAAATATGTAGCCTAAATGACAACAAAAGAAATATCTAAATAATTAAAAAGATTTGTTTGACTTTTTTGTTTGTTCTTTGTTATTTTTAATTTTTTTTTTTTTATATATTTATTATTTTAACGGCTTAAGGCTATATCTGTACTTGACGTTTGTTTGTTATGTTGCATATTTGAAATAAACTTCAATCAATCAATTTGGTCATATTTGTCGACACACCAAGCGTGAGGAGGTATTGGTGCGTATGTTTATTGAGACTGGGATGTCTACATGACTGTGAGTCAGTTGCCTTCACAAAGTGTTGTTTGTTTTACACAATACTTATTCTGACATTCTCAAATCTTTCCCCTGACAATTATCCCATAATTTGTTTTTCCTGAATAATTTCTTTGTATCCAAAACCCTTGACTATGCTGATTTCGGAAACCTGGCAGAAAGCAGACACATGTTTCTCTCTCAATGAACTCCGGCTGCAAAACTGTGCTTATTCCTGTGCCCCTAGATCCACAGGCAGAGGTGGAGGTCTAGCTATGATCTACCGAGACTGTTTTCCATCACGAACCATAAGCGCTGGAACTTACTCATCCTTTGAAGTTCTCATGAACAAAATTGGTCGTATACAGTACATGTGCTAATTTACCGCCCTCCTGGCAGAAATAGTTTATTCCTAGCGGAGTTTGGTGACTTCTTAGCTTCCATCATTCGCTTGGACAGAATTGTATTGATCAGAGATTTTAATATCCATGTAAATAAGAACTCGGATAACGAAAGGTTACTTTTTTCTCCCATTTTTTCAATTTTTCTCCCATCTCAATTTCGTATTGTCCAATTCTACCCTCCCCTGTCTCGAACGCTGTTAGGCCATGCCTCCCACAGGCCGGCTGCAATGTGGACGAAGCCTTGCATCACGTGTCCCCTCCGGTAGACGAGGAGGCAGCCGTCGCATCTTTTCAGCTGCACAGCGCGATCTCTCAGCGGCGAGAGTCTGCGTGGGAGGGACGCCTATTCCTTAATGTCAAGCAAGCAGTGCAAGAATGCGGAAGCATTCGTCACCGCAGGTACCGTAGTGGCGTGCGGTAATGCGCCTTTCATTTTCCTTCGCCCAGCGCCCAGGTGCGTGCACCGGCGGCGGCGTGCGCGCTCAGGTGCGTGCGTGCGCCGGCGTGCTCGCGAGGTGCCCGCGCATGCGCATGAGATCCCGCCTTGGTTCGACACGAGCGGATGCCAGAAACCGCCCCTTATTCAGTATCCAGAAATAGCTCAATTGGCAAGACTGCATGGCTGTGGATCCTACGGCTCGTTGCTGGCGAGTTCGAATCCCATCAAATATTATTTTTTTAACGTGATTTTTTTTTTAACGTGTATTCTTTCGCCGGTTAAGGTTAGGCATGGTTAAGGTTAAGGTTAGGCATTGTTTCGGAGTTGGTTAAGGTTAGAACGGTTAAGTTTAGGCGCTGTTAAGGAGCTGGTTAAGGTTAGAGTTTGTCAAAGAGAATGGCAATATTCTTTCTATGGTTAAGGTTAGGCATGGTTAAGGTTAAGGTTAGGCATTGTTTCGGAGTTGGTTAAGGTTAGAACGGTTAAGTTTAGGCGCTGTTAAGGAGCTGGTTAAGGTTAGAGTTTGTCAAAGAGAATGGCAATATTCTTTCTATGGTTAAGGTTAGGCATGGTTAAGGTTAAGGTTAGGCATTGTTTCGGAGTTGGTTAAGGTTAGAACGGTTAAGTTTAGGCGCTGTTAAGGAGCTGGTTAAGGTTAGAGTTTGTCAAAGAGAATGGCAATAGACAGCCTATTTCCGCGCGACAGCTCCCAAAGCGGGCCTGAAAAGAAAGGCGCTTTACCGTAGTGGCGTGCGGTGACGAATGCTTCCGCATTTTTGCACTGCTTGCTTGTCATTATGCTACACGCTGGCTGGACACGCCGCCCCCGTTGATTCCTGATTCTGCTGCGCAGGCGCACCAACCGACCTGTAGGAGTCGCTGTCCACAACGTCCAAACCCCACCCACCAGCTTCCCACCCCTAAAACTGCCAATTGTGTTAGTATGAACGACCAGCCAAGCTGGTAGCAATGCCGAGAGCTGGGCTCGAACCCAGAATCTCCTGCATTAGTGGCGAGCACCTTGCCCACTGCGCCACTTAGCCGCCCTATTATTATAATTTTTTGGTTTTTGCCAATGCGCAACCCCACTGTCACCTACCCGCAAACCCACTTTGGGTCGCGACCCGTAGTTTGAGAACCGCTGTGTTAGAGAAAGTTGTGGCAAATCTAACTACTCACAAAATCTCATACACATTCCAATCAGGTTTCCGCAAAAAACACTCCACGGAAACTGAAACATTATGATGTTATCTGACTCTGGCAAATGTTCTGTCCTGGTCCTGCTGGATCTCAGTGCAGCCTTCGACATGGTAGACCATGGTATCCTGTTAGACAGGCTCAGGGAGTGGGTGGGCCTCACTGGGAGCACCTTAAGTTGGTTTTCCTCCTACCTTAACTCATTTCCCATCTTTACTCAATGGCGCCAGCGTTATTGACCATTTTCGCAATGTTTGCCGACCCATCATGTGTTCTGTATTATAGCTATATGGAGACAATAGTATGGCTCATTTGACAGGCATTGTTTATAGTCCAACATTGACAAACCAGTTCATTTCTACATACTTTAGTTTGTGCGCTATTACACGCTAAACATCGCCCCTTTCCAAAATAATCCAGTCTTTTTTCATAATTCGGGTTGCTCGCCTGAAACCCCAAATACTTCCAAATCAAAGGTATATATTCACAAAATCATCAAGGGGGGGGGGGTCATCTTGACTGTCCTGTGGTACAGGAAGAACATACTGACATAACTGTCCTGGGGTACAGGAAGAACATGTGTGAAATGGGTGGCACTCCCCTGTGACTACAGGGTGTGATTTCTATGCAAGTTTGACCATAATGCTAGCTGGCCAGTGGTAGCTCATTTTACCCCATGTTTTATAGGTTGTTGTGGTGGTGATGTGCTGCATCCTGTGTATAGGACAATGTGTTCCCATACCAGCATCTGTCTCTGATGTGACCTTGAGCATGGTGACATTAATCTGGGACACTGGAAAGCAGATTGTGATATGAATGGAACGGCTAAGTGGCCTCCATGTTGGTGTTGGCAAACACATCATCACAGTGTGAACATGTAACATTGTACCAAGATTGAATGAGTTTGATGTTTTGTTATGTGACATCAAGCTAATAATATAGTTTTTTTTTTTTGGCAGGGTGCAGCTCACGCCATAAAGTCATTCAGTGGCTTTAATCAGACATCAGTGGGCAACAGCACAAGACTGTTTTCTGACAAATGTCACACCAATGAGAAAGAGATGACGCATGCAAAAGTGTGTAGTAGTCTATAGCATCTAATACAATATAATTGGATACACGCATGGTTGTTACATGGCTTAGTGTAGTAACAACATTAATTAGTATATTTATTGCACATGAACCTAATGTTTGATCTGTCTTTTTCTTTATGTAATGACCGTTCCACTAGTGGCACTGGTGCATCCAACTTTCTCAGGCCAAACGATTTTGGTCTGTTTCGTTTTCATTTAAAAAAAGAACTAGTGCGTCCTAATGAGAACACTGAACCGCTGAAACGCTGCCGCAAAAAAACACCATATGCAGAGAAGAATGGGGCATGCGCAGTTTGCACCTACCTGCTCCTACCTAGCGCCAATAAAAACAGAAGAAGTGAAGTGAGCTGACCTACTTTTCCAGAGACACACAGCGCAACGTACTTCGGGAGTGGAGAGAGAGAGAGAGAGACCGCCGGCTCAAACTACCTGTTGGAATAAATTAATTGATTGATGTTTAACTTGTCCCTGTGTGTGTCCAGTCATTTCGACTAGCAAACGTTGTCTGTATTTACTTGGTTAGCTATTTAGCTAATGTGGATAGCATTTTGAATAGCATCAATGCTAGCTGGCTGGCTAGTGGCTACAGCTTTATTTACTAAATTATGGAGGCTTTTTAATCGTCAAGGTAAGAGAGGATTTGTCATGATCAACTGAAGGGTTATGCTATGGAACAGTTTGCCGCAAAAAGCCAGATCAGGCTCAATAGCTTCTGCACCACGAACGCAACTACTTGTTGTTGTGATATTGGCTGAGAGTTTGCGCATGCGGAGTAAGGGAGAGGTGGGCCAAAGCGTCATCGGTTCAGGAGAAGCCGCGTATCGCTTGTAAAGATGGTGGCGCAATGGGGGGCGTCTCCAGGCGTCTTCAGAATTGCGCACTCTGGAGGCTGGTATCAAAAAGTACCGTCTTCAGGCTGCCAGAATGCAGTTCCGTGTGGCAGAACAATGCAAACGATCAAATACTTTGCCTAAAATGACCAAAATCGTTTTAGTGGCCTCAGTAGGTGGCACATGGCCTCAGTAGGTGGCACAAGATAAGTAAAGATTACATTTTCTTGTTCTTACTTTGTGCAAATAATATGTATAATATTATAATTTTTTTGTATAATATGACTTGCCACTAGCACAAGTGGGGGAGAAATTGCATTGTGACGCACCTGTAATATGCATCTGTTCTAGTTTAACAATAAAAAAAACTCAACTGAAACTAGCAAACCCACTCTGAGAAACTAACTGAAACTAAATTGAATGGAGTTATTGCAATGGTTGTGTAGTTCTATTTCATTATGGCTTTCGCTCATCATCATCTGCACTGTATTTCACTTCGTGCACGTGCACTGAATAAAAAATTCCACCATGTACCTTTACATCCCAACATTCGTCTGGCCACACCCCCATCCGCTTACCTTCATAAGCAGGTGTGTGGTCACCTACTCGCCTCCTTCAATTTCACCACAAGGAAGTGCCTTCGGTAGATCCCCACTTGACGAGGTTGTTAGTAGAAGAAAGTTGGAAAACAAAAGAACGGGAAGATACGTTGACATCATATCTTTATTTTCTCTCTCACTATTTCGAGAAAATACGGCGATATTGTCTTCGTTACTGGAGTGTCTGGAAGATGATGATCATTCTGACCTTCAACGGCTTTTTCGTATTAGGAGCTCACGCCGTTGACATGCTCCCCAGCTACAGTCCTCCTTGCTGCGGCTGGATGGGGTTGCCCTCCGGCCATACAGCTGGACTGTGGGAAGCACCGACTGTTGTGAGAAGCGGTTGTTTCCAGGGTGGGGTACGTACTGTTTTGCTTGCAAGCTCTGGTTGTTGTTGATGCTGTGGGGGTTAGCTGACAATTTTACGAAACGCCGACTCCAGACTGGGGTCCTCTGCTCGGCTTAAACGGCGGTCGGAGGATCTTGGTCTGACACCCATGATGGTCAATCTAGTGGGCCGCGACCAGGACCTGGTGAACCCAGGGTTCTCGAGCGGATGCTTCTCTGTCCCGTGCAGGCCCCACCTTTCACATAAAAATGAAAGTACACCCTAACGAGGAAATGTGGGCATAAGATCTTCTTTATCGGGAGTTCCATGCTCAAAGTCGGCTGCAGCCCGAAATGGGAATTGTGCTGGCCCCGCTGTATGTCTGGATCACCGTTGAAAACTGTGTTTGACATTCTTTTTCTTTTCCCTCTTAGGGGGGAGGGACTTGGACAGCGGCCTGTCTGAAGTGTGGCTTGTTATGTCGTTGTGTACAGTTCAGGTGATAGCTGCTTAGCTGGCGTGCTAGTTTGTGGCCTACTGTGTTAGCCAGTCATCTAATAGCTGCAGCGCTAGCTAGCTGTGTTTACCAGGCTAGTAAACGTTAGCTTGTTGCTATCAGTCGGATAGCTGCTTAGCTGGTGTGCTAGTTGTGGCCTACTGTGTTAGCCAGTCAGCTGTTAGCTGCGGCGCTAGCTCGCTGTGTTTACCAGGCTAGTAAACGTTAGCTTGTTGCTATCAGTCGGACGGCTGTTAGCTTAATGCTACACTGTTGAACGTTGCTATGACTATAACATGCCTTAAACACTCTGACTACGACGTCATCTTTGACAGAGGATGTTAGTCGAACCTACACCGGGAGCCCTGTCAGCGAGGACTGCGTCAACATGGAGAAACGTAGCGGCTGGGTGGCGCAGCGACGTTACCTTCGTCGCCAACACAGGAGATGCTGTGTTCAACTTCGGTGTCCCGTTAGCCAGATTGCAGTTCTCTTGGCCTGCGCTAAGGGTAGGAGTCCCGACCGGACTTTAAACACTTCTTGTTTCCTTCCCTTCTAAATGCTTTGTAATAACGATGTTTTCCAAAGTACTTGTACTTAGTACTTGTTGCTGCAATACATTGAGGATACGACGCGTGTTGTGTGTGAATTGTCTTGTCACTGGTATAGCTTCTCTCTTCATAGAAATCGGGTTGTTGTTTACATGTGTAAAAATGATCTGGTTAGTTGTGATGAGAACATGTGTGTTCATGTAACGTGAACTCACAACTAAGGGGGTTAATTAACCTATGAAGCTATGCTTAGTGACATGTGATTGAGGAATGAATTCTTTTCTCAGCCTGTAATGACAATGAACAGTGTGTTCACATATTAACAGGGTTACCTGTTCAACTTGGTCGTATCAAGGGTAAGGAAGGAGGGGTGATCCCCCCGGTTTCCCTGGGGCTTCCCCACCCTCCTCTCAGACATGTTGTTTACAATATATTGTGTCACTGTGTTTGTGGGGATACGATGTAACCCTCAGCTTAATTGCTGGGGTTGTGCTTTCCGCTTGAGAAACAATTTTTTCCTAAAGAAAAGATTGTTTGGTCACTTATCATGTGTGCTTAGCAAAGCCTGTGGCCAATACATAATCGAGGATTCTGTATTCTCTCGTTATGAAAAACGGCGTTCCTCTGTAGCAAGAGTGTACTTTTGCCATTTTTTGTTGTGATGAAGGGTTGTGTGTGTCGTGTGATCTACAACTGGGTTAGGTTTGGCCCACAGAAGCACATGTATAAGTCTGGTACCGGGGCTCTTAAAGGGGGCCCTCTCTGTTCTGTGTTTTTTCCTTAGTAAAAATGAGATAGCAGGTTAGCACATGAGCTATGTGAGGCTGTTCGATGCTTCATGTAGCAGGCTATAACTGTGTCATGCTCTACTTGTCATTACATCGTATCATGGGTGTGGGGTCGTAAAGGGGTGAACTGGTAATCCTTTCCTTCCCTTTTCTGATTGGTCAGGGGTTAAAACCTCCTGTCCTTCAAGGTTCCTGTCACGTTGCTGTTCGGCACGTTACAGGGTAAGAGGGGGGGGGGGTTTCCTGGTCCCACGCCCTGGAAGATTGGGCGTGTGCACCGCGGAAATTCCCCCGCCATAGAGTACGTCACTGAGCGCGTCTCTGTTGGTAAGACTTCCATGGGTTGTTCAGGTCCATGTTATGGATCTGTTTCAGGGAGTTGTCAGAGCTCCTCCTCACGAAGATCCTCCTCGGGGAGAAGTGCCTTCTGTGAGTTCGGACTCTCCTTCCCTGTGAGGGAGCCTCCTCAGAGTTTCAGAGCCTCCTCCTCAGATTGTCAAGGTGAGTAGAACTTCAAAAAGGAGTTCTGCTCTATTGTGTATTGGTATTGTGTATTGGTTCAGTGCCTCCTCCTCGGAGAGCCCTAACCCAAGTGTTACATAGCTCAATGTTGCAATATATTCTTTTCAATCTATACAGCTCGTGTGGGACGTCTCTCTGGGGATTTCCGTCTCCTCCCTGTGGCGAGGGTGGTGGGATGTAAAAATGTAAAAAAAATTACCCTCAGCTGCGTCACGTGGGATTCATGTCAGTCTGTGTTTCTTTTTTTTTTAAATAAAAAGAGGAAGGAACATGAAGCACGACGGCTCCGTGTCGTTCTCCCAGGCGACTTGGAGGAACAATGTTTGGTGTCTTGCTAGACTATCCATTGATGTGTTTGGGTCTCGATGCGTACATAGTGCTGGCTCTGGGTGTTTCTGTTAAGAATCACGCTGGGGCTAAGTGCGCCTTGGTTGCTCGTTATTAAAACAGCGTTTTTATAGGGCAACTGGGATGGAGTTTTGTCTCTTCCGAGCGCCAGTTTACTAGGTTGTCTCGATGAATTCTCGTTCATATCTGGGGGATATTAACGGAATAGATCAGAACATAGGTAGAGGAGTCTCACGCCCTTGGGGTGGGCCACTGAGCGAGGTACAAATGGGACCGTCTGGGTGGCGCCCTCTTTTCATGTTTTTAGATCGACACGCATACCTACCCCCTCTTCTGGAGTGGGCATGTCGGCGTGGTTAGGGCACGGGACTGGTCTGGTCGCGCTGGTCCAGGTCAGTTAACCCGTTGTCCGCCGGGGATGCAGATCTGCTGTTCTGGTACCCTGAGGGACTTGTGCTTTTTTCGGGGGGAAAAATGCCGGGTCGGCCCGAGTGTCACAGGGTTAGGCGTTATGGAAACCCTTTGTTGGGTACATGTTGTACTCTGCACTATCGTAATGGCTTACGGCCATACCAACCTGTACACGCCCAATCTCATCCGATCTCGGAAGCTAAGCAGGTTCGGTCCTGGTTAGTACTTGGTTGGGAGACCGCCTGGGAATACCAAGTGCGGTGTGCTTAGGGCTGGTTCTCCATTCTTTTCGCTCCTCTCTCACGCGTGGCAAAGAGGGGGCTGTTGGGGTGGTCTTTGGACCTCCTCTGGTAACCCTGTGCTTCCCGAGCCACCGGGCCCCGGTCCGAAGTAATGTTTCGTCGACCCGTAGGCCTGGAATAACCCTTTTTTGAAAACTGAAACACTTGTACTGCGGTATAGCCAGTGTATACCCGCAGGTGTGTTTGAGTTTTTTCTTGAGGGGTTATAGGAACAACCACCGTCTGTACCGAGAGGGTAGTTGATTCCCTGGTATGTTGGAGCAGAGTCAACTCCCGGGTTGCCCGGTTGAGTGTGCCCCTGCACGTTCATGACGTCTGCCAATCATGTCAGCCTTCTCTGCCTCGACCCCTCTGGGTGTTTTTTTTTTAATGGAGGCTTTGTCATGGTTATCAACAACGCCAGCATGCTGCCCTTCCGCCGGGGGGGGGCTGTTTTCAGCTGACTCCTTTGGCGCCTGTCTCGTCCGCAGTGCTCCAGGCTCAGGTTACAGCCTGCTGCCTGGTTTCCCCGGTGCGCTGCCTGCTTCCGTTGGTTAACCTTTTTTGAGTGCTTACGGCCATGCTGACTGCCTGTTCTGCAGGGTCAGTGTGCCAGGCGGTGTGCTATTGGGGGGAAAGGGCCCGCTCTTGGAGGGGCCTTATCCGAATACGCTGGCGATGTGGGGGGCGGTGTCACTAAGTGACCGCCTGGTGGGGTCTTGATGCCTGGCGTCATTGACCTCTCCGGGCCCCCTTTTTCCAGGGGATCCAGTCCCTTCAGTGGGTCTGGGTCTTCCTTCGCGCTCCGCTGCTACAGCCTTGCCACAGGGTTGGGTTTGCTCTTGACCCTGTGATTTTGGGGGCAGTAACGAGGTTGTTCCTTCCGTTCGTTCCCGGGTGGCATGCGGGTTGTGCGTGTGTGTAGTCGTGGGGTCAAGCCACGGTCTGCTCACCCTGTGCGTTGAGTTGCTTGAGTTCCTCTTCGCACGGTCGGATCCGTCTCCCTCCCGTAAGCCTCCAATAGGGGGGGTATCCTCCATTAGGGAGGGTCGGGGGGCTCGGTCCTCCCCGGTCTGATGGTTGTGGGGGGCCTCAGCGGGGTACATTTGTCGGGCTATGGCTCCCGCTCAACCTCTCTTGTGCAGATGATGCTGAGCGAAAGCCATAATGAAATAGAACGTAAGGTTATGTATATAACCAAGTTCTATGAATTATGGCGACGCTCAGCATCAGACGCCGCTGCGGTCCTTGATCTCGCCTTGTGGTGAAAGTTTGGGAAGGAGGCGAGTAGGTGACCACACACCTGCTTATGAAGGAAAGCAGATGGGGCTGTGGCCAGACGAATGTTGGGATGTAAAGGTACATGGTGGAATTTTTTATTCAGTGCACGTGCACGAAGTGAAGTACAGTGCAGATGATGCTGAGCGTCGCCATAATTCATAGAACTTGGTTATATACATAACCTTACATTCTCTTTCTTCCACTTTCAAAATAAAATGCCAGATTTCTGTGGAGTGGTTGAATAGGTAAAACACTGGAAAAGCATGACATTACTATTCTACTGTGACTGTGTTTAAAATATCCTGTAATAAGACACCGCATTAGTATGTTTTTGTTGATATATCTTGCATATGTCAGCACATAGGAACCGTTGTTTTGCACATAGCGATCATTGTGTCTTCCATTGCCAAGTACAAAGCAATGGTTATATTATCGTATAGCTTACGCTCTGCTCGTAGTGGAACCTTATCCCTTTCAATCTAATTCTGAATAAAATGTCTCCACATGTACACACCCATCCGCCTGGCCACACCCATATACGCCCCTCTACATAAGTGGGGACGTGGCCATACTAACAGCTCCTTCCCTATTTTCCCCACCGACAAGTGTCTGTATACACCACTTGAGTTTAGTGCCGAAATAGTTGTTGGAAAGGAGCTACGTGGACATTGTATCTTATTTTTCTCTCTCTCGCCAATTTACGAGAAAAGCTAAGTCATAATGTCTGCACCTTTGGGGGGTTCGAGCGCTCACAACGTCACCCTTCACCAGCGATTCTCCATTGCCGCGTGCGTCGTGGGGCTGCTCTGACTCCACGGTCGTGGCAGTCGGTGGTGAGTTTGCCTCTCCGAGGGGCCGTTGAGCCGCCGTCTCCCGTAAGATGGCCTAGTTCCGGCCCTGGTTCCCCCGCCAGTGGACAGTCGGCCGACAGCTCCTCTGGTGGCTGGGGATTTGCGACACAGAATCTTCGCCTCTGCTCGCTCCCGTCGTAGGGCGGCGAGCTGCAGGGGCGAACAACCTGGGTTTGGGGTTGTGCTGGAGCCGGACGAGAGTGCTCTTGCCCTGTCTCCGTTTCCGATGGAAACTGAGGATCACATGGAGGGGGCGAGAGCGCTCTTGTTTGATGCCCCAATGGAGTCGTATCATTCTCCCCCTTGGGGTGTGGCAGGGAGTGTTGCGTCTCCTTGGGGTCCCTTGTTCTCCGGTGTTGGGTTAGAACCTCCGACCCTGAGACAAGATGCCCAGCTATCTGCCGCGTCGGATGGTGGCGGCCGACCTGGCAGCCTCCTGTACGCGAGGGACACGAGTGACGTGGAGGGAGGTAAGCAAGGGGAGTTGCTTGCCTTGTTCCCTGAGCTCATGGCGGCCGCTGCAGCCGCTAATAGCGTGGCGTTGCCGCAGCCTCTGCCTGCACCTGTTCCTGATGACATGATAGGTCATCTCTGGCAACGTCGTCCTGTAAGAGAGACGGGCGTTGTCTGCCCATTCTTCCCTTCAATGGAGGCCTACGTGAAACAGGGACAGGTAATCTCCCGCATCACTGGCCTTACCCCCGCCTACGTGCCAGTCACGCGGATGGCGGGTTTGGTCCAGGGACTAAAGGACGGGGTGCCTCGGCTTGATAGCCCGATGACATCCATACTTTGTCCCGAAGTGGTGTGGGAGCCGTTGCGGAAGCCGGTTCCCCAAGGGAAATCGGCTAGGCAGATGGCTAATTGGAGTGACCAGGCGTACATCGCCGCGACTCAGAGCCTAGCTGCGACGTCTAACATTGCGCAGCTAGCGCGCTACATGTCAGGGATGATGGCGGGCCGGTATTGGATGACCATCAACAGTACCTTCACGCCCAGGCGGCTGGAGCCATCCTGCACCTTACCCAGCTGCAGGCGATAGCCGCCGGGAAGGGCCGCGCCCTGGCCACTCTATCCCAGCGCCACCTTTGGCTGGAGCAGGCGAGGGTGCCGGAACAGAAGAGGATTCCCCTGCTCACAGCCCCCCTCTCCAATGCTGGGCTGTTCGGGTCGGCCATGCAACAAATGACGGCTGCCTGCAGAGAGATGGAGGAGGAGCGCTCTGTGCTCCAACCCCATTTCCCCCGACCCGATGCCACCGGTGATGGCCGACGAAAACAACGGCGGCAGAGGACCGCGACCGTTGCCTCCACCGCCGCTGCTGGGCCTTCATCAAAGAAGGCCAGGAGTGGAGGGAGTGCCTCGTCCGCCGCAGCCAGACGGTCCACGCCCGGAGGTGACGGTAGGGATCGACGTGACCAGGTTTCTCAGAACCGTCCCTCCGGGCCGGCTCCCCATGGGGGCAAGCACCGTGCTGCACGTGGCAGGCGCCGCTAGTGACTCTCCCCGTTTACCCCTGTCCCCTTCCCAACTGTTATATATTGGGGATACGATGTGTAAACCCTCACCTAGCTGTGGGGTTGTGTGTTGTTTAGGAGAGTAGGACAGTTTCTTGTAAATCGTTCTGGTCGCTATATATATGTGTGCTTGGCAAGGCCTGTGGCTAGTACTCGGTCGAATAAGACAGTTTTTTCTCTGAGGGGGTTGTGTGTATTCTGTTACGTTGGAAACATGGCATTGAGTCCACAACTTGGTTAGAGTGTTGCCTACAGAAGTGCTCACATATGTAGCTTGTACCGAGGTCTTTGACCCTCTCTTTTTTTTTAATTTTTTTTTAATCTCTTTTCCCCTCCTTTTTCCGATTTTTCTCCCATCCCACTGTTAGTCGTTATGCCAATTCCCAACCCCCTTCCTGGTTGTTGCGCACCCCCCCCCCCCCTACTGTTGGTCCAGGAGGCCGGAGACTGTCACATGCTTTCCTCAGACACATGTGCAGCCAGCCGGCAGCCAGCCTGGCAGCACAGATTCTCACCGAGTGTAACGTGTGGAAGGTCACACTACCTCTCTCCAGATCCTACCCTCGCTGTGCAGGCGCCCCGACCGAACTGTAGGGGTCGCTGTCCACAACACCCAGGACCCACCCATCAGCTTTCCCACCCTTAACACTGCCAATTGTGTTAGTATGAACGACCAGCCAAGCTGATAGCAACGCCGAGAGCTGGGCTCGAACCCAGCGTCTCCAGCGTTGGTGGCGAGCGCCTTGCCCACTACACCACCTAGCCGCCCTTGACCCTCTCTTTAAACGTCTGTGTTTTTCTTTAGACATAAACACGGGTGACGTGTTTTGCACATGAGCCTAAAGCCTTGTATATAAAACCCGTTCGCAAACGAGTTGTCGTCTGTGGTTGGCGTGCATTTGGTTTAGCTTATCCTAGTGGATATACGCTTTTCATGTAGCATGCTAGGTACACGGGTATCATCGCTGCTTGTTGTTTTTCATCGTATCCGGGGTGTGGGGTCATGAGGGGGTGAACTGATAAACCCTTCCTCCCCTTTTTTCTGATTGGTCAGGGGGTTGGACCTCCTGTCCTTCTGTCACGCTGTTGGGTCAGCGCGTCACAGGGTAGGGAGAGGGGGGGGGGAGTTCCCTGGTCCCATGCCATATTTGGGCAGGTGGGTCACGGAATTCCCCCCGCCATAGAGTACGTCACTGGGCGCGTTTCTATTGGTTGTGAGACTTCCGTGAGTTCTTTTCAGGCTCCATGTTGTGGACCTCCGTTATTGTCAAGATGAGTTATGCGGTGCGTGAGAACTTAAAAAAGTGTTCTGCTCTGCGCTCTGTTGCATATGTCTTGAGCTTTTGGTCACGTAGCTCAATGTTACATATATCTTTTCAATTATTACTCACGTGGGAGGTCTCTCTGGGGGTTCCCTGTCTCCTCTCTTTTATACAGAGCAGGGTTGACAGGGGTGTTTTACCTCAGACGCATCATATGGGACCCATATCTCTGTCTCTTGGCCAGCTTCCTGCTGCTCTCCCAGGCGGCTTGGAGGGAACGTTATCTGGGTTCTTGTTAGAATTACCATTGATGTGTTTTGGGTTTCGACGTGTATATAGTGCTGGCCCTGGGTGCTTCTGTGTGGAACCATGCATGGGCTTGCGCGCCTTGGTTGCTCATCATGGAAACTGTGTTTTTGGGAGTTTTGGGGAGTTCTTTGAACATGAAGACCTGGAACTGTACACCTCATCAGTGCTGGGATACATCAAGCACTGCATAGACTCTGTCACCATGGACAAACGTATCCGGGTCTATCCCAATACGAAGCCGTGGATGACGGGAGAGGTGCAGCGTCTGCTCAGATAAGGAGCTATACAGCACTGCCAGAGCCAACCTGAAGCGAGGTATTAAGAGGTCCAAGGCCGACTACAATGGGAAGAGGGGGTCCAACAGATGACCAACTACAAACCCAGCCACTCCTCAGCCAACGAGGGCTGGCAGAGGAGCTGAATTCCTTCTTCGCACGATTCGAAGCGAGGCAGACGAAAACATCCACACTGCACATCAACGCCACCCCCGAGGCGGTGCCGACAGAAGCAGCCTCACCACACTCACCAGCCCTCAGCAGCATCATCCTCACGGAGCACGAGGTGAGATGCACACTGAAGGGAGTGAACCCTAGGAAAGCGGCGGGCCGGACGGTGTCGTGGGACGGGTGCTGAAAGACTGCGCTGACCAGCTGACGGGGGTCTTCACTAAGATCTTCAACCAGTCCCTGTCCCAAGCCATCGTCCCACCCTGCCTGAAAACCTCCATAATCATCCGCCCCCAGAGGGTCAGGATAGGCCCCCACACCTCCACAGCCATCAGCCTCAGCACCGGATCCCTGCGTGCTGAGTCCCCTTTTTTACTCTATTTACACCCACGACTTCACCGCAGTCCACTCCAGCAACACCATCATCAAGTTCGCTGACGACACCACCGTGGTGGGCTGCATCTCAAAAGGTGACGAGACCGCGTATCGCGATGAGGTAGAGCAGCTGTCAGCCCTGTGCAAAATCAACAACCTGCAGCTGAATAAGCTAAAAACCCAGGAGATGATTGTGGACTACAGGAGGAATAAGACCGACATACAGCCCCTGTACATCGACGGGGGATACGTGGAGAGAGTCTCGGTCATCAAATTCCTGGGCGTCCACCTGGAGGATGACCTGACCTGGAGAACCAACACCAAGGCGATCGTGAAAAAGGCACAACAGAGACTCTACTTCCTGAGAATACTCAGGAATTACCACCTCAGACAAGACCTGCTTGTGTCCTTTTACCACTGCTCCGTGGAAAGCATCCTCACCTACATGTGGTTCCTCAGCTGCACAGCCGCAGAGAGGAAGGCGCTCCAGAGGGTCGTCAATTCGGCCCAGAAAATCATCGGCTGCCCTCTCCCCTCACTGGAAGAACTATACAACTCCCGCTGTCTTAAGAAGGCAGTCAAAATACTGAAAGACCCACACCACCCGGGCAACAAACACCTCATACGGCTGCGCTCGGGCAGGCGTTTCAGCGGCATGCCCACCCGGACTAACACACTGAAGTTTAGTTTTTATCCCAGGGCCATATGTGCACTAAACTCAGCAAACATTTTAAACAACAATCCCCCCTGCACCCCCCCCCCCCCCCCCACACACACACACACAACACTAAGCACTAAGGGATAGTGCAATTATCTTTTACACCCCCCTGTTTATGTTTATGTTATGACGACCCTCCCCCACACTGTGTTGTCTTCCTCTGCTCTGGCTGGCAGAGCAGATCTGGGGAAGGCTCGTCAGCTAATTGGTGCACACCTGGGCCGGTGTGTCCCAGGCACAGGATATCAGAGAGAGGCTGCCTCTGATCTCTGGCGAACTCCCCATTTGTTTTTGGTTCTTTGTTTGTCTGGTTGCTGTTTGTTGATTATTTGGTTCTTTGGTCATTTGGCTGTTACTTTTGGTTCATTTGTTTTGGTTGCTTTTCTTTGCTTTTATTCATGCTGCACATACACTCATCCACACACTGCTGACACACTGATACTCATATATATTGGCTGCTCCTTTAAATTACTGATAATAAATTCTTTGTTATTTCTTAAATTGTGCCTGTGTCTCCTTATTCTTGTTGCGAGCTTGAGCCAGTTCGTAACAATGTCTATTTATGCCTTACTCTTGTTTTCATATTTAATACTGTGTTTAGGACTGTTTTTATGATCTAGGACTGTGTGCCGGCTAGCACCTAGGGCTGCATTTAAAATTTTATTGTAACACTGTAACAATGACAATAAAGATCATTATATTCTTCTACACAGAAATAGGCTGGTGTCGTTTGTGTCTGAACAGTTTTTTGCAGTTGAAAGACAACTGCCTCATTGTTTGATGCAGGAATACAAATTCATAGGGTGCATACATATTAAAAGCTATAGGCTATTTATAAATCACTGTGTATAATTGATAAATAAAATACTCTGACATTCTGGATGGTAGGCTACATCATCATTAGGGCTCTGTTTAAATGAATGCCGTGTTCAATACCTCAGCTGGGCATAGTTTATATTGAATCTATATCCACAAATCAAGCAATCAATCATGGTTCATATATTGTCATTGAGCTTTGCACCTGTTCCATATAATGGCATGTTTGTGGGTTGGTATAAAAAGGCATGCAATTCCAATGTGTAATGACGCATAAATGCTGCTTTATTGGTACTACTGTTGGATGATGTGGAGGATGAAGGAGTTCGGAATGAACAAGTCTTTAGGTTCTACCAAGACCTACTGGCCAATGACGACAAATTGGCGATCACCAAGCACCTCCCATGCTTCTTTCCAAGTTAAGATGGCAGACTGCTCATTCTTCATCTACAACGGGTCCTTCATCTTCTACCTCTCCACACCCTTCCCTCCAAACCATCTACACTGCTGTCGGTCCAGAGATCGACTGACTGGGATCCTCTACAACAAGGGTCTCAAACTCGCGGCACGCGGGCCAATTGCGGCACGTGGGCCAATTGCGGCCCGCAGGATGATATTTTGCGGCCCCCTACTTATAATATCCTGTCATCAGTGCGTATCCTCGAAATTCTCCGCTATCTCCTCTGCAAGCTCCTGTCCTGCTGCACTGCTCCAACTGTCTGTGTCCGTCTACTGCTTTGGTCCAATCATATTCAGCGTCCCGTCAGCATTGCCCCCCCCCCCCCCACCCACAGTCTGCGAATCAGAGGCAGAGTAGGGCGGGTCTTCACGGAATGCGTGTTGTCTCTTTCAAAGGTCGGAGTCAGAGCGAGAGTTGACAGCGCATATACAGGTAGTCTAATATGCAGGTACTGTAGCGAGTAGCATAGTTTTGCCAGCAGGCAGCTAGTAGAAAAATATAGCATGTTCAAAGATGGCCAGTAAAATAAAAGTAAACAGTGAAAATCGCTGCAATTCAAAGGTGAATGGACTGAAAAATATGCGTTCATCCTCCCTCCAACCAGCACAATGTGCCAAGAAACGGTAGCTCTTGTGAAGAGTGGCAATTTGAAACGCAATTTGAAACGCCAATACGAAACAAAACACAGTTATTTTGATGCAACCTTTCAGCACTAAGAACCACAAAAATAAATGGAATGAAATCATCATATCAAGCTGCAAGCAGAATTATTGTTAAAGTTATGTCACAACGATAAAAAGCAACCAAGTCCTCACTCAGTGGCATGGGTGTTGGCTAAACACAAGAAGCAATTCTCTGACGCATAAATAATAAAATAATGTATGACTGAAGTGATGGAGACCATGTCTGAAGGCAAACAAAAGCAAATCCTCCTCAGATAGCACAGCAACCAGAATAACTGAAATACTGGCTGATGATTTCATTAACACTTTAACCGCCGCGGACAAGTTTACACGTCATTCGGAGCCATGCTCATTCTGCCGAAGACGCCGTAACTCGTCTTTGATGTCAATATTTCAAAAATCTGTCATCGAAATCATATTTCCTTTCTGGAGCCCTGAGATGTACTGGTGAGCTCCACTCAACTGTCTAATGGTTCGAGAGCGCCATCTGGTAGGGGCGAGCCAAACAGGAAGTGCCCATCCATATGTGCTCCGGGCACTCGCGATCGGTAGCCGGACTCCATCTCAACACACTGGATGATCAATCGCTCGCCCTAACTCAATAAACAATGTTATTTGGACTTATATAGTATTATACAACCTGGAAATGGTTCATCAGGATCAACATCCCATAATCGAAAACGGTCTACTCCACGCTGATCGTCCAACGGCGCGAGGAACATACAGTAAGATTCAGCGTTATTTTCTAACCTATTCCATATAAACTGCTATGATGAACATATGACCCACTCTGGATGAATCATCTAACGCTGCCCACGGAATTATAAACGATCCCCCGCCCATCCGGTCATCATCAGATCATACGTAGATCATTCTAGAAGTACGTCCAGTTGAAATTTTTCATCTTGCGCCGATCGCTACCAAACTGTATTTCATCATCAATATAATGCATTTAGGGCTATAAATCACGTTCTGAAGAAAGCTGCAGAAAACGATAAAAACATAATTATACTTTAGACCATATTTTAGTATGAATATGTGAATGAAAAAGTTTAACGTTGCTACACCCTGAACAATACATATAGGACATTGAATGGGCCATAATAATGGCAATGTAGCAATAGAATTTTAAAAGTTATAGCCCTGCAAAGAAGGGGAACTTCTCCATAGACAAATAGAGCTGGCGAGGGATGGTAAATTATGAATTTAACCCATGGCGATCAAAGTGTTAAACAGCTTTGTGATAGAATAAAAAAAATGCACAGTGCATTTCCATAGCTGTGGATGAGTCCACTGACACCACTGAGAATGCTCAGTTGCTGGTGTTTGTGAGGTTTTATGATGAGGCAAAGGGGTAGTTTGTTGATGTATTAATACATTTTTGGAATACTTGGAAACCCTTTTTTGTGGAATATTTGATGCAGCCCAGCCTCACCCAGACTCTACCTCCAGCGGCCCCCAGGTAAATTGAGTTTGAGACCCCTGCTCTACAATGACCTTCCCCCAGTAAAGTGCTACTCTCACATGCATGGGTTGGATGTTAAACTGTGAACAACATGCCACTGATCGGGTTTTCCTTTACTAGGTGGACTAACCCTGTGGGACTGACCAGATGTGGCCAGAAACATAGGAGGGACCCTTCTTTTTGACTGAGCCTATTTTTGCTGCACACCTGTTGTCTATTATCTGGGTCAACTGTGGCAGTGTTGGCCGGTATATTACACTACACTACAGATGTCCCATTTATTTGTGTTTTAAGGCTTTCAAAGTTAACGCAGAATTATTTTAACGCCACACATTTTTTGATCACGAGATTAACGTTTACAATATATATATATTATACAATTTTTAAAAAAAAATTATTTAAATGTTTTACTAGACTTCACTCAGGTGTATTATTGATACTATGTTTGTTTCTGACTCAAAGTGTGTGTGTGTCTAGACTTCACTCAGGTGTATTATTGATACTATGTTTGTTTCTGACTCAAAGTGTGTGTGTGTGTGTGTGTGTTATGTACCATGAGCTTGATCACTCCTGTGTCACTGGGCATGCAGGTGAGGGTTGCTAATTAGCTAATTACTGCTGATTGGATACCTGCTGGCAGGTTAAAACCAGTCTCTGAGACACACATGCACTCTGTCTGTGGCTAGAGGAGGGTGTGTTAACAGAGAGTTGTCACGTTCTCTCATTCTTTGTTCTTTAGTTTGTACCAGTAATTCATTGTTAGAGTAGTATTTTGAGTTAAACACAGGTTTTGGTGTTGGGTTGCACATAGGTTGTGTCCCTTTGAGCCAGGGTCGTAACAGTTGGGCGCTCGTCCGGGATGAATTTGGAAACAAATACCCCTAGAATTTGTTTGGTGTTTTTTTTTGTTTTGCATGGTGTGTCGTGGTGCTATAGTGTGGGTGGTGTTCGTTACATGTTGTGTAACGTGGGGGCTTGAGCCGATCATCAAACAGGTGAGTATGCCGTATTTTTTTGTAATTTGATGTGACTACTTAATGCTGTTAAAATATATAGTTTAGTGCACACCACATGTAGGTAGGGACATTATTTTCTGGTTGTTTGTTAGCTTCCTGTGCACCACATACTCCTGGGGCAGTCAGAGAAATGATTAGCACCATCTACTTGTCTTGTACCATACCATATACTTGACGGGTGGATGGTCAATATGATCTTTGGCTGGTAGCAGGTGTGGTTGAAGAGGGTTAGGTCTACATGGCAGGTGTGGTTGAAGAGGGTTAGGTCTACATGGCATTAGCTTAAGGGTAGGTAGGATAGGGGGCCAGAAAACACAGGTAGTGTGGTAGGGCCTGGTTTAGTGTTTTTTAGGGTAGACATGCGGTGGGCCGTTTTGACTGCAGTTTAGATGTAGAAGCGTAAGTAGTCATATCAGGTTATAAGGGGCACCAGTTTGAATTTGTTTGTTGTATTTATTTTGTTTGTTTTGAGTGTTTGGATAGCCTACCTGTTAGCACCTGACCTCCTGCACGTATGACACATCTATTTATTTCAGGGTGGTTGTTTTTTTAATTTTCTTTTGCAAACTAGAAAGGTGCGCTCAGTAGAGCACACATTTCCACCGCGTCTCCTTATGGTTATTGGTATTGGCATTAGCATTCTTTATGGTTCTTCAGTGGTTCTTCAGTGGTTCTGTAGTGTTTCTTCAGTGGTTCTTTAGTGTTTCTTCAGTGGTTCTTTGGTGGTTCTTCAGTGGTTCGTTAGTGGCTCTTTAGTGGTTCTTCAGTGGTTCTTCGTGGTTCTTCAGTGGGTCTCAGGTAATTTGGGTATATGCTAGGGTGTTTTTGGTGACTCTAAAGTGAGCAGGTTGTGGCGCTGGTGCAGTGAAGATGGCTTCCATTAAGGATTTTGTTGATTGCCCTTCTCATGACATGTTGGAGAGGTTTTCCAAAGAACAGCTTCTGGAGCTTGCTGTGCACTACAAGGTAGAGCTTTCTGCCAGTGAGAAACGTTTGAAACCAACTGCCTTGAGTGCTTTGAGGGTTTTGCTCGTTAGGGAGCAGGTGCTTGTGGCGAGGGTGGAGGAGCCTACTTTGTCTGACGCGTCTCCGCTGCTATCTGGTGCGGAGGGTGAGTGGAGGCTTAGAGAGTTGGAGTTTAAGGAAAGACAGTTGCTACAAGAGTGTGAGGAGAGGAGAGAGGAGCGTGAGCTTAAGGAGAGCAGAGAGGAGCGTGAGCATGAGCGTAAGCTTAAGGAGAGAGAGGAGAGGAAAGAGGAGCGTGAGCTTAAGGAGAAACACATGTTGCTGGAGCACGAGCGTGCGCAGAAGGAGCTTGAATTTAAGCATGCTGCCTTGCAGGCGGGGGCTCTGCAGTCAGAGTCGCGTTCCGGTTTTGATGTAGGCAAGAATATTAGGATGGTGCCTCCTTTTTTTGAGAAGGATGTGGAAAGGTATTTTCCCCTTTTTGAACGGGTGGCAACCACATTGAAGTGGCCTGATACAGCCTGGACACTGCTGCTGCAGTGTGTTCTTGTTTGTAGGGCGCAAGAAGCCTATACTGCTCTGTCCCTTGAACAAAGTGCTGACTATGAGCTTGTTAAAGCTTCCATATTGAGGGCTTATGAGTTAGTCCCCGAGGCCTATCGTCAGCGTTTTAGAGGTTATCGCAGGTCGGAGGGATAGTCGTATGTTGAATTTGGAAGAGAGAAGAAGAACCTGTTTGACAGGTGGTGCACCTCTCAGAAAGCAGAGTCAAGAGAGCAGCTTAGACAGTTGATTCTCCTAGAGGAATTTAAAAGATGTGTTCCTGATACCGTTTCCACTCATCTAAACGAGCGTAGGGTATCGAAGATAGGCGACGCTGCTGTCTTCGCTGATGAGTTTGTGTTGACACACAAGTCTGTTTTTGTGGAGGACTACTGCGTTGAGTCCAGGGATAGGCGTCCTGTTCAGGGGGGCCGTTTCACAAAACCTGTGTCTGCTGGTCAGTTAACTTCACCTCCTAGGCGGGGTGGTTCTGCTAGTGCATTCCCAGAAGGGATTATATGTTTCTACTGTAAAGAGCCTGGTCATATCGTTGCTGGGTGCCCGGTGCTTGAACAGAAAAATTTCAGAACGGTGGCTCTGGTAGAAACCATATGCAGAACACCTATGCCAACGTTAGAGGGTGATGGGGAAAGTATCAAACGTGTGGACAAAGAGCTCGAGGCTTCCTCAAGATTTATGATGGATGGATTTGTTTCCCTGACTAATGCACTAGAGTCCAAACAGGCTATAACAATTTGGAGAGATACCGGAGCTTTTCAGTCCCTCATTCTGGAGGGGATTTTGCCGTTTTCAGAAAAGTCTTCTTTGCATTCCGGTGTCGTTGTTCGTGGCTTTGGAGGTGGATTTGTGGATGCACCTTTGCATGAGGTCACACTCAATTCTCCCTTAGTATCAGGCAAAGTTGTTGTGGGGGTATGTTCTCACATTCCCATAAGAGGGGTGTCCTTCATTCTAGGGAATGATTTGGCTGGTGACAAAGTGTTGGCTACTCCAGTTGTAACTCCCATTCCTGTGGTTTCTGAGGTCCCTAATGAGCTGGCACAGAAACATCCAGGAGTGTTCCCTGTGTGTGCTGTGACACGGGCAATGTCAAAGGACAAAAGTGATGTTGTTGATACTTCGACTTGTGACATTACACTTAGTGACACATTCTTTGTTGAATTGAAAAGTGTACCTGTTGAGAATTTTGGAAAGCACACTGTGGATGTACCTCTGCATAATGATTCTCTTGATTGTGCCTTTGTGTCAGGCCCGGTGGTGAAACCAGAGTTGACATGCGTGCCGGATAGGCATGTGGCAGGAGATGATCTGGCAGCGCAGTGTCTCAAGGTCTTCCCAGCCTGTACGGTGGCTGAGGCCACGAACTAATTGGAGGATGAGTGTGGGAAGGATGCTATGAGAGATGCTGTTGATTCATGTGACACCGTTCTAGTTGAAGAGGCTACAAGGCTTGACTTAGGCTGCCAGCCTTCCCACAGTAGCTCTATTGTCCCTGATGTTTCACTTGTGGGCAGGGATGGTCCCAGTATGTCAGTTGATGATTCTGACATTGATTCACGTGTCCACACTGACTCTCTGCCATGCACTAGGTGTGATAGTCAACCTAGTTACCTGTGTCCTGTGGAGCAGGAGCCGCCTTCGCGACCTGGTCTGATGAGTGGCAGCCATTTTGATCAAGACAATGTTATTTTGTGTGATGCCATTTTAGATGGTGTTCCAGACGCTTTTGTGACTGATGTATTGCCATGTTCCAGGGACGGTGGGGCTGTACCTGAGGCGGTACATCCTACTCTGGATGTTCACGGTTTGCAGTATCCTGAACTGCCAGTGCCAGGTGGGATGGATATGGGCGCTGTGGTGGTATCAGAGATGCCTGTTGAAATGGAGCTTATATATGATAAGGTCTTGGTTTGTCGATGGGGTCCTAAGTCTTACGCCTCAGGGGAGGAGGCGCCTGCCCCACTCCAGCCATCTACCGCAGTGGCGGAAACTTTTGTGAGGTCTAGCTTGCCCAAGAGTCGGGACAGGGTTGTTTTTTGTTTTACACAGCATTGGCAAATGTTCCACAGTGGGGAGCATGCGACACGGTTGGTGGTCGTGTTCGACATGGGCCAGCCCGTTACTGCTGTTGTGGTAGTGGCCCTGACAACTAATGGGTCACAATTTTGTTTATGGGTTTGTTGTGTGATGGTTGCCTCTTGGGCAACCATTTTGGTGGGGGAGGTGTTATGTACCATGAGCTTGATCACTCCTGTGTCACTGGGCATGCAGGTGAGGGTTGCTAATTAGCTAATTACTGCTGATTGGATACCTGCTGGCAGGTTAAAACCAGTCTCTGAGACACACATGCACTCTGTCTGTGGCTAGAGGAGGGTGTGTTAACAGAGAGTTGTCACGTTCTCTCATTCTTTGTTCTTTAGTTTGTACAAGTAATTCATTGTTAGAGTAGTATTTTGAGTTAAACACGGGTTTTGGTGTCGGGTTGCACATAGGTTCCGTCCCTTTGAGCCAGGGTCGTAACAGTGTGTGTGTGTGTGTGTGTGTGTGTGTGTGTGTGTGTGTGTGTGTGTGTGTGAGAGAGAGAGAGAGAGAGAGAGAGAGATAAGGAAGTAGAAAGAGCTGGGAGAGTGTGTGTCTGAGAGAGAGGGGGGGGGGGTGAGTCCTCTGCCCTTGTGTGGGTGAATGTAACAAGTTCCTAACTTTTAATTTCCCCTATTATTTCATGCACACTTTATTCATTGTTTTAAATTACTATTTTCGTTTAAGTTATTTTGAATTGTATGCAAATTTGCAATGCATGAGGGTCATCCTTTTGTGTTAAATGGCTGCTTAAACAAAAAAAATCAACACTGTTAGTAATCATTACTATGTAATGTTACAGTAAGTAAATTGGTATGCCCATCTGCTATGTTTTTGTTGGGCTTTTTATTTAATTAAATTTTACAATGCAGTTTGCACATCTTAGTTACTTGAAGATTCTGGACAGTATTTCTCATTGTGGCAATAAATAAACATGCATTTTTTTTGATAAAGCAAGCATTTGTCGACTCTCATGTTGATAAGAGTATTAAAACTTGAAAAAGATCAGTTTAAGGTAGATTTAGAACAGATACAAAATATGCTATTAATTTGCGATTAATCAGATTCAATATTTGTATCGATTGACAGCCTTAGTTTCAACATAGGTAAATTGAATGATCAGGTAGTAGTTTTAGTTCCAAACTTGTGTTCCCCCGTACCCCACTGTCCACTTCCACTGCCCCCACAGTGGACCTATACCCTGTACCCCATTTCCAACCAGTCACTAAGCAGAGCATTACTTTAAGCACATACCGTACATTTATTTGTTAGTAAATATTTAGCACATATTTAGTCACCCACTAGAATAGTACAGTGTGTACCGGTACATTTGATTGCACAAGTAATGTGGCTCACAAATTGAGAAATCCTCATTTGTGGACAGTGCTGTGCACCTACTGTACAGTAGCTATTGTGTACGTTATGCCATCTTGGCTCTGTGTACATTCCGCTAGGGCTGCAAGTTGGTGAACGATTGTGATTATTGTGGACAATATTGTGATTGCGATTAGAATTAATAAATAAATGGTGTCAGGAGTCTACTTGCTTGGTTATCAAGGAAAATGCAGAGGGGGGCTGGTGACGTGTTTGTTTACATTCCTGAATCACATGTGCCATAGGAAAAATAGTACTGTGACCAGACATCCCAGAATGTCTTATTTCTAGTGCTGTCAGGCGATAAAAAAAAAATGAATCTAATTAATTACAGGATTTGTAATTAATTAATCTAATTAATCACATTTTAATCACATAACAATTTTATGCCTGATATTCTATTATTCTATAATCATATTTCAAATTGCATGTGTCCGGATGGCAGAATTCAGTACTGTATCTACAAAACCTTCTGTTTTATCATCTTCCATCTATTAATTTGCTTAGATTTTTCAGGTCTGGTCAATTTGTGCATGGTGTTATTCACAGTCAAAGATAAAAAAGATTTAATTGATATTCTCATTTGATTCATTACAATTTACTCAAGCCTAGTGTGACGTACGTGGGTTGGTCATTATCATTATTACTGTATTTGGAAGACCATGTGAACATCAGATTAGTATCGTTTGTATGTGTGTGTGTGTGAACATGAGAGCTAATGATATCTCTTCTTCTCTTCCTGTCAGGTGCTGCCCGTCCCTATACTGAAGGGTGCTGATTGCCTAATGAGGGACAGCTGATGGCAATCACATCAAGAGGGACGGGTGCACAAGTAGCTGACAGCACACACACGTCGGGGCGCCTCATTGTGTCACTTGCTGGTGATCACGGTGTCGGAGGTTGCCTGTGGTTGCCACTGTGGTGGAACTGTGTTTCATTTGCCCTTGTTGTATTGTATTAGGCCTTGTCTCCATAACTGTATGGGACTGTGTGTTCGTCCTGTTCACACTGGTAGGTATCTGTGCTAGCGTTGCTACCAGGTAACATATAGAGATATATATAGATTGGCCTCTGTGTTAACTGACACATTCATGGGGGAGCATGTCTATATTATTGGCCGTATCATCTAATCCCTAGTGTTGTCTGTTTGTCCATTTATATCTACCTTGTTTGTTCTCCCCTTACCTTTTCCCTTTGTGTGATCTAGGGTTGAAATCCCCTAATAACATTCCTTTTTCCCCTTTGGGGAACAGGCCGTGGGTTGGAAGCCCCACATCTAATAAATACAATTTACCATTTGAAAACGTCTTTGTTTACTATCTGCCTACCCGGGACTGTTTTGAAAAGCATTTTCTACTGAGGGGGTTGTTTCTGCTCATGTACCACCTGCCCAGTTACTATCCTGTATGGTCGTTAGACCTCTGTACATGACATGGGGGCTCGTTAGTTTGCGCAATTGTATGGTTCCTTGTTGGTAAAATAACGGGGTGACTTGTCGATTGAAGCATCAGGTGAGATAAGATAGCGTTTTCTAATTGGTAAGTTAGTGTGGTTCCATTGTCCGTGCTACACAGTTTGATTGATGTAAACCATTGTTGTATGTGATACGCTTGAACTAATCTGTTTTTTCTGCCACATAGGTAACAGGGGGATCGCCTACTTGGTTAGCGGGTGGGGGGCACGCGTCGTAATTCCGGTGGAGTGCGCAATGAAATCGGTAAGCGACTGAAGATATGTGTAGCCTCATCCCGGCAGGGGAGTAGTTTAGCTGGGGTATGCTAGAGTGACGTGGGTGATCCTAGTTAGGTGGTTAGACCAGCATTTATTGTTTTCATAGATGGTAGATGTGGGCAGTAAATAAGAGTGGTTGAATTGTATACTACGGCATGTAATGATTAAATGTGTTACGCACGGATATTGTGGAGTAGGTGAGGGTTTTTTTTCTTGTCACCTGTGATTCGTTTATTATTATTGTGTTATTTTGCGTAGGTTATTTGTGGTGTAGTCATATTCTGTAGGGACTATGGCTGGGGCGGCTTTTACTTTGGATTTGTTTGTGGCGGATCCTACGAGGGATCAGATTGATGACTGCACGAAAGCTGAATTGTGTGGGGTCGCCAAGCATTATGGCATTACGGTCCAAAGTTCAAAAAGTAAAGAGGAGGTGAAAGCAATTGTGCTCGCTGGGTTGGTTGATAGGGAGATATTAAGTTCGCCCGTAGCCGGGGGAAATGACTCGGAGGACGTCACGCATGACGAGGCATCTGGTGAGTCCAGTGAGGGAACAGGTGGTGCTATACAGGAACGGAGGGGTAGCGGTGCCAAGGCTGAGGAGATTGACAGTGATAATTCTGTACACTCAGGACGTGCTTCTGTTTCAGAGGAAAGAGCTGCTATGCGTGACAAGGAGGAGAGAAGGGAGGAGAGAGACAGACAGGAGAGAAAAGAGGAGAGAGACAGACAGGAGAGGAAAGAGGAGAGAGACAGAGAAGAGAGGAAGGAGGAGAGAGACAGAGATAGAGTGCTCCAGGGGGAGAAAGAGAAGGATAGAGAGCTCCAGATTACAATAAGGAGGATGGAGTTGGAGAGTGGTGGCTCTTCTTCTCCCTCATCTGAAGGTTACCAGGGCATTTTTAATATTGGGCAGCATATTTCTATGGTTCCTGTTTTTCGAGAGTCTGAGGTGGAAACATATTTTTCTAATTTTGAGCGGATAGCGTGGGCTTCGCATTGGCCGAAGGACCAGTGGGCACTATTATTGCAATATAAGCTCACGGGTAGGGCTCAGGACGCATGCCAGTTATTATCGAAGGAGGACAGCATGGTATATGAGAAAGTGAAGGGTGCTGTCTTGCGCGTATATGAACTGGTGCCGGAAGCGTATAGGCAACGGTTTAGGGCACTAAGTAAAGCTCACTCGCAAACACATGTGGCATTTTCCCATGAACAACGGACGATGTTCACTCGTTGGTGTGAAGCATGTAAGGTGGATGGGGTCGAGGCTTTGAGCGAGTTAATCCTCATTGAACAATTTAAAAAATTTGTGCCCGAACACATGATAGTACATTTAGAGGAGCGAAAGGTTTCTACCCTCCAGGAAGCTGCAGTTTTGTGTGACGAGTTAGCAATGATCCACAAAAATGTTTCTGTACGAAATGATGTGTATGTAGGAGGGGGCGCGTTTTCTCCGTCGGGGTCGACGTATCGCGGAGGTGACGAGCGACCATTCCGACCTCGCTCACCGCCGTCTCGAAATGCCTTGGGTGACGGGCGCGCGTTCCGACCACGCTCACCGCCGTCTGAAAAGGTGTGTCATTATTGTAAAAAGGAAGGGCATTTTGTGAAGGACTGTCATGCGCTAAGGGATCGACAGGAGACCAGGGAGTCAGCCCAGGAACCGAAAGGGGTGGGGTTGATTGGTACGGTGTCATGTCCTGACCAGCATAGCTCTTTTGAGCCCTTTTTGTTTGATGGTTGTGTGTCCCTGTCGGGTAAAGTTGGGGACTACCAACGGGTGAGAATACTCTGTGATACAGGAGCCTCTCAATCGTTCATCCTGGCTGATGTATTACCATTGGATGTGGACTCCTGTCGGTCGAGCGGATTGGTGAGAGGTATTGACATGGGGTGTGTGCGCGTGCCGTTGCATAAGGTGTGTTACATCCCAATGTATATATTCCCCAGTGTGTGTCTCCATGTGTGTGTGTTCTCCATTTTGTTTCCTCCCTCCAGCCATTGTTCCCTTCCCCATTGGTCCCTGCCAGGCCAATCCTTCCATTATTGCAACACAGCAGTGATTGGTGGATGGCTTTCCAGACTCCAACACTCAATCCACACCACCCAATCATGGATCACCCCACACCTGTTAAAACATGGCTTCTCACTTCAGTCTCTCTCTCTCTCTGGCATGAGGCTAGGCATGTTGTGTTTTTGGTAAACCTGTAACTTTGACAGTATTGCATTTCGTTTATTGGCCTTTGGTGCTTAGTAGTAATTTCCTTGTGTGTGTATGGCCACAGAGAGAGCATTGTTAGTTATAGTTTGTTTTTGTATATATTCTGCCTTTGTTTCTGTATAATTAATGTGTTTTTCTCTCTTTCTCAGGAAGCACAGATGGGGTGAGCTGCCATTTTCTTTGGACATCTTTCTCCTGTTTTGGTTAGGTAAGAGTAGTTTAGGTAATGTAATCTCTTTTACCATAGATTAGATTATGTTTATTTGGAGTATAGTGGTGTTTGTTTGTTGTTTTGGCCTGGGCTCACCCCTGAGCTACATGTGCTTCCTTTGCATCTACCAATAAATATCATTGTTGTTTACAAACCTGGTCCATCTTTTCTGTCAACCAACTGTTATGTTACAGCCCTTTACCCTTAGACTCACAGGGGTCGTAACATAAATGGGGGCTCTGCCTGGATTTTGTAACCCGTGTTCAATTGTTGGTTGATGGATTTGGTGAACTGTGTTTGTTTACACTTGTATAGTTATTAATTAATTTGTGTAAAAATGGCATTTGTGTAAAAAATAATAATGGCAGTTAGTACTTTTGATCTGGGGAAATTCTTGAGCAATCCTACTTGGGAAGCGCTAGATAGCTGCCGCAAGGCAGACTTAGTGGAGATTGCCACACATTTTAAACTCGGTTCAACAAAAGCATCTTAAGCAGGATATCAGGTGTCTTGTGGTAGATAAGCTGTTGGAGCAGGGGACGCTTGTTTTACCTGCGGTCTCTGATGAACATGCAAGTCCTCCTGGTGAACCTACGGAAGCACAGCCTTCTGAGGAGCAAGCCCATGGTGCTGAAAAGGCAGGTGTGAACGTCACATTGCCACATTTTCACTTGACCTCTCCTGTGTCAACTGGGTCTCGAGAAGGGGCCCAGGTCAAGGTTAGAATAGCACGTCTCCAGATGGAGGCTCAGGAGAAGGCACAAGCACGTGAGGCGGAGTATCAGCTTCGTAAAATGGAGCTTGAGGCAGAAAATGAAAGGGCTGTTAACATTCGTAGGTTGGAGCTTGAGCATGAAGTGGAAAAAGAGCTCAGACTGCGGAGGTTGGAGCTGGAAGCCCTAAGGAGTGAATCCAACTCTGCTACACCGACTCCTCCACAAGGCCCGGGTATGTCCTCCTCCACAGCTTATTCATCACACACATTTGATATAAGTAAACACATTGCTTTGGTGCCTCCGTTCCGAGAGACAGAAGTTGATACTTATTTTAATGTGTTTGAGCGTATTGCTGCTTCATTGCGCTGGCCAAGAGAGGTCTGGCCTTTGTTGCTTCAATGCAAATTGACTGGTAAAGCCCAAGAGGTTTGTTCAACACTTTCCCTAGAAGATAGTCTATTGTATGATACTGTGAAGGCTGCCATCCTTCGTGCATATGAGCTTGTGCCCGAAGCTTATAGGCAGAGGTTTCGCAGTCACAAGAGAGCTGTCAACCAGACCTTTGTAGAGTTTGCTAGAGAGAAGGGAACTCTCTTTGATAAATGGTGTGCAGCAAGCAAGGCCTCAGATCTTAACTCTCTCAGAGAACTCATTCTATTAGAAGAGTTTAAGAATCGTTTGCCAGAGCGTATTGTAATTTACCTGAGTGAGCAGAAAGTGTCCACTCTGCAGCAAGCTGCTGTATTAGCTGATGAGTTTGCGCTAACCCATAAAACTGTGTTTGTAGATAGGCGTGACTCGTTTCTCCCCCATGATTTCTCTCAGAGACCTTCTGTCCCCAACCATTCAGAATTCACACACCCCCGACCAAAAATGTCACCTCCACGCTCAAAAGAGGAGCGGACATGTTACTACTGTCATAAATCTGGTCATGTTATTTCTGACTGTTTAACATTGAAACGTAAGCAGCAACCGTCCTCTCAGAACTTTAGACAACCCAAAGGGGTTGGTCTGATTAAAATGGCACCTGATTCCGATCAACAGATGCACAATGATCAGGATGTTCTCGATCCTTGTTTCAGGCCATTTACTTCCAAGGGTTTAGTTTCCTTGACAGGGGATCCAAAAGATCAGTGTACAGTTCAGATCTTACGAGATACTGGAGCCTCACAATCCTTTATCCTCTCTGATGTACTACCTCTGTCTGAGAAATCTTCCTGTGGTTCTAGTGTCCTAGTTCAAGGTATTGAGATGGGTTTCGTGCCAGCCCCGTTACACTGTATTCATGTACAATCTGATTTGGTCACTGGTTTCTTTAAAATAGGGGTGAGACCTTCCTTGCCAGTTAAAGGCATTTCCTTTATCATGGGAAATGATTTAGCTGGAGGACAGGTGAACGCTGTGCTGGAAGTGTTGGATCACCCAGACACAGATTCTCTGCCTGATGACTTGTCACAGAACTTCCCTGAAGTTTTTTCTGCAAGTGTTGTCACTCGGGCTCAATTGAAAAGGAGAGGTGATGAAATTAATTTGTCTGACTCTGTTTTTGCTTCAGCTTTTGTCAGGGAGGAGTTGCTGGCTCCAACTTCTGATACCGCTGACAAACCACCGACTCATAGTAAGGTACCCCCACAGACAACTGTAACTAGTTCCGACGCATTGAAGTTACCCGTTACTCGTGAAATGCTAATTACTGCCCAGAAGGCTGACCCTTCTCTTGCAAAATGTTTCTCTTCTCTTGAAACAGAACAGAGGAGAGAGTTGCATTCTTATTTTGTGGATGAAGGAGTTTTGATGCGTACATGGAGGTCCCATGGTACTAGACTGGCAGAGCATGCACAATCGGAGATAGGGCTACCAGATCAGGTACCAGACTGGAGCACTGTTTATCAGATTGTTGTCCCTGCAGTTTATTGTCAGCATGTACTGTTCTTGGCCCATGACCACCCTTGGTCTGGACACTTGGGAGTCACTAAAACATACAACAGAATACTTCAACATTTCTTTTGGCCCGGTTTGAAGTCCGATGTAGCACAGTACTGTCGTACCTGTAGTACTTGTCAGATCACCGGAAAGCCAAACCAGGTAATTCCACCTGCTCCCCTCTGTCCTATACCAGCGGTCGGTGAACCATTTGAACATGTCATAGTTGACTGTGTTGGTCCGTTGCCAAGGACCAAAGCCGGCAATCAGTTTTTGTTGACAATAATGTGTACCGCCACCCGTTTCCCTGAGGCTATCCCTCTTCGCAGAATTACAGCGCCTGTAATAATTAAGGCTTTGACGAAGTTCTTCTCCACGTTTGGACTGCCTAAGGTAGTACAAACGGACCAAGGCACCAACTTCCTGTCTAGGTTATTTGAGCAAGTGTTACAGTCCCTGGGTATCCGACATATAGTGTCCAGTGCCTACCACCCTGAAACTCAGGGGGCTCTAGAACGTTGGCATCAGACCTTAAAGTCCATGCTGCGTAAATATTGCTTAGACACAGAGAAAGATTGGGATGAGGGTGTCCCCCTTGTTCTATTTGCTGCGCGAGAGACCATACAGGAGTCTCTTGGTTTCAGTCCTGCTGAGCTCGTTTTTGGGCACACTGTTAGAGGGCCTCTGAAAGTTCTTAAAGAACGGTTCATGTCAAAGGGTGCCAGCACACCCACTAATGTTCTAGATTTTGTTAGCCAGTTTCGAGAGCGACTGCATCAGGCGTGCTCTCTCGCAAAAGAAGCGCTCTCTTCTTCCCAGAGAACTATGAAACGGCACTATGACGAGAAAGCTGTTTCTCGATCTTTCCAGCCAGGTGATAAGGTTCTAGTCCTGTTACCTATCCTTGGTTCTGCTCTTTCCGCTCGTTTTTCCGAACCGTATGCAATAGACAAGAAGATAAGTGATACAGACTATGTGGTTCGCACCCCTGATCGTAAACGTCACTCTCGTGTTTGCCACATCAATATGCTTAAACCATATTTTTCCAGAGATAGTGTGCAGGTGAAGACCTCAGACCAGACAGCCGGACTGGCCGTCTCTGCTGTTGCCTCAACTCCAATAGTTCCGGACTCTCCTGACGTTAGTGGTGAGGATGTAGATGGCTTGGAGTTGCGCAATGCAGCCCATCAGGGTGCTAGATTGTCCAACACTGAGATGTTATTGAACCTGCCCACTCACTTAGCACACTTACCTGAGGAGCAGCGAGAGGACATCACAAATTTGATTCAGGCCTACATGGCTCTGTTTGGTGATGTTCCCTCCTGTACTTCTGTATTGGCCCATGATATTAAAGTTAACAATGCTGTGCCTATCAAGCAACATGCATACCGTGTTAACATCACCAAGGTGCCTGATTCCTTCCCACTGCCCCGCATGGAAGATTGTATTGACAACCTTGGATCTGCCACCTATGTTAGCAAACTAGATTTGTTAAAGGGTTACTGGCAGGTCCCTTTGACCCCCCGTGCCTCGGAAATCTAGGCGTTTGTTACTCCTGACAATTTTTTGCAATATACTGTAATGCCTTTTGGAATGCGTAATGCCCCGGCCACTTTCCAGCGACTGGTGACCCTAGTCCTGGCTGGTGTTCCAAATTGTAATGCCTATCTCGATGACCTGGTTGTCTATTCGACCAACTGGCGTGACCACATGACAACCTTGCAAACTGTCTTTGACCGCTTAGCTGGAGCCTCCCTGACCCTTAACCTTGCCAAGTGTGAGTTCGGCAAGGCTACGGTTACCTATCTTGGTAAGCAGGTAGGACAAGGCCAAGTGCGTCCGGTGGATGCAAAAATATCTGCAATCACAACTTTTCCAGTGCCTACTACTAGGCGGGAATTGCGTAGATTCCTTGGGATGGCTGGGTATTACCGTGGTTTTTGCCGGAACTTTTCTTCTGTCGTCACTTCTCTCACTAGCCTGTGTAGCCCGTCAACCATTCATTTGGACAGCTGATTGTCAAAATGCATTTGATGGTGTTAAAGCTCTCTTATGCAGTTCCCCTGTTCTCTCTGCTCCAGATTTCTCCCTGCCGTTCCAGCTGGAGGTGGATGCCAGCGGGGTGGGAGCTGGAGGGGTGTTATTACAGGAAGATCACGATGGTGTCAGTCACCCGGTTTGTTATTTCTCCCGGAAATTTAACAGACATCAACTAATCTATTCCACTATTGAAAAGGAGACTTTGGCTATGTTGTATGCATTGCAACATTTTGAGGTGTATGTCGGTTCGAGCGTATTACCAGTGGTAGTATACACCGACCACAACCCATTGGTTTTTCTGTCGCGGATGTACAACCACAATCAGCGCCTCATGCGTTGGGCGCTCATAGTGCAGAATTATAACCTCAGCATAACGCATAAGAAGGGGTCTGAGAATGTGTTGGCGGATGCTCTATCTCGGAGTTAAATCTCTCGTGCTGTCGACTTGTTCTATTTTGCTGTCGACTCGTTGTCTGTTGCTGTCGACTCGTTCTACTGTATATTGCTGTCGACTTGTTTTATTTTGCTGTCTACTCGGTCTATGTTGCTGTGGGCTCGTTTTATGTTGCTGCTAGTTTTTTCATAGCTCTTTGTTTTGGAGTGCATGTTGACTCGGAGATGTTGAAAAACATGTTTAGTTGGTGTTAAGTGTCAAACATGTTTTTGTCTTATGTATGGGGGTGTTACATCCCAATGTATATATTCCCCAGTGTGTGTCTCCATGTGTGTGTGTTCTCCATTTTGTTTCTTCCCTCCAGCCATTGTTCCCTTCCCCATTGGTCCCTGCCAGGCCAATCCTTCCATTATTGCAACACAGCAGTGATTGGTGGATGGCTTTCCAGACTCCAACACTCAATCCACACCACCCAATCATGGATCACCCCACACCTGTTAAAACATGGCTTCTCACTTCAGTCTCTCTCTCTCTCTGGCATGAGGCTAGGCATGTTGTGTTTTTGGTAAACCTGTAACTTTGACAGTATTGCATTTCGTTTATTGGCCTTTGGTGCTTAGTAGTAATTTCCTTGTGTGTGTATGGCCACAGAGAGAGCATTGTTAGTTATAGTTTGTTTTTGTATATATTCTGCCTTTGTTTCTGTATAATTAATGTGTTTTTCTCTCTTTCTCAGGAAGCACAGATGGGGTGAGCTGCCATTTTCTTTGGACATTTTTCTCCTGTTTTGGTTAGGTAAGAGTAGTTTAGGTAATGTAATCTCTTTTACCATAGATTAGATTATGTTTATTTGGAGTATAGTGGTGTTTGTTTGTTGTTTTGGCCTGGGCTCACCCCTGAGCTACATGTGCTTCCTTTGCCTCTACCAATAAATATCATTGTTGTTTACAAACCTGGTCCATCTTTTCTGTCAACCAACTGTTATGTTACAGCCCTTTACCCTTAGACTCACAGGGGTCGTAACAAGGTGCATGTACAGTCTGCACTGATCACAGGTTGCTTTCCGGTCGCGGTTCGCCCATGTTTTCCCGTAAAGGGCGTGGATTTCATCGTGGGGAATGATATCGCTGGGGGTAAGGTCGTCCCTGTGTTGGAGGTTGGAGACGCTCCATTTACTAACTTATTGTGTGATGCATTGATTGATAATCACCCCAATGTCCCTTCTATTTGTGCTGTCCCTAGGGCACAGGAGCGGAAGCGAGACCAAGGTCTAGCGTTGGGTGACTCTGTCTGTGGTGAGTTTTGCAAATTGGCGGTGACACAGCATTTTGAGGCGGGGGATGAGGTGTTTATTGTGCTGCCCACGCCTAGTACGGTGCTCACTGCCCGGTTCTCAGGACCTTATGTGGTAAGAGGAAAGGTGTCTGCCACTAAGTATATGTTGCATACGCTGGGGCGGCGGAGGAGCACACGCTGGTGTCATGTGAATAGGCTAATGAAAAGTCCTGCCCGCGTCTCGTCGGAGTTGAGATGTGACAGGACTGTTGTTTCACATGCTGTGTTGTGTTCTAATATGCATGGACGCAGGAAGCTTAAGACGCACCGCCGCCGGACTGAGTACCTTCAGAACCTCGAAAGGTCCGACGAACCAGGGGTTACGTTTCTTGGCCGAGGACCGAAGTGGGAGGTCCCTCGCGGAAAGCCACACCCTCTGCCCAGGGTGGTACGTCGGCGCAGGAACCCGGCGCCGGTCAGCCCCACGACAGGCGCGCTCTGATGACCAGAGCAGCGCGGTCCTGGCGATCTCCCAGACCCGACGGCACCGGTCGAGGTGGTCCTGCACGGAGGGAACTGCCACCTCCGTCTCCTGTGCAGGGAAAAGAGGGGGTTGGTAGCCCAGGGATACCTCAAAGGGTGAGAGGCCGGTGGCGGAACTGACCATGGAGTTGATGGAGTACTCGACCCAGGGAAGGAAACGGCTCCAAGAAGCTGGTCTCTCGGCAGCCACACACCGAAGAGCAGACTCCACGCTCTGGTTCATCCTCTCCGTTTGTCCGTTAGTCTGGGGATGATAACCAGAGGAAAGACTGACCGTTGCCCCCAATCCCTTGCAAAAAGCCCGCCATACCTGGGAAGTGAACTGGGGCCCCCGGTCCGAGACGACGTCCTGGGGAAAACCATGGAGGCGAAACACGTGGTGTGTCAGGAGGTCCGCCGTCTCGGCCGCCGAGGGAAGTTTGGGAAGGGCCATGAGGTGAACCCCCTTGCTGAACCGATCCACCACGGTCAGAAGGCACGTGTTCCCCTGGGAGGAGGGAAGACCCGTGACGAAGTCCAGCGCCACATGTGACCAAGGACGGCTCGGAATGGGAAGCGGCTGTAATAGCCGGAGGGTGCCTGGTGGGAGGCCTTGCTGCGGGCGCAGACTGCGCAGGCCAGTACGAACTCCTTGACGTCGTTCCTCATGGTGGGCCACCAGAATCGACGAGCCAGGAAGGAGAACGTGCGATGAACGCCCGGGTGGCAGGCGAACCGGCTGGTATAGCCCCACTGGAGGACCCGGGACCGGACCGAGTCGGGGACAAAGAGACGATGAACCGGTACATTGCCTGGAGCGCGATGGAAGCGTAGGGCACGCCTTACCACCCCCTCGATGCCCAAGGTGACGACTCCTACCACCCTGGCCTCTGGGAGGATGGGAGTCGGGTCCTCAGTGGTTGGAGCCCCCTTGGAGTGTAACCGGGACAGGGAGTCGGCCTTCGTGTTGCAGGAACCAGGGGGAAACGTCAGCGAGAAGTCGAACCGACTGAGGAAGCTGGCCCATCTTGCCTGCCGGCCATTGAGGCGCTTGGAAGCACGGATGTACGTCAGGTTCTTGTGGTCCGTCCAAATGGTAAACGGCTCCTCGGCCCCCTCTAGCCAATGACGCCACTCCTCCAAGGCAGCCACAACCGCCAGCAGCTCCCGATTGCCGATGTCATAGTTCCTCTCGGCAGGGAGGAACCGACGCGAGTAGAAGGCGCACGGATGTACCTTCTGGTCCGTTGCCGACCGCTGGGATAAGATAGCTCCCAGTCCAGTATCCGAGGCGTCCACCTCAATGATGAACTGTCTCTTGGGGTCTGGATGGAGCAAGATCGGGGCGGAAGTGAACCTCTTCTTGAGGGAGCGGAACGCAGCACACGCCGCTGGGGACCAGTCGAACGGCAGGGCGGGAGAGGTCAGTCTGGTAAGCGGTTCCGCCACTTGACTGTAGTTCCGGATGAACCTTCGGTAGAAGTTGGCGAACCCGAGGAAGCTCTGTAACTCCTTCCGAGAGGTGGGTTCAGGCCATTCCTCCACGGCCCGGATCTTGCGAGGATCAGCTCGGGTCAAGCCTTTCTCCACGATGAAGCCCAGGTAATCGACGGAGTCGGAGTGGAATCGGCACTTCTCCGCCTTGACGAAGAGCCGATTGTGGAGGAGGCGCTCCAGCACACGGCGGACATGCTGGATGTGTTCCTCGAGGGTCTTGGAGAAGATGAGGATGTCGTCTAGGTATACTACCACAAACTCCTCCAGCATGTCACGAAGGACGTCGTTCATGAGCGCCTGGAATACCGCCGGAGCGTTGGTGAGGCCGAACGGCATCACCAGGTACTCGTAGTGGCCCCTGGGAGTCTTGAAGGCGGTCTTCCATTCATCACCCTCACGGATACGGACTAGATGGTAGGCACTCCGGAGGTCCAGCTTGGTAAAGACGGTAGCCTGGGTGAGAGGCTCGAAAGTGGAGTTCATGAGAGGTAGAGGATACTTGTTCTTAATGGTGATCTCGTTGAGCTGGCGATAGTCGATGCAGGGTCGAAGGTCCCCGTCCTTCTTCCCAACAAAGAAGAAACCGGCCGCCACAGGAGAGGAGGAAGGCCGAATGAGTCCTGCTTCCAAGGACTCAAGAGATGTATTGATCCATCGCCGCCTTCTCCGGGACGGTCAGACTGTAGAGGCGGCTGCCGGGAAGGGGAGCCCCTGAGCGGAGGTCGATGGCACAGTCATAAGGCCGGTGAGGCGGAAGGGCCTGAGCCCTGGACTTACTGAAAACCTCCATGAGGTCGTGGTACTCGGGGGGTATGGTCGAGAGGTCCGGAGGCGGCTCACCAACGGATCTCCGGGGCGGGGGACAGGACGCCGCCTGAAGACACTGGGCATGACAGGAGGAGCTCCAACCCTTGATGGTACCGGAGGACCAGGCGATGTGGGGCTCGTGCAGTGCGAGCCAGGGCCGGCCCAGGACTACTGGGACAAGAGGGGATCTGGTGATAAGGAACTGGAGTCTCTCAATGTGGTTACCAGGAATAATAATGCAGGACCTGTTGCAGAGGTCTTTATTCGGCATGCAACGACACTCAATGTTTTAGCGGTACACACACAGCGGTTAGTTTTTTTAGCACACACACCGGAACACACATGCATGCATTGTCTCTTTAGAATCGCCGATGCGATTCGTCTCTGCGATTACCCATCCCGTCGTCCTTCCCCCCCAAGGGCAGCCGGGAGCAGACAGGCGTCAACGTGAGCCGCGCCAGGGGACCAATCCAAGTGCTCCTGTCCGTCTTCGTCAAGGACGCCACAGCGTTAGCGATCTGGTGAGCAGGACAGGGCAGGTGCGTTGAGTGATGTCAGCCAGGCGGTGTTGGTCCAATGCGAATACCTCCAATGGCCTCACTAGGTCCTCAAGTGGAATGTCGGCCCGGGTAGCAAACTCGAAGTCTAGGAAACTCTCGTCTGCCCCCGAGTCAATGAGTGCCTCCACCGTGGCCCGTTGGTCCGCCCAGGCCAGGGTGACGCTCATCAGATGGCCAGGTGGTGCACGGCTCTGGGAACGAGAAAAACGGCTCACCAGGATCTCCCGGGGTCCCGGCGAGCCTGGTCTTTTGGCCGGGTGGGGCAGTTGGCGATACGGTGTCCCTCCCGACCGTAGTAGAGGCAAAGGCCGGACCTGAACCTCGCCTCCCGTTCAGCTTGGCTCAGATGAGAACGTCCCAGCTGCATGGGTTCCTCCTCGGGTACCGAACGGGAGGGAAAAAAACCACCAGTCGTGTTGGGAGCAGGGCGACCAGCAGTACCGTCACGAGTACGGGGGGTCCGGAGTACCTCTGGAGGCCCCTGTCGGGTTCTCTCACGTCTTCTCTCCTGGAGGCGTCCGTCGATGCGAATGGCGAGGCTGAACAGGTCCTCGAGGGACTCAGGTTCCTCACGGGTCGTGAGCTGGTCCCTGACTGCGTCGTTGAGCCCCCTCATGAAGGTAAGACGAAGTGCTTGCTCGTTCCAACCGCTCTCCGTAGCCGCCAGTCTGAACTCCAGCACGTAGTCGGTAACCCCGCCGCTGCCCTGCCGGAAGGTACCCAACCGGGCTCCAGGGACCTGACCACGGGCTGGATGGTGGAAAACCCTGCGGAGCTCAGCCACGAAGTCTGGGTAGGAGAAACAGAAGTCTGCCTCCATTGCCCAGGAGGCAGTGACCCACTGGGCTGCCCGGCCTGAGAGCAAGTTAGTCATGTAGGCCACTCGGGCTCCCCTTGAAGTGAAACGACTGGGTTGATGACGAAAAACCAACTCACATTGCATGATGAATGTGGCACAATCCTCGAAGTTACCGTCGAACAGCTGTGGTTCGGAGAGACGGGGCTCCCGAGGTGCGGGATCGGGAGACGCGGGCCCAGCCAGGGCTGCGGGTGATGCTCCGGCCAAGGCTCCTGAAGGAAGTGGGGTTACAAGCAAGGTGTTAACGGTGTCACTCAGCGTGTGTAAGTGGAGGAGAATACTAGACTGCTGGCTAGCCAGAGCGCCCAGGGACCCCTGAATAGGCAGGACCTGCTCTCGGAGTTCCTGTACAGCAGCCGCAGCCCTGTCTAGCTGTTGGCTGTGTTCCTTGGTTAACTCTATCTGGACTGCCAATGCTGTTCTGACTCTCTCTGTGTCGGCTGGGGTCGTCATGGTTGGATCGTAATGTTAGGGTTTGTAACCGACCCCAAGCGCAACGGCACAGAGAGAGTTGTTTCAGAGTTAGCCAAAAACAAGGGCGTGTTTATTCTCAGAGTCACAAGATTGAATTAGGTGAAAAACAGAACAAACGGGGAATCTGGCATGTGAAGAATGTTTGCGGCTCTGCAGATTCTCCCAGACGGTGATGGTGAGGAATTTGCTTGTGACGTCTGAGCCGCTCTGCAGATCCCCCCAGCATACACTCAAGGTGGAAACGGGAAGAGAGAGATAAATCCCAGTTAGCCAGCGCACACAGAAACAGAGAGGTGACTGATCCAAATAAATATCCAAGTGACTTGATCTTCGGTGTGATACACACAGTTAGCAGAGTCCAGAGAAAAAACAATACGGTAATCCAAAGTGTAAATCCAACAACAAAAAATAGGTGAGAACAGTATAACAAAAACGGGATCTCTTCGGTGTTTCACAAACACACAAAAAACTGGTGATCCAAAAAGACAGTTTCCAAAAACTCACCAGAGCGCAACGCGTAAAGCGGGCAGATAAACGAGGCGCAGCTTCGTACGGGGAATCAGGTTTCTCCGCAGGGATACTTCACGAAAGTCCTGGGAAGCAACAGACAGGGAACAGCGACGGGAAGGAACAGGCAAATGCAGGGAATATTCAAAACGATCCAACATCGATATTAGGGAGATCAGGGTATTTAAAGCCACGGGGCGCTAAATGACAAGCTGTGACAGCTGCGGGATGAAATTGATCATTGCTCCAGAAGCGTGTGGTGGGGAGAGCACCAATCAACACGGCATCCTACAGGAAAGAAGCGTGAGGCGCGGAATGCAATTAATTAACAAAATACCTTAAAGGAACGGAGCGAGTGGGTGGGGAGCGGACAAAACCTCACTTCCACAGGGATTCTCCACGAAAGTCCTGGAGAGCAAAAGACAGCAAACAGCGACGGGGAAGGCAGGCAAATGCAGGAATATTCAGAACGATCCAACACTGATAGTAGGGGGATCAGGGTATATAAAGCCACAGGGCGCTGATTACAAGCTGTGACAGCTGCGGGATGAAATTGATACTTGCTCCAGAAGCGTGTGGCGAGGAGAGCACCAATCAACACGGCACCTTATAGGAACGGAGCGTGTGGTGGGGAATGCAATTAATCAACAAAGTACCTTAAAGGAACGGAGCGTGTGGCGGGGAGCGGACCAAACCTCACAGGTTGTGAGGTGGGGACAGGAAGGACCATGTATGGGCCTGGGAACCTGCTGTCACACACAGGGGAGAGAAAAGCCCTGGCTGTGCCTGTAACACATCCTGTCTGAAATCTAAGTCAAGTCTTTGGTAAAGAGTCCAAGCCAAGTCTCAAGTCTCTTTTTGGAATAATATGTTTTTAATCTGCTGTGCATCAGGTTAGAAAGAACTGCTGTGCAACATGGTTATTTAAAATTTTATCTTTATTATCTTTTTCTGGTTGCGCAGGACCGACAGCTTTTTCTTGGCCACGCAGGACCGAGAAACGGGAGGAGAAGAAGGGAAGACATGCGGCATATGGTCACCGGGTTTGGGAAACGAACCCGGGACGACCGCTTCGCGACTCAGCGCGCTATGTGGTGTGCTACTGGAGCGCCCCGTGCGACATGGTTATTTCTAGGGAATGCACTTTGTTGTACATGTTGATTATCTCTCATTTTTGTATTACCATTTCAGAAATCTGTTGAATACAATTATTATACGCATTATCTTGTATCTACGTACTGTACATTGAAATGTAAAGCTCACTTCAAAATACCATACTGCACTGCAATATGGAAGAAAAGACAGCTTCACCTTTAAAAGTTATTCTGTAGCTGCCTACCATTGTTGCCTTTATCTAGTGTTACCTTAAATAGGGACACAATTAAGAGCACTACATAGATTTGCCTTCTCCAATATGACTGATCTTGGACACCCCCATACAAAGTAAATGTAAATGCTGAACGACACAGCCTGTACAGCTGTAATTAGGTGCTTTTTTACCATAAAAACATGTACATTTTGGAAAATAGACCACAGAAATAAAAGTATTAAACTGGGAAATGGACATAATTATAATAAAAACATACAAGCTCTTTAAGGTTGACAATTTGCCCAACAACTGTACGTTTCACCTCACTTCAGAAGACCCAAGACACAGGGAGTGCAGCAGGCACTGTTCGGATCTTTCAAGAATGTTCTATTTGAATCCCTCCGAAAGGGCTGACAGGCACCACACAATGGATGACTCAATGGTTAGTCATTAGAGTTTGTTTATTTAAACAAACTAGTTGATATGTTTTCTCCACAATACAACCTTTATAATTCCCACAGTTGACCACAGGCTTACCATAGGTCAAAAACCTGTGAAACAGAACAAATGCAGTGCATACACATTAATCATAATATTAATATACAATATATATTAATATCAATACCAATCAATCAATTAATATTAATATCAATATACATATTAATATATCAATACCACTATCAAATATACATACACTATTCATTTTATATATTATATTATATATATAATTATATTTATATTATTTATAAATATACATTACTGTAACTGAGGGGTACAATTCCCTGACTGTATTGAGAGTATGGTATCATTAAACCACTACTTAGTTATGTACTTTAATTACTGGCCATACAGTACACGGTATATCTGGTGAACACCCACACAAGAATACGGCTTGACAAAGAAAGTTCTATTTAGAGGTATTTATTATTAGAGCAGCAACAATAGGTTACAAATTGAGAATTATGAATTGCGCTTATATGGCGAAGAACACTTAAGTAGGTCAAGAGCGTAAGTCCATGAGCATAATAAGATGGGTATAACTGACGCCACCTGTAGCATAAGAATTACATAAGGCACACTCGTAGTCAGCTGGAGATACTAAGGGGTTCCCTCCGGTTGTAAGCCAGCAGGGGAGAGGAATGTTCGGGAGCAAAAGTCTGGATCAACGAGGAATAAAGAGACTCCAGATACAGGAGCCAGTGCAATAATCCTTTGGTCCGTAGACAAAGCAACAGCTATACTCCAGTATGCAAGACAGCATGGATGAAAGCTAGCCAGCCTCTGTGGTCCTAGAGGCGGGCTCGATGGTGCTCCTCACAGGGTAGATCCCACACAGCAGTGGGGTAGACGGTTCTCTGCTCCAGCAGCCACAGTACCAAAGCAATATAATCCAGCCGGAAAAGGCTCTGCATTCGCCGGTGTAGGTTCTCCGGTGTACATATCCAACGGTTCTCGTCTAGGACTCCTCGGATGGCGGCACGAGTTTAGGCCGCCCAGCCTGGATAAGTGCACTAGCTAGAGTACGACGAACCGGTGGTAATGCTGGTCACTGTAGAACGGTAGCCGCACGATACACTATAAATAATAGACTATTACTTTACAATAGAATAAGTCGAACTCGACGATACAGCGTTAAACTCTGACACTTTAGCTATCTATTCGCACGCGGTTCTCAAGGCTCTATTTAGGGGCAAAAGGGGCCCACTTCACGGCACGTTGTATCGTGGTGAAGGCTTCAACGTTTTGGTCTAAGTGCTTCTGTATCCACCTGCGACGTATTTATACGTAAGGTGAATAATCTAGTGCCAACCTCAGTTCTGTCTCGTATTACTGCGCAAACCTGGACATGTTGAGACATGTCTTAGCGGTAGCTTTGAACTTGCCATTGGGGGTATGGCCGTTGGCGCCTAGGGGTCGCTGTCCAATAGGAGAACGAATATTATGGTCTGGCCTGTACCTAGGTAAAGGGATATTCCGTGTATATATACAAAGAATATACAAGGGATATCAGACGATATACAAATATTATACAATATATCTCAAGTAATAAATATATATATTCGGTTTAATCTGACCCTTTGTAACAATTACACTTTATCAAACCAGCATGTCATGTCCCCTTTAATTGTGGGTGAAAGGAGGGAGAACTAGAAAGACTCCATTTCCCAGAATGCATGGCAATGTTTACTTCCTCCTCCATAACGCGAGCCACTGAGCTCTTCAGACACAGCGCGACCCACATACACAACGGACAAGATAGCAGTTCTTATTCATCAAAGCACACACACACACACCAAAGTTCCCCACATGAATCTCACCGTGACAAACCGGGAAAGCCACCAAGACACCAGCTCAGCCCTGCACCCTCGGCAAGGAGCGTTAGCCTAGCCACAAGCTAGTGGCAAACATTCAGACACAACGTTCATTCATTCAGCCAGCATCACTAACACCGTGCACTATGCAAATATTATCCGCAGGCTGCATTAGCAGCCAGCAGCCAACGTGATACATTACATTGTACATATGTGACACAGCCAAGTTAACATTGCAATCCCTTAATAAAGTCCACTTACCAATGGGCGATGTGATCCTGTCAATGCTATAGTGAGAAGTGACAGCCCGCCACCATTTGAAAGGCAGCTGCGCGAACTGCGCATGCTCAGTCCCAATCACAAACACCTGTTAACTTATTTAGACCCCTTTACACATCTGATCCTTATATTAAATAAACCAAAAGTCTTGACAGGCACGGACAGCCAAGGTGACTAAAGCTATGTCTCCCATGCAGGCATGTTGTCCTTAACAGATACAACGCCATGTGGTGGTTAATTTGTCTATAGAAAAGCCCAGCTCTTTCTCTCTTTTAGCAACATCCGACCTTGAACGCTTGTCTGCCATGCAGCATGGAGCAGCCCTTACCAAAAAATATCATGGTAGTCTGATGGTAATTTCAGTTTTGCCATGGTAAAGGTTATGTATCGCCATGGTGCCACTTTAAAACAGAAATAATAATAATCATAGCATTGGTCACTACCATCATCATCACTGACAAAAAATTATGGAAGTACCATGATACTGTTTTGGAAATCCATACTGTAAGTGGCCTTCCACCTGGTTCTATAGCCTACATGACATGTTATTGTGGCTGTGAAACTCAAGCCACAAACACAAGCACACCTGTAATCTGTAGACCGTTTTCGCCTAAAGGTACATGCCTAAGTAAATGGAAGATTGCTCCACTTCTGCAAGGTCAATTTGCATGTTCTTGGTATCTAGGGACCTGGGGGTATGTATTTCCAGTGTCAGAAATATTGTGTCTGTTACTAGGATGAGTAAATTGTAATGAATAAATAAATTATGATAATGATAAAAAATTTAAAACATTTTCTGAAAAATGCTCACTGAGCTCATTCACCACCTTATTGAGATCATGTGTACAAAAAATCTAAGCAAATTAACCGCGGGAAGATGATTAAACAAGGATTTGTAGATACAGTAATTAATGATAATCGACTTAATTATAAATTCATATTTGACCTTGAACGTGACCTTGACCTTATTATGGCCAAATCATACATCTATGGATAGGGAAAATGCTCCTCTTTCCAATGGCAGGATTGAATCTGGATTTAGTAATTTCTTGCGGTTTTTACGATAATTAGCATTTTCCGATAAATTTGTATTTCCGATAAAACATAAAACATCGGTAAAAATGAAAATATACACTTTGACTACTGTTTTTGATAGGGTTATGGTATTTACTCTTGGCTACAATAATTTATTTTGAAAAACATTAACCTCTTAACCCATCTCCCGCCAATGACGTGTTACCACGTCATTCTCCGCCATGCGTTGTCTGCCAATGACTTGTTAAGGCGTCTTTGAGATCAATATTTCAAATTTCTGTCATGGTATTCACATTTCACCCACGGAGTCTTGACTGGTGCTGTAGATCTCCGCTCAACTCTCCAACGCTTCAATACCGCCACCTGGTGGCCGATCGGCGAGTTGCCAAAACCGGAGGTGGCCGGAAGTGCTTAGTCCGTCCGCTATTCCGTCCGGCCACTCGCTATCGCTCGCGGGACTCTATCCAGACACTGTGCATATCGATCCGTTGCCATAACTCAATAAACAACATGATTGGACGTATATTAGTATCATACAAACCGGAACTGGAGCACCTAGATCAACATCCCATAATAGCGATCTTTTTGCTCCAGTATCATCCCCCATCGCTACGAGGAAGCTGCTGTGAGTTTCAGCGTTTTTGATTATTATTATCCATACAAACTGCTCTGATCTATATATCACCCATTTCTTCCACCTAAGAAACATAGCGAAAGTAAGACCTTTCGTAAATAAAAAGGATGCAGAGACACTTATTCATGCTTTTGTATCAAGTCGGCTTGACTATTGTAATGCACTGTTCACTGGTCTTCCCAAAGCAACCATTGGGAAGCTTCAGCTTATCCAAAACTCTGCAGCTCGATTACTAACTCATACAAGGAGAAGAGAACATATCACTCCAGTCCTAGCCACTCTGCACTGGCTTCCAATAACTCATAGAATTGATTTTAAGGTCCTTTTCCTAACATATAAAGCTCTTAATGAGCAAGGCCCAAAATACATAGCAAATTCCCTAGTTAGTTATCTGCCCTCAAGAACGCTACGGTCATCCACTACAGGTTTACTAGACACGCCCAGAAACCAAAAGAGGATAGGAAGTATGGCATTTGCCAACTATGCCCCAAAACTATGGAACACACTACCAACACACATCAGAAACGCCAGCTCCATACACATTTTTAAAGGAAAATTAAAAACGTACCTATACAGTCTAGCTTACAAATAGTTATGGCTTGGAAAAACCTGATGGATCCATGAGGCTAGGATAAGCCTTGTGGACCCAACTTTTTAGATGAAGGAACGGGTACATACGCACACAATACACGACCACTGATGGATCCGTAGGGCTTGGAAAAGTCTTATGGACCCAACTCTTTAGATGAGGGAACGGGTACATACGCACACAATACGCGGCCACTGATGGATCCATGGGGCTTGGATAAGTCCTGTGGACCCAACTCTGACCACTAATAAAAACTACACTAGCGTTATAAGAGCTAAACATTGCTACCTACCGTACAAGTGCATTGGTTTAGTGCATTTCCTACCTCCGGTTGCTACTGAGCGGACATGTTTGTGCGGACCTGTTCTCCCAAACTGGTAAGCAAATGACTGTTTTCATGTTTTCATTTTTACGTTATTTTCATTTTTACGTTATTTTTATTATTATTATTATTATTATTTTTTTTTTAAACATTGATCTTAACTGATCACTGTGACATTATTGCTTTTATCGTTATATATGCCTATATTTGTGTACAGCACTTTGAGCTACATGACATGTATGAAAGGTGCTTTATAAATACTTACTTACTTACTTACTTACTTACTTACTTACTTACTTACTTACTTACTTACTTACTTACTTACATGAATCATTTAACGTCGGTCATTGCATTATAAACGACCCCCCCCCCTTCCGGTCACCAGCAGATGACCAGTCATGACATTTAGGATCATGTACATTTTTAATATAACGTTGATCGGTATAAAACTGAATTTGATCATCTAATATATGCATTTATGGCTATATCTCACGTTCTATGAAATACAGCAGAAAACGATAAAAACATATTTATACTCTGGATGGTATTTTAGTATGAATGTGTGAATGAAAAAGTAAAACGTTCCTACATCCTGAACGATAGATAATTGATGTTGAATGGGCCATAGTAATGTCAATTTAGCAATACAATTTAAAAAGTTATAGCCCTGCAAAGAAGGTGAACATCTCCATAGACAAATAGTGCTGGCAGAGAGGCTACAAGGATCGATATAAGCTCCGGCAGAGAATGGGTTTTAACAGCCAAGGGCCCACATGTGGACGATTCTTTGCTGACCTCTAGTGGCTCGGGTGTGCATTTCTTTTAATACAATATAGGTAGAATTAAAGCCCTATTTGGTGCCTGTCGATTGCCCTTTCAGGTGACAAAATCCGTTCAGCGGTTCTCGAGTTACATGCCGATATGTGAGGCGTGCCCCAAAGTACGCAAAAGTACACATTACCACCCCCGACTCTAGCTCCGTCAATCATTTGGCGATCTCGAAAATCTACAGGGTTGTAGCCAATGAGTGTGGCTTTCCAATGATACCCCATGATATGATAATTGGGGATCTACTACAGTCTCTATTGATAGATTTATGATAAAGGAAAAAAAAGTCCCCTATAGGGGGACCTTAAGGCTTAACAGGTTAAAGGACATCAGATATAGCTCTGAGATAGGGAGCCAATTAGGAAGAGGGGGGGGGGGGGGGCTACACACAGAGGAAAAACAGTACACACACTAGATGTTATATATCATACTTGGCTTATCATGTCCCGCTCTTAAGCCTATCGAGATACCTCATCTCATGTACCTATTGTACCTCCATCAACGAATAAAAAACAAATACACCCACACCTGCCGGGTCCCGCCCCTATGGAGGCGCAGCCTACAAGACAGCGGGCCTGGTCACCAAACACTCTTCCTCTATTTTCGTTCCCATCATAACGGATGCAGTGCACCTTATGTTAACTAGTTGTTATGAAAAGATTATGAGGAATTGCGTAATGTTGAAAGTTACCGAAGGTTTGCTTACCCCTGGCATCTTCGAGGCATGTTTTCAGCGACACGTCGGGCCTGTGTTGATGTTCCCCGTCTGATGGCAGCAAACCAAGGATCAGCTGTGCAAGGTTGGCTATCGGGCCAGCTTGTACACAGGTAGGCCCTGTGTCATCAGGCATGGGTATTAGTGTTAGTAATGCTGGGTTGTTTTGTTACACGACCATGTTGTGTGTCGGCGCCAGGGGCGGGATGGTTTGGTGAACGTTTCACTGCAGTGAACGGGTTCCAAACGATCCTGGAAGCGTGCTGTTAAACACATAATGCTAATGCTACATGCTGATGCTAATGCTACATGCTAACACTACTGCTACGCTGTTCTAATGTCTCCGCCGTGGGATGCTGTCGCTTTCCCTCCTCTTGCCCGTCAATGAAGGTCAGTCGGTAGCTGATGTGGGGGTTTTGCTGAGTCCTATTTACCTTTTTTACGGGTAAATGGGTTGACAACAGGGTAGGCCGTGGCTAGGTAGCCTATCCAGGTAGCGTTACCCCTGTGTCCCGGCGGGGTTGTTGAACGGTGTCCCCACCTGGGAGCCGATGCTTGAAGCTCGGCGGGTAGCAGTAGAGCTATACTACTGCAGGATGGGACTTAACGGCGGCCCGTGTTATGGCTCAGCTGACTGTTTTCTGTCCATAGTAGCGTTGAACACTATATGCTATAGTAGTGTAGTGGGCTACTGTTTTGTTCTGTCGCTCTGCTATGAGAAGGTCTTTGCTACAGCTTTCTCTCCTCTCAACCATTTCATGCTGACGGTCAATCGGTGTCTACTGGGGGAGTAGTGCGGGGGGGGGCTTTGTTTACCTTTTTTGGTAAATGGGCTAAGCCAGGGCTGGTGTGCTGTTGTGAATATTTTGAATGAATGCAGGACTGGTTCGCTCTGGTCCGCCTCCCCTTAACGTTGTGTATATGGGTTTGCTCATTCTACAGTATTTTGTGGTTTAGTTCTTTTATTCATTTAACCCCTTCATGGTGCACACCACAGTGGAGGTTGCTGTTTGCAACCACCAATGGTGCTCCGTGTTAACATCAGTCCTTTGCTTTTGACATATTGAAACAGTGCCCCGCCCCGGCCGACGCCATGGGTGGATCGGCCTGGTGAGTGGCTGGTGGGCTGCTAAAGCCTGTACCGCCACGGTATGGAATTGGCAGCGATTAGAACTGTGTTCGAATTGCTGTTTTTTCTATCAAAAAAATGGTGTCTGGTGGCGGGGCCTTGAGGGCCAGCCGACGTCGACACATCGCGCGAGGTTGTTGACGTTATTAGCTTTGACCTAGCCGCAAGCTATAACCGATCAGGGTTCCCCTCTCCGCAGGGGTTTTTGGTCTTCTGCTGGAGCGCGGGCGGTATTGTCCTAGGCCCCACACCGCCTCACACTGCGCAGCCAGAAGAAGAGAGAGCACGGCCTCGTCAGCGGCGATGACGAGGCCCTCGACAGGCGGCCATGTTTTTCCCCCGCCAGAGGTATCCTGGGCGTTGAATCGACAGGTGTCCACAAGGCCGACAGCCTTGGCGGCCGAGGGATCGGCCATGTTGGATGGGCTCGGCTTGAACAACAAGCCGTCACCGTCCTGCCGCGAGCAGCCCGCTCTCCGATCACTCCCTCCCCCAACACCAGCTGAAAAAGTGGGCTCTGATTGTTTCCTTTGGCTGCGGGCTGCGTGCCTTCGTTGAAGCGCGGGCGGCCTCACTTTTCGCTTCTCATGGGGACAGGGGCTGACACCCAGTTGATGGCTGAGCCTGGGTCTGTCTGTGAGAATGTTGTGCTGTCAAGCGGCTCCCACACCATAAGCTGTGTTGGTTGAGCCTGGTGTTACGTCTGTCAACTATAAGTGTTGTCAGCAGGGGGGCTCGAAACCTTTTGAGGCACACAGTGCGGGCTTCCCCGGCCTCGTCTTCGCCAGGCCAGGTATCATGTTGGTGCCTCCCACTCCTGAAAGATTGGCAGTGGTCTCGCAGGCACGCGTGATTTGGGTGGTAGTAATATCACTGCAGGGCTACGGTGTGTAGGAACCCATGGGGTCCTCACACCTTGCATGTCCGGCTGCAGAACAACTCCTCAGCATGTTCTGGAGGGGTGTTCAGTGGGGGGGCTTTTTTCTCCTAGAAAGCCCCCCGTATCAAACCGGCCCTTTCTGTCGGGGTCCCCCCTTGGGTGCGATTGCCTCGTGGGTAGTGTCAGGGTCAGATGTCCCGACACGGAACGCTCTGCTCGCACGGGTCCAGGGTTGGCTACGCACAGCGGGTGGGACCGGGCCAACTATCTACAGTTCCTGGCGGACCTGCGCCACATGGCGGCGGGTGCGTTGGGAGTGTCATCACATATGACTACGGCAGTACCATATGTCGAGGTGGATGGAGAGAACGCTGAGGCGGGGACTTGTGTTTACACAACCCCACCCATTTTCGGGTTTGGTATAGATCCTATTGGCAGGGTCTCCAGCAGTGACAGCTCTGGTCAACGAGATTCAATCTCTGTGGACGAAGCAAGCCATCGTCGTGGCGTTCTCCTCCCGGTGTTCTCTGGTGCCTGAGAAATCGGGAGGGGGGGTGTCAGACCCAGGCTGGACCTGTCCCATGGGAAGGTTCAGCATTTTTTTGGATCGTCTCCTACCTGTTGAACACTGTCAGGTGGGGGTCTGGTTCTCCTCCATAGACCTGTAGGATGCGTATGCGCATCTCCGATCTTCCATCCTAGGGCTTACCTACGCTTCCTTTGCAGGGTTAGCGTATGAGTACCAGAGGCTGCCGTTCGGTTTTCTCTGGCTCCCCGCATCTTCACCAAGTGCGTGGAGGCCGCACTGGGGCCTCTGTGTCGTCAGGGGTTACAGAGTGTATTCTGCCCTGACGACGTTCTGGTCCTTCGCGGTCAAGGTGGATCGTCAGGTCTCGTACCAGGCAGGTCCCTACCAGCCTGGGGTTTGCTGTAGACTGGAAGTAGAGTAATCCTCTTCCCAGTCAACGGTTGGAGGGCTATGGGCATCCCTCTCAGAGCGTGTTGTCAACACGCTCGGGAGGTTCCGTCCTAGGACGGGTACGGCGCTGTCTCACGTTACGTTTTTCACCGACGCCTCCCTCGCTGGTGACGCGTCGGGCCAACGCAGTAGGGGGCAGCTGGCAAACCATGCTGCCCGGTCTGCGCTACGTTCAATGTGTTGGTATTGAAAGCGGTCCTTCTGGTCCTCAAACGGTGTTGATCAGGACGGACAATACGACGTCAGTGTCGTATATCGACAGACGGGGAGGAGTACGCTCCCCCCGTCTGCACCAGGCGGCGGGCGGCTGGCTATGGGCGTCCTCCATCTGCGCGGCCTGAGGGCTCCCCACATCCCCGGCAGGGTGAATGTGGGTACAGGTGTACTGTCGCGGGGCGGTCCTCATCCTGACGGGTGGGGATTACGTCCGGACATAGCCAGGCAGGTCTGGGACAGATGCCGTGCCGCCTGGGATTCTTCCCCATACATCTGTTAGGTCAGTTGTTGGGACGGGTACGTTGAGGAGCGCAGGTTCTTGATCCTGATGGCGCCGGACCGGGGCGCAGCTGTGTGGTTCCCGGTCCTGATATGGCTACTGGTAGTCTGGAGAGCATGGACCCTTCTTTTTTTTTTTTTTTTTTTGTCTTTTTCCCCCTCCATTTTCCTCCGATTTTCTCCCATCCCAATGTTAGTCGTATGCCAATTCCCAGTCCCTTCCTGGTCGCTGCGCTTTACCCCCCACAGTCAGATCATTTGGGAGAGTGGAGGCTACCACGTGCTTCCTCCGACACACGTCCAGCCAATCACCGCTTCTTTTCACCTGGCAGCGCGGATTCTCATTGAGAGGGCGTAGCGTGTGGGAGGACCACACTATCCCCCTCACGTCCAATCCGCGCTTAGCAGGCGCCCCGACCGAACTGTAGGAGTCGCTGTTTACAACGACCCGGACCCACCCCGCCAGCTTCTCCCACCCTCTGATACAGCCAATTGTATCAGTGCAGACGGCCAGCCAAGCTGGTGACAACCCCGGAGCTGTGAGCTGGATTCGAACAGGCGAACCAAGCTCACAGCTCCGGGGCTGGTGACGAACGCAATCTCCGCTCGACCACCTAACCGCCTCAGAGCATGGACCCTTCTGTGGTTGATACCATCCGGAATGCGCATGCTCCCTCCACTGTCGCGCTTTACACGGGCAGATGGCGTATGTTCCAAGTGTGGTGTAAGGCGGGGGGCCGGGACCCTAAAAGGTCTCCTGCCCCCTGGATGCTGTCCTTAGTTACCTCCAGTCTCTCCTTGATAGACTGTCGGCTTCGATGGTGAGGGTATATGCAGCAGCTATATCCTCCTATCATGAGGGATTTGAGGGGGATGTCTTGTTCAGCCACCCTCTTGTGAAGCGTTTCCTGCTTGGCGTTCGACGCATTAAGCCGGTGCAATGCTCTTTGGCTCCGAGTTGGGATCTTCAATTGGTCCTCGGTCGGTTGTCCTTGGCCCCGTTTGAGCCTCTTGAGCAAGCGCCGTTGGAACAGCTGTCGTTCAAGACTGCGTTCTTGCTGGCCGTCACCTCCGCTGAACGCGTGGGTGTGCTTTGTGCTCTCTCGGTACGACCAGAGTGCCTGTCTTTCGTTCCGATTGCGGTGCCACTCTGCGGCCTAATCCTGCCTTCGTGCCTGTAAATATCCGGAGTTCTTCCGCTCCAGGGATATTGTGGTTCAGGCGTTTCATCCGCCTCCTTACGCTAGTGAGTTAGATGCGGGCCTTCACCTGTCATGTTTGGTCCGTGCTTGGGAATGACCTCAGCCGTACTCAGGACCTCGGGGTCACCGATCAGCTTTTTGTCTGTCACGGTGGTTCTCAGGCCGGTAAGGCACTATCGAACAACGCCTGTCCCATTGGTTGTGCGAGGGCATTGCCCTCTGCTACATGTTGGCCGGGCTGGATCCCCCTGGGGGCGTCAGGGCGCACTCCACTCGTGGGGTGGCTGCCTCTGCCGCTCTGCTGGGTGGGGCCTCGGTGGAGGACATCTGTGCTGCAGCTTCATGATCCTCCCCGGGCCCCTTTGTAAGGTTTTACCTCATGGACATGACCGGGGGTTCTGTCTCCCAGGCGGTTCTGGGGTCTGTGGCCTTTCCTGCTTCCCATCCGTTGGTAGGGTAGCAGGAGTGTGTGGGTATGGGCCACAGTGTGTTAGGTCACACGTGGTTCCGCCTGTGCTGTGTGTTCAAGGGGTTCTAGTTCCTCCTTGCTCGCACTCCGGTGGAGTTGACTGCGCCCCCCCTTCATTAGGAAGGATGGGGTGACGGGACTCCCCAAACCCCTTGATGTGGGCTTACGGGTCCTCAGGGGGTACATTTGTCGGGCCTCGCGTCCGCTCTAACCCATATCTCGATAGGCTTAAGAGCGGGACGCGATAAGCCAAGTACGATATATAACGATAGGTTATGTATATAACCTAGTTATATGAGTACTGGCTGAGCGTCCCGCTCTTAAGCGGCCCTGAGTTCCCTTTTGAGGGATCTTTTACTGGGAACGGGATTTTTTGGCGAGCAAGAGTGTTTGGTGACCAGGCCCGCTGTCTTGTAGGCTGCGCCTCTATAGGGGCGGGACCCGGCAGGTGTGGGTGTATTTGTTTTTTATTCGTTGATGGAGGTACAATCGGTACATGAGATGAGGTATCTCGATAGGCTTAAGAGCGGGACGCTCAGCCAGTACTCATATAACTAGGTTATATACATAACCTATCGTTATCACCGATGACAGGTGTATTGGATTTTTGCAGCTGTTTAATTGCCTAATTCTCTTGTAATTTTCATGACAAGAATGGGGAGCAATTAGGCATATGTGTAACATACAAGCAGACTGCATTCAGACACTAAAATCTATTATCTCGGCTCTCAGCGTCTCATATGCTCCGGCAAAAATGCTTTGCCCCTTTTCACCTCGCCACCCTGATACAAATTTCCCTTCCATTTATTTGTTTAATTCAGAGTGAAATAATTGCTTTGCGTTGGCCAAGACTTCTCCCTCCTCTCCGTAGACCAAGCATCCATGTGACAGGCTATTCTCCCACAAGGCGTGATAAATTAACTTAATGCCGTGCAAATATTAATCACATTGTCACCACAGCTGAGCAGGAAAGCAGTTTAGTACAACGCCGCCACAGAGACTCATCTATCAAACCGCCGAAGCTCATTCTCTCTCTCTCTCCTCCTATGCTGATCCTCCCTGCTTGCCATCTACAAAAACACAAGCTGTTCCAACGCCGTCTTGGAAATGCCACCGCCAAGCTCCTCAATGTTTTCCTGGAGTGGCAAAGTATGATGAGGCATAAGTCCGTAAGTATGGGATAATTGAAATTATGTATTTATTTTTATTTGGGTTTATCCTTTATTTAACCGGGGGAATCATATTGAGATGTCCATCTCTTTTTCATGTGGGCCCTGACCAAGAAGGCATCATGCAGATCATTATCCCATTACAACATTAAACAAAACAAAAATAAGAAGACATTTTAAAATGTCTTCACATGTCAATGAAAAATACCAAATTAAAAACATGAGGACACCATGGCAAGCAGGTGTCCAATTCTTTCTTTAAAATGATCAATTCCAATGAGGGAATCTAACTTCAAATCTTTTTTGTAATAGGTTCCAGGGCCCTCATTTATCAATAATGCGTAGAAAGTGTTCTATTTTCGTTCCTAACCACGGAATTTATAATGTCTCTACGCACAGAAGAATCTGGATTTATCAAACGTGTGTACACAGGTCCTACGCACACCTGCAAGTACTCCGTGTTGATAAATACCCCTTGTTCTATACTCCGCGCTCGTGCACGCTTTTAAGTATTTGCATACAGAACCGCCCCTAATTAACCATATATGGTAATGAAACACCTTTCACATCTGGATTACAGTGTCCGGTGATCTGGGGAAGTGCTGGAAGAGGAAAAACTGGGGAAACAAAAAATGACACAGAACAAAGCAGCGCGCCTTGCTCTGAATTGTAGGAAAATGTCAAGTATGCATGAAAAACTGTCATGGTTAATGGTAGAACAAAGACTAAATGTAAATATCATAATTTTATATCATATATTTTTATATCATATATTTTTTAGAAATATATATAATGACAAAAAACCTGCTTGTCTATATAACGAGATGCAATTCAACAGACAGTTACTCCACCAGGCATGTGTCAATGGAAATATGTACTGTAAAGATGCTAAGAACAAATTCAATGAAAAGGACTGTGATGTATAGAGCCATGACTGCATGGAATTCCTTATCACCTGCATTAACTAGGGTTGAATAAAAACAGACATTTAAAAAACACCTTAAAAAGAAAGAATGGTAGGGCCTACTGGCAGTTAAGTAAACATAGTGGGTGATTGAGAAGATGAGTATGTGTGATTGGTGAACTTAGATATTTTATTATATAATATTTGTATGTGTTATTGAGGTGTATTGTATTGTTTTATTGTATTGTATTGATTTGTGTGGACCCCAGTAATAGTAGCCTATGCCTGTGGCAATGGCTAATGGGGATCCGAATAAACTAAACTAAAAAACTAAAACAAACAATGGTCCTCATTCTCAAACGGACATACGTAAAACTTACCAAGTAATTCCTTCGTAACTCAGTTTAGGTAGTTATTCTGCATTCTCGAATGGCTTCGTATTGTAAATTCTTTGTAGGATTTACGTACTCGAAAAGGCAGTCATAAGTCGGACAGACCGGTGTGCGCCCGTGGTTTCAACAGCTTTCTCTGGGACAAGTAATTGGGGATTGCCGATACTAAAAACATCCTTGGAATGAAATAATTATAATGATAATTAATACGACAATATTTGTATCATTAATAATTACGTTTTGCATTTATAGTCCTGACTCAATGAGGCATCATGAGCATTACACACACCGATCGCTGCAGATATAGCTACTGTATGATATGATATGATATGATATGATACATTTATTTATAAACCAATAGTTACATCGGCCTGGGGCGCATCCCGGGGGGAGAAAGAGAAAACAAACAAAAAAGACGAAAAACTGAAATATTACAGGCAGTCCAACCAATCAGAATAGAGAACAGACAGACATAATACACCACACATACAACACTACAATAAACTAGCTCATGGATTGTTTATGGCGAATAGGTGGGTTTTGAGCATGGCCTTAAAGGTCCGTAGGGTGCTTGCAGATTTCAGGTTGAGTGGGAGCTTGTTCCAGAGGGTCGGTGCTGCGACTGCGAAAGCCCGGTTTCCCTTTGTCACCAGTCTTGTGTGGGGGATTTTTAGGCAGATTTGGTTGATTGAACGGAGGGATCTGGAGCTGGTTGATTGGACCAGGAGTTCTTTTATGTAGGCTGGGGCGAGACCGTTTATGGCTTTGTATGTGAACATGAGGATTTTGAAATGTATTCGCTGTTTTACCGGGAGCCAGTGTAGAGGATACACTGACTGGGGAGATGTGGTCCCTCATCTAGGTGCCCGTCACGAGCCTGGTGGCTGCGTTCTGGACGAGTTGGAGGCGATTTATGTATTTGTCTGCGACACCAGAGTAGAGGGCGTTGCAGTAGTCCAGTCTTGAGAATATGAGGGTGAGGATGACCCTTTGAAGGTCGCTTTTTTTGCGATGGTGCGCAGCTGGAGGAAGCAGGACTGAGCCACTGCTCGCACTTGTCTGTCGAGTTTTAGCTCAGAATAAAAAAAAATGCCCCCAGGTTTTTGACCTGGGGTTTTATCAGGGTGGACAGAGTGCCCATGTTGTTGGTGATCTGGGTGACAGAGGTGGGTGTGCCAAATAGAATTATTAGTTTTGCTCTCATTTAACTGCATGAAGTTTTGTGACATCCACTTTTTGATATCTCCCAGACGCCTCTATACTTCCCACAAGCAAGTTGTCCTTCCGCGTTGCTCTGATTGGCCACGCACTTTTCTGGTCATGTGACATGTGCGCCCAATCGTGTGACGGCAAGTTCTTTGGACGGTTAAGCTTAGGCGCTCTTTCGAAGTTGGTTAAGGTTAGAGTTTGTCTTAGAGCATGGCGATAGAACGCCAGCCCTGATTCCAAACTCTAACCTTAACCAACTGCGAAAGAGTCGCCTAAGCTTAACCAGTGATAAACTAGGCGTTAGGTCGTTTGCAGGCTGTTCAATGCGGAAATGGGCTAAGACACTGCTCGTCATGCGATTGGGCGCACATGTCACATGACCAGAAATGTCAGTGGCCAATCAGATTCGCAAAACGCACGAACCGTAGGTCAGTGGCCAATCAGAGCAACGCGGAAGGACAACTTGCTTGTGGGAAGTATAGACGCCTCCCAGACAGTCTTTTAGTCTTTTAGTGGAATATACTGCATTAATATGCCTTATTACATGGCGTTTTAACATTCGCCAAAATGCTTGATTGTGATTGGTCAATAGCGCTCAATTATTTCTCGATAATTCTCAGAGGCAACGCGCAATAATGACCGCTGTTAGGGGCAACAGAGCGCTATTGACCAATCACAATCAAGCATTTTGATCGCAGTGTAGTGGCTACTGGGACATAATTCACGGCATCCTAGCCTTATGTGGTGTTTACTACATCTCCCGTGATCCTTAGCGGGGGATGACGTAGTTTAAGAGAGACGAATGAAAGAGGAATGGCAGTGTTGTTGTGCGACAGTAGAGTGCGTAATAAAATAGTATTTTTGCATCGGAACACGGCTCCGCTTTCACTATCATTACCGCATTCCTACATTGGTGACCCTGATTTTCTCTTGGACGTATTTCGGAGATTACATTGAACATGTCAAATGAACAACAAGACGCGGATCGCAGATCTTTGAACGCCGTTTCACTCAAGCTGCCGGAGTTTTGGGAGCAGAGCGCCAACACTTGGTTTGCACAAGCTGAAGCCCAATTCGCTCTCAGGGACATTACTGCGGACGCCACAAAGTACAGTACTACTATGTGGTAGCAGCCCTGACGAACTCAACTGTGGCGAGAGTGGTGAGTTTGCTGGAAAACCCACCTACACATGACAAATATGTTGCTATAAAAACACACCTGAAAGAGGCTTTCGGTCTGTCTGAATCTGACCGTGCTCGCCAGCTTCTCTCTCTACCTGGACTGGGTGACTCAAAACCCTCTGAGCTGATGGATCACATGTTAGCTTTGCTGGGTGACCATGGGCCATGTTTTCTATTTAAAGAGCTTTTCCTGCAACAGCTACCAGACTATGTTCGTTTACCTATGGCCAGTGATGCCACAGATTACTTGTAAAAGTAATCCGATTACTGATTACTGATTACTCCTTTAAAAAGTAATCCAAGTTACTTTACTGATTACTTGATTATCAGAGTAACTTAGTTACTTTGAAAGTAACTAGGTTACGAAGTCGTCGTCGTTCCCCCAACAGTTTTTTTTTAAACGCTTTATTGAAAGTGCATAAATTGTTTTTAACTTGTTTCTCTGCACATAACGTAAATTGTTAAACTAGTGCTTCAGCTTCTGTACCATCAAGTATGGTAAAGCAACAGTCTATGATGCTCACAGCATTAGAGCAGCCAGCCAGTGGTTTTACAAAACCAGTGTATCCATTCACATCTAACAAATGCAGGCTGAACTATTCAATTATATCAACTGTAACTATTAAATTGTTTTTATAAATGTCTCTCTATAAACATACAATCAGTCTCTCTTTAACATGTAAATTAACTGTAAATCTGGCAAATAAGAGCTTTTGCTCTGCCACCATCAAATATACATTAATCAATAGGGAAAGAAACAATCTCTCTCTTTTGCTGTTTGGCTGGCCTCCGAGTCCTCCTGTACCTAGTCGAAGCGTCGTAGTGTTGTGATTCCAGATGCTTTCAATGCAATTGGATGTGCTGTTTTAGCGGTAGACAGTATTTTGACTGAGGCTACGTTTAGACGAGCGTTTTGGGGTGGAAGTCTGAACAGAAACCGCAAAAGTCTTCTTGTGGTTTCACTTCGTTTAGACAAGCGTTTTGGGGTGGAATTCTCAGACGAATGCAACGGAGCCCTGCTGTCACACGATTGGCGCATATGTCACATGACGTGCTGTGAAGACCCGCCCTACTCTGCCTCTGATTCGCAGACTGTGGATGGGGAATGTGATTGGGCCAAAGCAGAGTCACTCACAGACAGAGAGTCCAGTCACGCCGCGGGACACATTCTTGTGTAACCCTTTCACTGCCACACCCTGACGTCACTCCCAAATAAGAAAAACAGCTCAAAAATGTATTTTTGACTGTCGAAAACGAAATAAAATACTGCATTCCGCCTGCATTATGAATTTATGATGAGATAGTAACGAAATAGTAATGCACAGCCACTTGGACAAGTAACTGCAATCAGATTACTGGCTTTTAAAGATTAACGCGTTAGATTACTATTTTCGGGGAAAAGTAATCAGATTACAATAACGCGTTACTTAGTAATGCGTTACCGGCATCACTGCCTATGGCTAATTCCATCAAAACTGACTTTCGCCAGCTAGCTAGAGAATTAGATGTATTTTTCTCAGCTGGGAAGAGGTGTGTGGCAGCATCAGCCTACACCATTGATGAGCAGGGGTTCCAGCCACTCTCTATCTCTGCCGCGGCTATGCCCCGCCGGGTGAGGCCGTCGGGGTTGTGTTTTTACCACGCAAGGTTTGGGAACAAAGCTAAGAAGTGTCTGCCACCTTGTAACTACAGTGGGTCGGGAAACGCACTGGCTGCCACTCATTAGCAGCCGTGAGTGTTGGCCATCCTGCAGGCTTGCTGTACGTCACAGACTCACTCTCCGGCCGCCGTTTTTTATGTGACACGGGTGCCCAGGTGAGCGTGTTACCGGCGTCCACTCAGGATTTCCACTCAGCGAGATGGGGCCCCGCCCTTGAAGCTGCCAATGGCAGTGCGATCCCTACATTTGGCAAACGCACCGTGGCATTGTGTTTTGCTGACCAGCGTTTCACCTGGGATTTTGTGTTGGCCAAGGTGTCCACTCCCCTCCTAGGCGCTGACTTTCTCTGCGCCAACAGTCTCTTGGTAGACGTGGGGAATCGCCGGCTCGTCAATGCTGAGACTTTTGGCTCCTTAGCATGTGAGCGCAGTGACACGGCCACAATGACACTGTCCAGCGCCGTCACGCCCACTGATGATTTCTCCCGCCTCCTGTTGGAGTTCTCGGACATCACCCACCTTCTCGTCCGCGGCCACTAAGCATGGAGTCGTGCATTACATCTCCACGGAAGGCCCGCCAGTACATGCTAGGGCTCGTCGTCTCGACCCACACAAGCTCACCATCGCTAAGAATGAGTTTGCCTCCATGGAGGCACTGGGCATCGTTCGTCGTTCCGACAGTCCTTGGGCCTCACCTCTCCATCTCGTTCCAAAGGCTAACAGCGGCTGGCGTCCGTGTGGCGACTACCGGCGCCTTAATGACGCCACTACACCTGATCGTTACCCGGTTCCACACATACAAGATCGTTCAGCCCACCTTGCTGGCGCGCCTGTTTTTTCGAAGGTGGATCTGGTGAGAGGATACCACCAGGTGCCGGTTAGCCCTCAGGACATCCCCAAGACGGCAGTTATAACCCCATTCGGGCTCTTTGAATTTTTGAGGATGCCTTTTGGCGGCTCAGACCTTTCAGAGGTTAATGGACGCCATGCTGCGCAACCTGTCTTTCGTGTTCGTCTACATAGACAATATCCTGGTAGCCAGCACGTCCAAGGCGGAACACCTAACACACCTCCGGCTCCTCTTCAGTCGCCTCAGAGAGCATGGATTAATCATCAACCCAGCAAAATGTCAGTTTGGTCTGCCTGCCATGGACTTCCTTGGCCACCACATCACTACTGCTGGGGCGGTCCCATTACCAGTAAAGGTGGAAGCGGTGCTGCGGCTCCCACGCCCTACCACGGTTAGGGCCTTGCAGGAGTTCCTGGGGATGGTGAATTTCTATCATCGGTTCATCCCTCAGGCTGCCCACCTAATGCGCCCCCTGTATGGGGCTCTCAAGGGCAAGACTCCCAAGCATGCCATCGCCTGGTCCGACGACATGTCAAAGGCGTTCTCGGATACCAAGGAGGCCCTTGCGAGCGCAACCATGCTGACGCACCCCGTGCCTGAGGCTCCCGTGGCATTGACAACTGATGCCTCGGATTATGCCGTTGGAGCCGTTTATGAGCAGTTGGTCGAGGGCATTTGGCAACCCCTGGCGTTCTTCAGCCGACAACTCTGTTCCAGCGAACAGAAGTACAGCACCTTTGACCGTGAGCTCCTCGCCCTGTACTTGGCGGTCAGACATTTCCGTTTCCTGCTGGAGGCTCGCCCTTTCACTGTTTTTGTAGACCACAAACCATTGATTTTTTCTATGGCGAAGGTGTCCGAACCGTGGTCTGCCAGGCAACAACACCATCTGGCTTTCATCTCTGAGTTCACCACTGACATCCAGCATGTGGCGGGGAAGGACAACCCCGTGGATGACTGCCTCTCGCGGGCCGCCATTGGTGCTGTCCACCTGGGAATTGATTACGCCCGTATGGCTGCGGATCAGGTTTCAGACCCAGACATCCAGGCATGCAGGACGGCGGTTACTGGCCTCCAGTTGGCGGACGTCCCCTTCTTTGATGATGGCACGACGCTGCTATGTGATATATCTATGGCGCAGCCAAGGCCAGTGGTTCCACGGGCATGGAGACGACAAGTTTTCGAGGCTATCCATGGCCTCTCGCACCCGGGCAGGAAACCATCACAGCGCCTAATGGCAGCGAAATTCGTCTGGCCCAGGATGAAGGTTGACATTGGGGGTTGGGTCAAGACCTGCATGGCATGCCAACGCGCGAAGGTCCATCGACATGTTAAGGCCCCGTTGGAGCGGTTTGATGTGCCTGAGAGGCGTTTTTACCACATCAACGTGGATCTGGTGGGACCCCTTCCTCCCTCCAGGGGGTACACTCACCTTCTGACGATGGTAGACAGGACCACCCGTTGGCCGGAGGCTGTCGCACTCACTGCGACTACTACAGCTGACGTGGCTCACGCATTCATCAGTACCTGGGTCGCCCGGTTCGGTGTTCCCTCTGATCTTTCCTCTGACCGAGGGGCCCAATTCACTTCCGCGTTATGGACTTCCATTACCCAGCAGTTGGGTGTCTCCCTCCACCACACTACGGCCTACCATCCACAGGCCAATGGCCTGTGTGAACGTTTTCACCAGTTGATGAAAGCTGCTCTCAAGGCCGATCTCCGAGGCGACAGCTGGGTCGACAGACTTCCTTGGGTGATGCTGGGGCTCCGTACTGCACCTTCATCTTCAGCTGAGCTGGTATACGGCCAACCCCTCCATGTCCCAGGGGATTTTCTTCCCTGTGTTACGGCCTCCTGGTCAGCACTGGAACAGCGGGATGCTCTGCTGGACAAGGCCAAGTCTTTCTTGCCCATCCCCACCTCGTGCCACGGCGTTCCGAAGGTGCATGTCCCGCCTGATCTGCAGGCAGCGGGGTATGTGTTTATCCGCTGCAACGCCCATCGAGGCCCCCTACAGCCACCCTACGATGGTCCTTACCGGGTTGTGAAGGCAGGCGATAAGACCTTCGTCGTTGACATGGGGGGAGGGAAGAACGGATCTCGGTGGATCGCCTGAAGCCTGCTCACCTGGATTTGGACCGCCCCATTGAGTTGGCCCCCCCTGGTAGGGCAGTCCCGACACCTACTCTAGCTACGGCGGACCCCCGGACCTGCCGTCCGAGGCCTGTTCAGTGTCAGCCTACTGCTTTACCACTGCCTCGGTTTTCTGTGCCTGCCCAGGGGTACCGGAGTAGTTTTGGGCGGGTCGTCAGAGCCCCTGGACGTTTTTTGGGGCCAGTTCTTGTCAATTCTGGGGGGACGTGTGTAGTGGCTACTGGGACATAATTCACGGCATCCTAGCCTTATGTGGTGTTTACTACATCTCCCGTGATCCTTAGCGTGGGATGACGTAGTTTAAGAGAGACGAATGAAAGAGGAATGGCAGTGTTGTGCGACAGTAGAGTGCGTAATAAAATAGTATTTTTGCATCGGAACACGGCTCCGTTTTCACTATCATTACCGCATTCCTACAGCAGTCACGAAAGCTAAGCTTTACCATTATGCACAGCTGCACTACATCAGGTGCAATCAAGTCCACACACCTGCCGGCGATGACAGAGGAGCAACAGAACAACTGCGTCTGCATTTGTTCTCGTCTTGTCGATGGTGTAAAATGAATTATGTATATTGTTAGTAAGTTAGCCCTGTAATAAGCGGGATAATGTATAGCTATACTCAGTCATTGTCGCAAAATAATTGACCTTCACTGCGTTTAGAACACAGTGTCGGTCAATTATTTTGCGACAATGGGTCTCATTCTCGAACGAAGTTACGACAAAATATTTCGTCTTAGCCAGATTTCGGCCTATTTAAGACATATTAGGGCTGGGAGTGGGAGTCCTCAAATTTTCCTGAGACCTTATTTGAGAGCAGATCTAAGAGTGCTGAGGAGCACACTTAAATATGCTCTCAGCCCACGATCAAATCTCATGATTGATTGACTAATTTAAAATGTTATTATAACTTGACAGACTGTGTTCTCATAGTGATTCCTTCACGTCAACGCTACAGGCCTCCTTGGAATTAATTACTTAATCATAATTAAAATAAATATGACAATATTTGTACGATAAGAAATTACGAATTTGATGTCGGAAAAATAAATAATATGGATTCATCTGATCACAGGGCAGCTGGATTAACCATATCTGAACCAGCTATTTTGGACAAATAATTACTCAGATATGCAAACACAATTATGCAATTATTGTGAAATGATTGAAAATAATAATAATTTAATGCCTTCTGTGGAATTTGTATTTCTTATTTGTTACACATCTGTTTTAATGATTAATTATATACATTTGAAAGAATGCAGGTCAACATGCAATGTATCCCATTGATTGGTATACAATGGGACAGACCTTTGTTTGATTGATTGATTGAAAACTTCATTAACAGATTGCAGAATGGGTACAGTACAGCTCAATTACATAAGGGGATGCAGACCAGAGAAAGAATTTCGTCTTGTTTACATCAGGGTCCCCCATTTTCAATTCATCATAACATATATGACACACATGACACAGATAGACAGTACTGCTACATCTATACATTTATGACATACCAGATTTGCAAATACAGTACTGTTTGTGATACAAAAAGAGTCCAGAAAAGAGAGTACATTTGACGTAGAAACTGTTGGAGGAGGTTGGGTAGGGGTGGGTGGGGGATAGACTTACACTGTACAAGCAAAACTGTACATTGGAATATTGGAAACAATGTATTTACTGTACATTGGAGGGGGTTGATATAGCTATAAACCTGCATTCCTTCGAATATATCATTAATCAATTAAACTTATATTGAAATACACTATATAGCCTATACACCAACACTGAAATGACAGTGGATAAATAAATAAATAAGAACTAAAGCTAATCGCATGGAAATAGACTGCATTAATATTCCATAACAAGTCTTGTGTGCGCCAGTATGGCCTATGTGTCTAATGAACAGTATAGGCTTAATATATTCTAGTTACTTGTTTCATTAGGATTTAGTAGATACTATATATATGCTCTGCCTCTGCCCTACGTACAGTATAAGTACAGACTGTACCTATACTGTATGTAGGGCAGAGCATATAGTATCTACTAAATCCTAATGCAACAAGTCATTAATGGAATAATAAGCCTATACTGCGTTCCTTCATTACACCGTAGGCATTAATGGAATAATAAGCCTATACGGCGTTCATTCATTACGCCGTAGGCTACAGTATACTGCGGCAGGTGTACCACGAGCTGTACTATATATGATGACAATACATTAATCTAATCTCATTTCGATGGGTCGCGCAAGACTCGCAAGGCACTTCCTCATCCATTTACACACAGCTGCGTCATTACTTTGCCTTATAAGGAGCTCTGGAGGCGTTGTTTTGTATGCAAATGACCTGAACGGGAACGCGCTTTCGAGTTTAAGACATAATGACATTCTCCAAGCAGATATCAGATCATATCACAGGTGCGACCGTTTCAGCCACTTAAGACATTACCAGCACGTTCAGGACTCAGAGTGAACTTGTCATTGATTCTGTCTCAGTCGGTTCCAAGATAAGTCTTCCAAGAGAACTCTTTGAAAAAATTTCGAGAATGAGACCCACTGTCTTCTTCTCTATATAATTTATTGTTGGATTGATGTATCCCTATTGCTAAACGAAATACTAAGCACACAGACACACATACACAGATGTACTGTATACGTGCAAAATTAATCGTTCCAGGAAAGTAGGCTTCTATTATTCTAATGACTTGTTTTATTAGATATTATAGTAGTAGGTCCTACTGTAGAACATGACATATTAGCATGACATCTCATTTAGTAATGTCAATACTGAATGACTGCACGATTGGCTCTTGACATGGCTCTACAGACATCCGTGGAATTAAATAATTATAATGATAATAAATAAGACTGTCTATTGGCGTGCACCCGAGTTTGGAACAGCTTTCTCTGGGACAAGTCATTGGGGATTGCCGTCACTTCAGACATCCGCGTAATTAAATAATTATAATGATAATATCAGTATATCCCAGTATCCTCACAATATCTGCTGCATCGTTAATGAGCTATAGATTTATATGGAATTCGTTAACCTATTTTTAGTCTATTCCACTTCATCGCGTGATTATGCAGCAGGTGAGTGTGTGTGTGTGTGTAATGCTCAGATTCCTCATTGAGTCATGACTATAAATGCAAAACGTAATTGTCGTATTTATTGTCATTATTTAATTTCACGGATGTCTGTAGAGCCATGTCAAGAGCCAACCGTGCAGTCGTTCAGTATTGACATTACTAAATGAGATGTCATGCTAATATGTCATGTTCTACAGTAGGACGTACTACTATACTACCTAATAAAACAAGTCATTAGAATAATAGAAGCCTACTTCGCTGGAACAATTCATTTTGCACATATAGTTTGATTGAATTGATTGATTGAACACTTTATTAACAGATTGCAGAATGGGTACAATACAGTACGGCTCAATACACATAATTGTTAAGGGGATGCAGACCAGAGAAAGACTTTCATCTCGTTTACATCAGGGTCCCCCATTTTCAATTCATAATGACATTAATGACATACGCAACATACAGATATATATCTTGACATTTCTGACATACATGACATACTGTACAGGTATACAGTACTGTTACATTTGTGACATACAAGATATGCAAATATACAGTACTGTTAAACAGAGATCCTAACAGATAATATATACATACGAGGGTGAGGAAACTGTACATTAGGAGGGGGTGGGAGGGGGGTTTGGACATTTACAGGGGCCAGTTACGAATTGCAGCCTCCCATAGGTGCTCTTTGAGAGCAGTTTTGAAGGAGGGTAGGGATTCACATTCCTTTACGGCTGTGGGTAGGGCGTTCCACATTGATGTGCCATAATTGCGAAAAGGTGTTTAGACCTTTGTTTGTGCCAATTCTGGGTTGAACATGATTTGTGGAACTCCCTCTGGTGTTGTGGTTGTGGTATTCACTGACCTTTGGGAAGTATTTTGACATGTACATGGGTACCTTAGTGGTGTAGTGTATCTTGTAGACCAGGCCCATTGCAAGTTGCTGTACTCTGTCGTCTACTCTAAGCCATCCTAGGTTGTCAAAATGGGCAGGGGTGAGGTGGGTTTTAGGAGTAAGGTCAAGCAGTAGTCTGACCAGTTTGTTTTGTGATGTTTGTAATCTTGTTTTTAGTGCCTTTGAGGTGCTTTGGTACCATGAGGTGCAAGCATAGTCGTAGTACCCTTGAATGAGTGCTCCTGCTAGAGTCTTCAGGGTATTCTTGTTTACCAGAGAGAAGATCCGGTACAAGAATCTGGTTTGTTGGTTGACTTTTTTTTATTACATTGGATGCCATTTTGTCACAGGAAATATTTGCCTCTAGGATGGAACCTAGGTATGTAATTTCATCTTTCCTTGTGACAATATTGTCACCCACTGTAACAGAGAAGCCGTTGGCCTTGCTGAGTTTGTTATTTGAACCAAAGAGAATAGACTCTGTTTTACCCAGGTTTAGTGATAGTTTGTTATCAGCAAGCCAGGTGCAGATTCTGCCGAGTTCAGAGCTGAGGGCTTTTTCAACCTGCAACTTGTTCTTGTCAGAGACCAGCAGGGCTGATAGGTATATTCAGTCATTAAAGTCTAATATTTTATATCCAGCTCCTCTCATGAGTGCATAGGTCTCTGGAATGTGCCAGTGGGTCGAGTGACCAAGTCAAACCAGGCACTTAGGAATAGAAATACATTGACCTGATGACCTGTGTGACCTAATGCATGGCTGTATCCGGGCACAGGCCAGTGAGAGGAGCAAACCAGATTCATCCTTAGACTACCATATACGACCAAGCCTGATCATCTATTTTAACCAGTGGCTCGCTAAATTTGGAACCCACATCGTATAAAGCCATGGTTGTGTCATCATTCTAGAGCCTTGCAGCCCCCATGGAGGGCTGTGGTCTCCAGGACTGTTCCCCGTTCTCTGTGTGTTCCTGTCAATAAATACCATCGATTGACTTCACCTTTGTTTCCTGACTCTCTGTCCAGCTGGCTCATACATATCAATCCAACAAATTCAGTTTTTATACTATCAGGGCTGAGTTGTCCGCAAACAGGAACAAGTTGCAGTCACAAGCTGTCATTTGCATGAATTAGGAACAATTGCTTTTAGCTTGTCAATCAGAATGGAGTGATTGACAGTGTCGAAAGCCTTTTGGAGGTCCAGCATGACCATGCCGTAGTATTTGCCCGCATCCACCTCTTGTTTGATGTGGTCGTTAAAATAGAGAAGGCATGTGTCAGTGGAGTGGGATGTTCTGAAGCCAGATTGGAATTTGTAGATTAGCTTTTTTTCCGCCAGGTACTTTTCGACCTGTTCGTAGAAAATTTGTCCATGACTTTCGAAATGGATGTAAGAATAGAAAATGGGCAGTAGTTGCCTGAGTCTAATTTTCTGCCTTTTTTGTGCAGGGGGGGTCACTCGCAATTTTCAAGTCTTTGGGGACGCATCCCTGTTTTATGGAGAGGTTTATTATGTGGGCGATGACTGGGGTGATGGCGGCTGCTGAGTCTCTGAGGAATTTGGAGGGGATATTGTCATGGCCAGTGGCCTTGTTAGGTTGAAGGGCGCTCAGTTTTTTTTAGCACCTCATCTGTTGTTACCATTTTGAGTTTGAAGTTGTCTTTGCGGACCCCTAGGTTTTTGTAGAAGGCTAGGATGTGTTCTACCCCAAAATGCCCTGAGTGGGAGGGTAGTTTATTAACCAGTGTTGTGGCTATGTTTGTAAAGAAAATGTTTAAGTAATTGGCCACATCCAGCTAGTCTGTGATGAGGGTATTTTCTGTCTTTATGTTGATATTTTAAAATGTGTTTTTTTTTGTTTTTTTTTACTGCAGCTTAGTTGGTTCTTGAGTAATTTCCAAAGTTCAGTTTTTTTTTTTTTTTCAGTTTTGTCATTGATGAAATACTTTTTGCCTGTTCCTTTTTAGTTTGAGTTCAACCATGTGGGCTTGGAGGACACTGTTTGAGCTTTTGGCAAGCTTTGACTGACTTCTATGAAGTTCAGAGCATTTTTTGTCTCTTGTTTTCATAGCGGTCAGTATCTCTGAGTGCATCAGTGGAGGTTTCTCTATGACAACACGTGAAACACAAATTCACTCATAATTCATAATTATTATTAATTTACATATATATATACATTTATTTTATTTATATATATATATAAAAAAAATATTAATAATTATTATTTTATATTTTTTTATTAGAAAAGTTTTCCTCTGTAAAAAAAATGTCAGTGAATTTTTTCTTTTTAAAAAATGCCCAAAATTGACAGCTCTGAGCAGGCCTGCACTGCAGTAATGACTGCAGTAATTATTCGTGAAGAAAACTTCACAGGTGTGACCCAATGTTATATAAATAATAAATAACAGCCAATCGAAATAGGCTATTAACTTCGTCTAAGCACGGTCTGTGCAGTTAAACTCTCGCCATTGAATGGAGGATTGAATGATTGACAGCCCTTGCCATCCAATACATGGAGGTTGAATATGATTGGCAGCCTTGCAAATCCAATCAGAGATTGCTGCATTGCAAAGTCAAAACGGGTCCATCTGCAGGGTAGGTTTAGCTCTGGCCAATCTCAAGTTTCTCAAGTTTCTTTATTAGTTGTCATACAGAAGTACAGAATACTTTTATACAAAATGTAACTGAAATAAGCATTTTGTATAAAAGTATTCTGTACTTCTGTATGACAACTAATAAAGAAACTTGAGAAACTTGAGATTGGCCAGAGCTAAACCTAACCTCCGACCCTGCAGATGGACCCATTTTGACTGTTTGAAAGAGCAAGGAAGTAGTTTAGTTGTTGTTTAGTAGAAGTAAGCTGTACAGCTATAACAAGTAAAGTCAGGCTAAATTAAACTTTGCGCCAACATTATGACCGAAGTATAAACCAGCAACTGAGCAACATGAAGAAGTGGATCAGAAAAAACGTTGTGGATGAAAAAGTAAGTAGGCTAGTGTTTGTAAAAGCTTGTATGCTAACAGTAGCTAGTCATCTTAGCCTACATCACAATGATAATCACCAAGCTAACTTACTGTACACACTGTAGGGCTGGGCAATTAATCAAAACAGAATCGCGATATCGATTCATAGACCTATGCAATCTCATTTCTAAGTTATGACTATTTTTTTTTATTAAAAGTTTTTTTTTTTTTTTTTTTTACTTTTTAAATTATTTTATCTGGGTTGAACATGATTTGTGGAACTCCCTCTGGTGTTGTGGTCGTGGTATTCACTGACCTTTGGGAAGTATTCCGACATGCACATGGGTATCTTAGTGGTGTAGTGTATCTTGTAGACCAGGCCCATTGCAAGTTGCTGTACTCTGTCGTCTACTCTCTAAGCCATCCTAGGTTGTCAAAGTGGGCAGGGGTGAGGTGGGTTTTAGGAGTAAGGTCAAGCAGTAGTCTGACCAGTTTGTTTTGTGATGTTTGTAATCTTGTTTTTAGTGCCTTTGAGGTGCTTTGGTACCATGAGGTGCAAGCATAGTCGTAGTACCCTTGAATGAGTGCTCCAGTTAGAGTCTTCAAGGTATTCTTGTTTACCAGAGAGGAGATCCGGTACAGGAATCTAGTTTGTTGGTTGACTTAGTTTTATTACATTGGATCCCATTTTGTCACAGGAATGATTTGCCTCTATAGGATGGAACCCAGGTAGGGAATTTCATCTTTCCTTTTAAGATAAGATAAGATATTCCTTTATTGATCCCCTTGGGGAAATTCAGGCATCATAGCAGCATGGGGGAAGGGGGGGGGGGTACAGGTAGTGAAAACAACACAAGCAGTGTAAACAAATAGGTCAATATAATTTACTATCTAACTAACTGAAATATATTTTCACAGTGTCACATAAGGTGCAGTATGCATAAGGTAGTGTTATAATTTACTATCTAACTAACTGAAATATACATTATTCATTATTCACAGTATCACAGTATCCACATAAGGTGCAGTATGCCTAAGGTAGTGTAAGTTGTCCTCCTTGGGTTCCTATAAGTCCCAGGTCGATGTCTGGCAGCAGTTGCTGCCCACTGTTGTGGAGCCTGATGGCCACTGGTATGAAGGACTGTCCGAGGCGGTTAGTTGAGTGTCGGGGGGGTATGAGTCTGTGGCTTCCTTGTCACCTTCACCTAATATGTTTTGATCTGGTCAGGTGCGCTGTCACCTAAAATGTTTTGATCTGATCAGGTGCGCTGTCACCTAAAATGTTTTGATCTGATCAGGTGCGCTGTCACTTAATTTGTTTTGATCTGGTCAGGTGGGCTGTCACCTAATATGATTTCATCTGGTCAGGTGCGCTGTCGCCTAATATGATTTCATCTGGTCAGGTGCGCTGTCACCTAATGTTAATATGTTTTCATCTGTGTCCACTGACCACTGACACACAGTGGGGGATGTTTTAAAAATATAATTTAATATATAATATAATATAATAATTTGTGCTTCACCTAAAAATTTGGTCAGCAGCCTCCACTGGAGTGCATCCATGGCCCTGGTGGTTCTTAGGGGGGCCATGTTGTTTAGTATTGTTGAGAATTTGGTTTTTGATCCAAGCCATGTTTCTTCAACTAGTGTACAACTGAGCTCATCTGACCAGAGGGGAGGAAAGTAGAACCCAATATGCGGATAGACCGGAGAGCACCGAAACTGCAGAATGACTGGTGGAAGGAGGAAACGGAGACGACAGTTTGCTCTTCTCAGATACTGATCTATTTATTAGAGAATCACTAGAGCCATGAATAATAGTACAGGAACAAACAAAACAAAAAGGCACAGCAGCGCTGGCACTAAATACAAAACGAACTGGTAAGACGAGAAAACAAAGATGCACAAAACGGAATACTAAACTAATTACTATGACTCAATACAAAGACAGCAAGGCAAGGGAGACGACAGGAGACACGACGGGCAGGGGAACACGGAGGTAACAGGAGGAAATGACGCCACGACGAGGAGAGGAAGATACACACTTAAATACCAGACTAATCATGATTGGCAACAGCTGGCCAGGCCAGTCTAAAAACACAAACAATTAACCACTAGACACATAAGCATAATTACAAAACACAACCAGACAGGGGAAACATCACACCAGGGAAGGGACCGTCAACACACATAATGAAATCACATTAAACAAACAATTGATTACATTATTTACATTTCTCAGAACAGGCAATATGGCCGCCTGCACCATCTGATGGTACCCACTAGAGGGCGCCATGAGACTGGAGGGAGGTAGGACTCCAAAGTTTCTTCTCCCATCACAGCCCAACAGAGGGCTGAGTATGGGATCGTTACAAGTCTAGGTTATTCGTTAAAGGCCTCACTAGAGTAGGTTTTGAGGTCCCTAGATGTGACTGTTTTGTGACAGCCGGCCTTTCGTTTTAGCTTTTTGCAAGTACAGAATATCATATAATGATCGCTTAACCCGCATGCTATAACCCCTTTACTGGCAGGGGAAACAGACTGACAAAGAACTACAAGGAACTACAACTATGGATGACAAGACAAACACCATACACTGGGACAAAACAAGCAGACTACCAAGACTAAGACTAAACAGATAACATAATACAAGACAATAGTAACACTAAATTAACAGGGGAACATTAAGGGCAAGAGAGAAAGAGAGCGCATGAGAGAGAGGAGGGGGAGAACACCAAGGAACAGGGACACCAGGAACAAACATACAGGGACGGGGAGAGGTAGAGCAGGGGAGAATAGTCCAGTAACAGGTGGGGCATGACACCCTGACCACCGGTCGCGAAGACAATGAGCAATCTCAAGTCCCGGTTGGAAATGGAAATACTTAACATTTTGATTAACTTGTGGAACCTTGGGACAGTTTCATGCAAGCTATGTAAACTACAGCTGGCCTACCTTCTTTTTTATGCTAATGCTATTTTGGGAGTTCTAGCGTCAAGAATGTAAGTAGCCGCGCAGCGGACATTGCACTTGTCACCAACACAAGAGACACCGGGTTCAAATCCGGCTGTCGGCGTTGCTTCCGGCTTGGGCCGGCCGTCATACTAACTCAATTGGCAGAGTCAGTGGGTGGAAGTCGATGGGTGGTAAGCTGGACGTTGTGGATTTCATCTCAGAGAGACAGCCCCTTCTCAATCTAGCACCAATTCCGTGTGTCTGTGTGTTCGCCACAATATTGCCGCTTTTCCACACAAATAATGAATGCTAATGTTTAGTAGTCGCGAGGCTATTTAAAGATGGCGGGTTTGTGTTTTTGTGCAGGACACCTCCCATGTAGCGCAATGATAACGTAGTGAGGATTCTCTCTTCTTACAAATCAGTGGTCTGCAGGTCACTTTTTGGTACCTCTTCTTTAAAAAAAAATGTTATCCTTTATTTATCCAGGAATGTCCCATTGAGATACAAGATCTCTTCTTCCAGGGAGTCCTGACCAAAACGGCACACAACATGTTTCAACATAAAACAGGGCATTAAACAAAAAACATACAATTCAAATATAAATACAGAAGGCCATTTGTGCAGTGGCAAGGAGCATAATCAGACCAGCAAATAGCATCAGGTAAAACAGTTACATGTTTCATAAAGGGCTAAACGTAGCATACCTTTAAAAGCATTCACAGTAGGAAGTGCCTCTAGACAAAGTTTTACTTGCAGCGTATTCCATAAAAAGGGAGCATAGTGGGAGAATGCAGCTTTACCAAGCTCTGACTGCATCAAAGGAACATTTAAAAGCATCCCATTTGCTGCTCGTCTGGTATTAAAAAAGCAAGTATAAAAGGACAGAAGTCTGGAGATATATAAGGGCAGCTTACCTAGCAATGACTTAAGGATAAAAATCAACATGTGCGCTTGGAACCCCGACAAAGCAGGTACTAAAAAAAGTTACATTTCGTAGAGTCGAGTTGAGTAAGTACCATGCAGTGGGAAAGTGCCATATGAGGCTATGCTAAATTACAGGTAATCTAGCTCTCAGTGTTGTGCGTGGGCTAAACGAACAACAGTCAGCCCTTTGTGCAAGTTATATTTTGGAAAGGGGTGAACTTGGGAGTTTTGAATGAAATTCTGCACGCAAAAAGTGCTGCATGTGTGATCCGTTAGTGGTTAACGTACCGTTGCATTAGTTCGGTACACAGCGCGTACTGAACCAAAGGTCTAGTACTGAAACGGTTCGGTATGGATACATGTACCATTATACCCCTAGTTATAAGTATGACTACATTGCATTATATATACATGCTTCATAGAAGATCTTCTGAGGTTAAAGCTTTCCTTCCAAAACCACAGATATGGCCTAGAGGTAGAGAGGCTAACCGAAAGGTCACAGGTTTGATCTTTGGCACCATCAGAAGGATGTGCTCTTGAACAAGGCATTGAACCCCAATGCTGCTCCAGGGGTGCTGCATTTATGTATGAAGACAAATATAAATTCCATGTGTAAAATGGACAATAAAGTGAAGTGAAATAAGAGTGTGTTCTACATCCTCAACGTTGCAATGATTTATTTGTGAAACGTCATTGAAACACAAAAGGTAAAGACAGAGATGCAACAGCCCAGCGTGGGCTGAGATTCAAACTCAGACGGGTGCCATTGGGGGGTGGTCCACACACTAGCGGGCTGAACCACCATGAGAGACAGCAGTCCCGCTGCTTCTAAGCTGAAGAGAAGAAAGGAAAACAAACCCTGGTGCTGCATTAGACGACAATGACAGGTTGACGAAACCGCTTCACTCGTCAACCTCCTGTATCTCATGGCAATTACTGTAATGGTGATTTATGCGTATGTCAAGTCAAATGATCCGTCTTTAAGACTTGTAAATCCTACTGAGATACCTTTATGATATTCCTCAGTTTGCCGTCTTGAGCACGGTAGTGGGATCAATACACTTTTCTTCCGGGTGCCAATCAGACTGGTCTCAAAGGAGCTATCGCTTGCAGACGGCACCGCCAGCTATCACCTTTAAAATGTACATAGAACAATGAGATGAGATGACATCTCCTATCCTCTCTTGCGAAGACAATGGTATCACTTGCTGTTGGAATACCAAAAGGAGTTTGATACTTCTTAACCTCTTACCTCTTCTACCCGAGTGGTCCATCGGCAGACCGCAAATGACCTTCACGTCATAAATCACTCTCTCCAGACTGTGACATTATGTATAGGGATGGGTACCGAATTCGGTACTTTTGAGGTACCGAACCGAAACACGTCGGTACTACCGAGTATCGAATCAAGTGAGAAACCGGAATTCTTTTAAAAAAAAATAAATCTTTTTTTTATTAATATTATTTTTTTACTTTTTTTACTTTTTTCTTTTCATGTCAACGTTCACACGCACAATATATGCTTACCTAGGATTTGACTTGATTCAACAACAAAGCAGTCGGAGCAATGACAAGCCGAAAACTGTCGAAATTGTAGTTATTTGAAGTTTGGATTTTTTTTTACGACTGAGGTAGGTAAATTAAATTTCTTGAGACTAAAGTACCGAAAAAAGGTACCGTTGGGTACCGGTATCGATTCACAGGTACCGGTATCGGTTCAAATGTGAAAGGTACCCATCCCTAATTATGTAGCGGTTTTTTCCAAATGTATCCAATAGTGAAGACCCTAACCATGTCACAACAGCAGTCATAGTGTATATTTTCAGCAATATGTTTATTTACCAATAGGTTAAAGTGTTATTAGTGAGATTTTAGTTCATGGAATGTGTTTATTATTTCGCGAATATCCACCATTTTGAATTAGCGGCAAGTCGCCAGTTGTAGTCATATCAATCAATCAAATGTATTTATATAGCACATTTAGACATGCCGCTTGTCAACCAAAGTGCTTCACATAGCCAAGAACAAAGAAAATGATAGAATAAACAGAAAAAAACAACCAACGGATAGACAAGGAAAACAGAACAACACGTCAACAAGCAAGGCAAGAGTCAAAGTGAGTCAGGGAAGGCCAGGCGGTATAGGTGGGCTTTGAGTTTCGATTTAAAAGACTCAATGAAGGGGGCAGATTTAATGGACATGGGGATGCTGTGCCAGAGGTCAGGGGCTGCGGCCGCAAAAGCATGTCCCCCCCTAGACTTGAAATTAGACCTACGGGTGGTTAAGAGACCCTTGTCAGCCGATCTGAGGGCCTTGACGTGTCTATACTTTCCACAAGCTAGTTGTCCTTCCGCGTTGCTCTGATTGGCCACTGACCTACGCTAGTTTTTTGCCCCGACGCCGGTATGAGAGAAATAATAATAATGAGCAGCGTAGAAATAATAATAATGCGAGAGCGAGCCTCGTAGAAATAATAATAATGTGAGAGCGAGCTGAAATGGGTATCGTAGAACATGACATAGTAGCATGTAGTGTTGTCACGATACTGGAATTTCGACTTCGATACGATACCTTGAAAAGTATCGATACCATTTCGATACCATATATATATATTTTTTTTTTATAAACAAATTTAGCTTTTGTTGCTGGTTGATTCTCCTCAGCTTCTCTCTGGTACTATAAGAGAAGATAAATATAACACTTTTAAAACCCTTTGTCTATCTTTAGATCACACATTTAAAAATAACTGTTCATTTTCTCAAGCAGACAGATGTAAACACTGTAATCTGTGTTGCATGCACCTGACAAACTGAACTGTTTGTATTACAGTTAGTAACAGTTTCGATTTTTATTTAAAGATAACGAGAGAGAGAGAGAGAGAGAGAGAGAGAGAGAGAGAGAGAGAGAGAGAGAGAGAGAGGCTATGCTCGGAGCATTTTAGTAACGTTACATTTTCAACAAGATTGCTGCTATTTAAACACTTCATGGAAACAGGGTAACGTTAACCTTATGTCGACTGTAGTATTGTATGACCTCGACATAACGTTTAAACGTTAACGTTACTCCGTTTCCATGCAGTAATTATAAAAGGTGGCCAGCTAAGCTAAGGGAGCTAACGGCTAGCAGTAGCTAACGTTAGCTGGTAGCTGTAACGTTACTAACAACGAATCAGCTGTTGATATTATGCGCCATCAGTAGACAACGTATCATGTATTAAACTAGAGTTAATGGTTTAATGCTTCAGTCACAGTGACGTTGAAAGAGCAGCTGTCACGAACCTCTTTCATTTCTTTATGGACATCCGCGTTGGCACTGCTCTGTAACACCGCTTGCAAATAGCATTGGGGCATCTTTAGCTCGTCCTTCGTTGTTTACTTCAAACCCGAAGTACCTCCAAACAGCACTTCTGCTGTTTTCTTTATCCACAAGCACAAGTTGCGGAGGCTCTGCATTTGCCATCTTCAGCTAAAATGTTTGTTTACAAACTGAAGACGGCTCTGTGAGGGGGAGGGCTGGACTCGGAGGAGGCAGAGGGGCAAGCGTGCTCTGAACAGCGTGTCAACAACTTGCAGTAGAACACTCGCCAGCTGGTACCGATACTGCAGAAAGTATCGGTATTTCGGGAAATTAGTATCGAAACCATTTTAAATATTCAGTATCGATATGTATCGATACTTCGATATTTTTGACAACACTAGTAGCATGTCATCTGATTTATTAGTGCCAATACTAAAGATTAGGAACAAACGCACGCAATTGGCACAAGTGTAAATCATGGATTAGTCACTCAGTTTTAACATTGGCCCGCGTAGCTCAACTCATTTGTCAGCTGGCTGTGGAGCCTATGGTCACAAGTTCAAATCACTCTTAGTTAAATTTTTTCAATTGAAATAACGTATTGTATTGTTTTCATCTCTCTATATTAACACTTTGGCTGCCGGAAAACGCCTAAACACGTCATTCCCGGCCATGCTCAAGTTGCCGAAGACACTTTACAGCGTCTTTAATATCAATATTTCAAAAATCTGGGATCGGATTCATATTTCCCCTCCGCTGGCCTGAGATCCACCAGGAGGACCCACTGAGCTCTCTGGCGGTTCAGGAGCGCCATCTGGTGGCCGATCGGCGCAATCGCTTAACAGGAAGTGCCGTAGAGGTTGTGCTGGTCGGCCGTATTACTTCCGGGCACTCGCTATAGGTCCCGAGGCTTGATCTCGACACACTACATAGCGATCGATTGCCAATAACTCGATAAACAACATGATTTGGACGTATATACCATTATACAAGCTGGAGATGGACCGGGTAAATCGACATCCCATAATGGTAAAATTTCTACTCTACGATGATCGCCCAACGGCGCGCGGAGACTGGGGTGAGTTTTAGCGTGTAAAATTACCGTCTTCGATACTAACTGCTATTATCAACATTTGACCCACATTAGATGATTGGTATAACGCTGCCCACGGAATTATAAACGCCCCCTAGCCCATCCGGTCAACATCAGATGACGTGTAGTAACTTCTAGAAGTACGTCTAGTTGGAATTTTTTATATCGCGCTGATTGCCATAAAACTGTATTGCATCATCAATATAATGTATTTGGGGCTATAGATCACGTTCTGGAGAAAGCTGCAGAAAGAGATGAAAACATACTTATACATTAGACCATACTTTACTATGAATATGTGAATGAAAAAGTTTAACGTTGCTACACAATGAACAATACATATAGGACTTTGAATGGGCCCTAATAATGGCAATGTAGCAATAGAATTTAAAAAGTTATAGCCCTGCAAAGAAGGGGACTTTCTCTATAGACAAATAGAGCCGGCAACCTACGGTTGATAATGAATTTAACCCATGGCAGCCAAAGTGTTAACACATTCGGGGCCATTGGGCTGAGTCTAATTAATGTCAAGAGGACCGGGGAATGTAAACAAACGTGGGTCTGTTTGTACAGCTAAATGTATACTTTATAGTATTGCTATCTGTCCATTCTCATTGTCAATTGAGTCCATAAACCGTCCCTTCAAAATGGCTTAAAGAAAAAAAAATCATCAATAGGTTCTCATTTTATAGCGCCGTGAATATAAGCGTTATACGGGATTTGGGACTAGTATATTTTCTGGAAGGCTAGTTATAGGGCTAATAGCTGCTAACGTTATATCCAATGGCATTTTTCCGTTTTACAGATGCTACAGAAATAACTCAAACTATTATGATCGGCACGCTCCCAAAGCATGTATGCATGAAAGGGGGGGGGGGGGGGGGGATGTTGTTTATTATTATTGATTACCAATAACCGTGTTCGTCTAACTAGCCACATAGGCCGATCGCCTGGATGGCTATCAAAACAATGCCAGATCGGGCTGTAATTTACGTGAAAAAGATCTTACCGTGGTCCGGGCTGATCCCCCCGAGCATTTCCCCGTTATCGATCGTCATGTGGTAGATCGATATGTCCATTGGCTGATGATAAATCCCATTATTGCATGGTGAAATCTGCGATCTGAAACGTAATCCAAGCTACATGCTGCAAATCCAGAATCCTGCTACTGAAATCTCCATTGAAAGAAAAAAAAATACTGATCCGTTCAGCCACACTGCATTATCACGATAGCGCCCCTAAGATGATCTGGCCGGTATTGCACCTTGTCGAATTCATAGAGTAGGGTAAATCTGCAGTGCCGCTCAGCGACCTTGAATAGGTTATTAAAATGGAATAAAAGCAATAACAACTTCCCACGGATTTATCCGTGCCTCTGTCCACAACGCATGGACTCGAAACACGGAGATCTCCGTGCTTGGGCGGGAATGTGTTAACGTGATTCCATCAACACAACATAAATGTTCAAAACACGACTTCATTCTGTTCTGTTATTGGTCCATGATGGCAATAAGTTGATATAGACTTTATTCTGTCAACCTTGACAATGTATGGTTAATGCTATTGATATAGACTCATCAAAGTATTTTTAAATACTTTGTCTAATAAACTAGACTAAATATAGCCTATAGAACAGATTTCTACAGCCTAATCTAAAACAGATTTTTTTTACACATTGGTTCAAACATGATCACGGAAGGTGACAACCCTAAGATGTCATATTGTGTCACAACAGAATGAGTAGGTGAGTGTTAGGCCTACAGAAAGTGTAATCTATTGATTGACTTGCGCAACCTATTCAATTCGGTAGAAGAGTCTGGTGGGCGAGATTATGCATGACCAGCCTGTGATCTAAAAACTCCTGCCTGTGGCTGAATAATGAAGCCCAAAGTCGCGTCACGCGCAAGAGCATATTACCTACTTATGGCGTGCTCACGTTAACACAATCGCGGCCACTGGGATGAGTCTAATAAATCTCTAGAGGACCAGCAAATGTAAACAGACATGGGGCTGTTTGTAGAGCTAAATCTATACTTTATAGTATTGCTATCTGTCCATTCTCATTGTCAATTGAGTCCATAAACCGTCCCTTCAAAATGGCTTAAAGAAATAATTTTTTCATCAATACTGTTACAAAGGATCAGATTAAACCGAATATATATATTTATTGATTGATATATATTGCATAGTATTTGTATATCGTTTGATATCCCTTGTATATTCCTTGTACATATACACGGAATATCCCTTTAGCCTAGTACAGACCATAATATTTCATTCTCCTATTGGACAGCGGTCCACAGGCGCCAGGGCCATGCCTCCAGAGTCAGGTTCAAAGCCACCGTCAAGACATGTCTGTACATGCCCGGCCTTGCCCAAGAATACGAGACAGAAATGAGGTTGGCACTAGATTGTTCGCCGTGCATATAAATATGGCGCAGGTGAATACAGAAGTAGAGTTACCAATAAGTTGAAGCCTCACCCACGATACAACGTGCGGTGAAGTATGGCCTGTTTGGCCCCAAATAGAGCATTGAGACCGCGTGCGAATTAATAACTGAAGTGTCAGAGTTTGGCGCTATACCGTCGAGTGCGACATATTTCTATTAAGTCAGTAATAGTCTATTTGTGTATAGTGTATCGTGCGGCTAAAGTTCTACAGTGACCAGCATCACCAACGCTTCCTCGTACCAGCTAGAGTGCTTATCCAGGCTGGGCTGCTTTCATGGCGCTTTCACCCGAGGAGACCTAGACGAGGATCGTGTGGACATGTACACTGGATTAATCTACTCGACGACTGCATAGCCCTTTACGGCTGGATTATATTTGTTTTGGTACTGTGATTTATGGAGCGGAGAATCGCCGACGCCTACACGTGTGTGGGATTTACCCTGTGAGGAGCCACGTCGAGTCTGCGCCTCAGAGAGCCTGAGGCAGGCTAGCTTTCTTCACTGTGGAGCTACAGTCTACGGAGAACAGCTGTATTCGTCTGTGGATCAAGAGACTATTGCACCGTCTCCTGTACTTGGAGTCTCCTTAGTCATCGTTGACCAGACTCTCTACTACCGACAGATCCTCTACCCCTGCTGGCTTACAACCGGGGGGACCCTTCAGTATCTCCCGCTATATATATTACCAGTGCACCATAGATATAATTCCCTAAGATTCAGGTCGTATAATTACCTCCTGCGTAACCAGAGAATGGACATTCATTATTGATTTGCCTACGCACATTCCTTTGCCTTACAAGTGCATTCAAAGTATAATAGAGAAGTATATTATGTACCTTTTGCTGCAATAAATACTTAATTATAACTTTGTGTGGAACCGATTTATTGTGGGAAGTGTTCATCATATTTATATATCATGTACTGTATGGCCAGTAATTAAAGTACATAAAGCGGTAGTGGTTTAATGATACCATACTTATCAATACAGTCAGGGAATTGTACCCCTCAGTTACAAATACGTTCTCATTTTATACCGCCGTGAATATAAGCGTTATACAGCATTTGGCTACAGTTAAAACTCAAACTGCATATGATCGGCATGATCCTCAAGCATGTATGCATGAAAGGGGGGGTGGGCCGGGGGACGTTGTTTCTTATTATTGATTACCAATAACCGCGTTCGTCTAAGTAGCCAGGATGGCTATCAAAACAATGCCAGATCGGGTTGTACTTTACGTGAAAAAGATCTTACCATGAGCCGGTTGGATCCCCCGAGCATTTCCCCGTTATCGATCGCCATCTGGTAGATCGATATGTCCATTGGCTGATGATAAATCCCCTTATTGCTCCAAAAGGTATTCCGTGGAACAGACAATAGCTATCGCTTCAGATGAGATTAGAGATAAAAAAAAAAAAGACAACTTCTGCCACAGGGAACACTCTATTATCGCGATAGCGCCCTTAAGAGGATCTGGCCGGTATTGCACTTTGGCGAATTCAAAGAGTAGGGTACAGCTCTGCGACCTTGAATAGGTTTTTAAAATGGAATAAAAGCCAAAACAACTTGCCACGGATATATCCGTCCTTCTGTCCACAACGGGTGGAATCGAAACACGGAGATATCCGTGCTTCGTCCCCAATGTGTTTTTAATATAGAGATGAAAACAATACAATACGTTATTTCAATTGAAAAAATGTAACTAAGAGTGATTTTAACTTGTGACCATAGGCTCCACAGCCAGCTGACGTAAGAGTTGAGCTAGGCAGGCCGATGTTAAAACTGAGTGACTAATCCATGATTTACACTTGTGCCAATTGCGTGCGTTTGTCCCTAATCTTTAGTATTGGCACTAATAAATCAGATGTCATGCGACTATGTCATATTCTACGATACCCATTTCAGCGTGCGTGTGTGCGCGGCTCGCTCTCGCATTATGATTATTTCTACGCTGCTCATTATGATTATTTCTCTCATACCGGCGTGGGGGCAAAAAATGTGTGTAGGTCAGCGGCCAATCAGAGCAACGCGGAAGGACAACTTGCTTGTGGAAAGTATAGGCCCTGACGTTGGTATAGGGGGTGAGGAGGTCTGCTAGGTAAGCAGGGGCCTTACCATTAAGGGCTTTGTAGACCAACAGGAGGACCTTGAAGTCTATTCTAAAGCGCACCGGGAACCAGTGGATGGAGGCAAGTACAGGGGTCATGTGAGCTTTCTTCCGGGTACCTGTGAGCAGTCTAGCGGCAGCGTTTTGGGGTAGTTGTAGACGGGCTATGGTGGATTTATTAAGCCCAAAGTCCAGGGAGTTACAGTAGTCTAAGCGTGAATATATGAAGGCGTGAATTACTCTTTCCAGGTCTGAGGGGGAGAGAATGGCCTTGATCCTGGCTATGGACCGGAGCTGGAAAAAACACCCCTTCACCACCGAGTTTACCTGCCTATTGAAGGAAAACTCTGGGTCAAAGAGCACGCCCAGGTTTTTAACGAAGGGCTTGACTAGGGGAGACAGGTTACCCAGGCTGCTGGCAATGACACTGGTTTGGTTTGGAGGGCCGAAAAGGAGGATTTCACACTTTGATTGATTGAGCTGTAGAAAATTGTGTGCCATCCAGCATTTGATGTTGTCTAGGCAGGAACGGAGACTGTCGAGATTGTTTATATTGTTGGGTTTCATGGGGAGATAGACCTGAGTGTCATCGGCATAAAAATGGAAAGAGATGTTGTGTTTTTTAATGATCAGACCAAGGGGCAGCATGTATAGGGAGAATAAGATAGGGCCAATGATGGAGCCTTGTGGAACCCCGCAAGAGAGAGAGGCGGAGGGGGAGGAGCAGTTTCCGATATTAACGGAGAAGCTTCTATCACTGAGGTAGGAGGTGAACCATGAGCACAGGGCATCCTGAGCTCTCAATGAGCGTAGACATTTTGAAACTACACTACCCAGCGAATTCTAGCTTCCTGCAAGCAAATGAGTTGTGTATGAATTTTTTTTATTTCTCTTATTTCTCAGGATACTCTACCACAAAACTGAACATTATTGGCATAGATTGGAGTGCAGTTAGTGTGACTACCTTCTGAACATTTAGCAACAATCCGCATTACAAACGGATTCAAAATGGCGGAGCCATATCCATTATTAGAATGGAACTGGACCAACAGTATATTTCATTCACGTGTCTTCAGTGCACGCCTGGAGATACTAAATCCAAATTGAACTCTCCCATTTGAAAGAGAAGATTTGGCCCAATCCATAGATGTGCGAGTTGGCTATAATAAGGTAATTTATAGGCCTGGTATTCTATATTCTATAATAATATTTCAAATTGCATTTGTCCGGATGGCAGAATTCAGTACTGTATCTACAAAACCTTCTGTTTAATCATCTTCCCTTTATTCATTTGCTTAGACCTTTTGTACACATGATCTCAAGAAGGTGCTGAACGAGCTAGTTTTTCATGTTTGGTCATTTTAACAACCTTAGAGGAAAACTCCAACATTTTGGAAAATTTGCTTATTTAACATCTTCCCTGGAGTTAGACAAGAAGATACATAACTTTTTTGTCTCTCTGCATGCATTAGGCTTAGGGAACGCCTGCACCGTTAGCGTAGCTTAGCTTCATCACTGGAAGTGGGGCAGTCCTTTACCCTGAAGTTCCCTACAGTCACGAAATACACTCCAAATACAACTCCAAAACCTTCCTGTAAACATGTTAAAAAACATGAATAAACGCGATCTGATTGGCCACTGACGTTTCTGGTCATGTGACATGTGCGCCAATCGTGTGACGGCAAGTTCTGCCACCGGTTAAGCTTAGGCACTCTTTCGAAGTTGGTTAAGGTTAGAGTTTGTCTTAGAGCAGGGCGATAGAACACCAGCCCTGATTACAAACTCTAACCGTAACCAACTTCGAAAGAGTCGCCTAAGCTTAACCAGTGATAAACTAGGCGTTAGGTCGTTTGCAGGCTGTTAGACCCGGAAATAGGCGCAGAACTTGCCGTCACACGATTGGCGCACATGTCACATGACCAGAAACGTCAGTGGCCAATCAGATAGCGCAAACCGAACGCAGAAGTACAACCGTCCGCGCAAGCTAATACTGTTGCTACCCTAAACACAGCTAAACTTCGGGTCTCGACGCACCCTCCTGCTATATCGGTTGTGCTACTAACGCAACGTGGCTGGCTATACCACCGGTTCTTCAGCACCGCGCGCCCGGTAGTCTACTCAAGTCAGACGGAGCCGCTAGCAGCATACTAATACACCGCACACAGTAACTACTATAACCCGCTAACGTTAGACGTTAGTCTCGTTAACTCTAGACGTTAGTCCTTCGGTTCTGTATCTCTTACTCACACACTATCGCTGATACTTCTAGGATAACCCGTCACTAGCAAGTACTTCTCATCACCCGCTGCTCGTTCCAACGGGGCTCTCTTCTTATCACCCGTCGCTCGTTCCGACGGGGCTCTCCAACAACGGGGGCTCGTTTGAGCACCCGCCCACTGTAACTGCGACTGATCACGGTCAATTCCAATGCCGAAGAGAGCTTCCTGGTACTCTCGCTCCCAGGTAACTCCCTCTTTCTCGTTGCTTCTCCTCTCTCCTCCGCTCCACGTGCCACCACTGCCACTCTGCCCCCTGCTGGCAACCTCCACTGATCCCACTTTAGGACCGTTCCAGAAATGGAAAAGGGGCTCAATGTTATTGTTAGTAGTCCATACTGCAGCCGGAGAAGTCACCTCGTTGTTAGACTGGGTGAGCTATCCAAAGGAACACTGTTAATCACACGTTATACACACACAGGGAAAATAACAGTTAGTTAGCATCTCTGAATACTTTGTAGAATATTCAGGCTGCTACACATACAGTACATTTCCATTTATTAAAAAAAATTAAAATAAATTTAAATTAAAATTTTATTTTATTTTTTACCTCCTATAATAGTGGGGGTCGCGGCTCTCTGACCCTGTTATTTTTGGGTCGCGGCCTGAAAAGTTTGGGAACCCCTGGTCTAGTCGGCTATATAAAAGCATGAATTAGCTTCTCTGTATCATTTTATTTATGAATGGTCGTACCTTCGCTATGTTTCTGAGATGAAAGAAGGCTATTTTGGTAACTTTTTTTTAAATGGGGGTGGATCTCAGGGAATGTATTCCCAGACATGTAAAATCATTCAGCACCTTCTTGAGATCACGTGTAGTCTAAGCAAATGAATAAAGGGAAGATGATTAAACAGGATATTTTGTAGAGACAGTACTGAATTCTGCCATCTGGACAACTTTTTTAAATATGATTATAGAATAATATTAGTGTTAGTGTTATAGAATATCAGGCCTATAAATTACCTTATTATGGCCAAGTCGCAAATCTATGGATCGGGCCAAATCTCCCCTTTCCAATGGCAGAGTTCAATCTGGATTTAGTATCACCAGGCATGATTCACAAACCGTGAATTAAATCTACTGTAAGTACAGTTACTTTTTTATAATGTAAATTTCTCCGGCATTTTTCATCAGATTGCAAAGCCATTTATTGCTGGGCGAATGAAAATCATCGGCAATGAAATGTTCCGTTCAGTCCTCTTCATCACTCGTACTATCGTTTGTGGCCATCTTCTGTAGCTTGTCACTCTGACTGTCTATTCTTCTGATAGCAGGTGTTTAACACTTTCAGTGCCACCAGGGGGCGCACGACTTAGCGCATGAATGCCACCATCCGCGCTAATGTTAACGTTAATATCGCCTAATCTATGTTTTAAATTATGGCTATGTGTCTAATCTGCCCGTCGCTGATCAAAGAATCATTTTCCAGTCAGTGCTGTCAAGGCAGATTGGTTTTTTATCGCTTCATTTCCGTTTGAGAGCATTTTGAAAAGCACCCGTTTTGAGGTAAAAAACAGCCCATTCTGGGCCATTCTGTGATAATCGTCTTTTACTGGAATATTCCAGAACGTTGATATTTGTCGGCCTATTTATGAATCGTTTTCAAATAAACGCTAGATGATCAATATTATACGTACACGCACCTGACATCAGATGGTATCCAACTGGTATATTCCAATTCCTGATCACCATTCGAAAAAATCGATAAGTGTATATGTTACAAAGGGTCAGATTAAACTGAATATATATATTTATCGTTTGATATCCCTTGTATATTATTTGTATATATACACGGAATATCCCTTTACCTGTGTACAAACCAGAGTAATATTCGCTCTCCTATTGGACAGCCCCCCCCCCAGGCTCCAGGCAGTCTCGTACTCAGACAGGTGCAGTGGGCGAGTTTGGGACATGTTAGAACATGCCTTTGGCAGTGTAGTGATTCAGGACCAGAGTGACCAGGTTGGGACTAGATATTCACCTTACGTATAAATACGGCGCAGGTGTAAACAGCAGCACTTCGTTCATTACTAGTAATACCTTCACCACGAGTCAACGTGTAGTGAAGTGAGCAACCTTGCATCTAAATAGAGCATTGAGAACCGCGTGCGAATAGATTGCTAAAGTGTCAGAGTTTAACGCAGTAACGTTGAGTTCGACTTAATCTAATGTGAAGTAATAGTCTATCATTTATAGTGTATCGTGCGGCTACAGTTCTTCAGTGACCAGCATACCACGTCGTGTATATAGCTAGTGCACTTATCCAGGCTGGGCGGCCTAAACTCGTGCCCCCACCCGAGGAGTCCTAGGCGAGAACCGTTGGATATGTACACCGGAGAACCTACACCGGCGACTGCAGAACCATTTCTGGTTGGATTATATTGCTTTGGGACCGTGACCGCTGGAGCAGAGAACCGTCGATCCCACTGTCGTTTGGGATCTACCCCCCGTGAGGATAATCACTCGAGCCCGCCTCTAGGAAGAGGCTGGCTAGCTGTCTTCCATGCTGTCGAGCATACTGGATTATAGCTGTTGCTTTGTCTGCTAATCAAGGGAGTACATGCACTGGCTCCTGTATCTGGAGCCTCGTTATTCCTCGTTGACCCAGACTTTGTACCCGAACATTCCTCTACCCCTGCCGGCCTTACACCCGGAGGGAACCCCCCCAGTGTCTCCAGCTGGTACCAGTGTGCCCTATGTAATTGCTATACCACAGGTGGCGTCAGTTTAGACCCATCCTAGTATTCATACTATTCTCATTGACTTACGCTCTTGACTGACTTTACGTGTGTTCTTCACCATACAAGCGCGAGCCTAATTCTCAATCTGTAACCTAACGTTGCTTAATAATAATAAATACCCTCCAAATAGAACTTTATGTGTCAATGCCGTATTCTTGTGTGGGTGTTCACCATATATATTCATGTACTGTATGGCCAGTAATTAAAGTACATAACTAGTAGTGGTTTAATATATCACAATCTTTAATACAGTCAGGGAATTGTACCCCTCAGTTACAGTATAGATCTAACATGTATACAGTAGATCTCATGCTTGCCGCGGCTCAGAGTCTCCAGAATGAGCTCTGGTACATTTACATTTACATTTAGTCATTTAGCTGACGCTTTTATCCAAAGCGACTTACACGTTCTGTACGACAAGCCATCAGGAAGGGCACAACTCTATCAGCTGAGTAACAATGTTCATCAAAGTGTTGAGTGCTACAGTGTAGGTTAGTTTATTAGGACAAGTGCATGACAGTATGGTTAGTTAGGGTTAGGGTTAGATTTTTTATTTTTTATTTTTTATTCAGATAATGGTTGAAGAAGTGAGTCTTTAGTTGACGGCGAAAGATTGGACGTGTTTCGGCTGTCCTAACTGGGGTGGGTAGTTCATTCCACCATTGTGGGGCAAGGACTGAGAATAGGCGACTTCTCTTTGATGACCCTCCCGGAGCTTGGATAGGAGTAGGTCTGAGGCGGCCAGAAGATGCAGAGCGTAGGGGTCTTGCGGGTGTGTAGTTAGAGACCATTGACCGGAGGTAGGCGGGAGCAGTTCCCTTTGCCGCACGGTATGCTAGGTCGAGGGTCTTGAAGCGGATTCGTGCAGCAATGGGGAGCCAGTGCAGGTCCCTAAGAAGTGGGGTGACATGGGCCGATTTCGGTAGGTTTGAGATCAGGCGGGCCGCTGCGTTCTGAATGAGTTGAAGAGGCTTAGTGGCAGTGGCCGGGAGGCCAGCGAGCAGTGCGTTGCAGTAGTCGAGGCGGGAGATGACTGTTGATTGGACGAGGAGTTGGGTGGCTTCTTTTGTCAGGAAGGGGCGGATCCTTCTGACGTTGCTCAGGAGGAATCGGCAGGTTCTGGTTGTCACTGTGATGTGAGCAGAGAAGTTCAACTGGTCGTCGAGGACAACACCAAGGTTCTTGGCGGTCGGGGACGCGGTCACAGCTGCATTCTCGACTGTGATGGAAAGGTCGGTCAGGGGGGAGGATTTGGCCGGCAGGTGGAGCAATTCTGTTTTGCTTAGGTTCAGTTTGAGGTGGTTGGTCGTCATCCAGGCGGAGATGTCGGACAGACAGGCCGAGATCCGCTCAGAGACGTGGATATCTGAGGGAGGGAAGGAGAGGAAGAGTTGAGTATCGTCGGCATAACAGTGGTAGAAGCCATGAGATGTGATAATGTTACCCAGTGATTTAGTGTAGAGGGAGAAGAGAAGGGGTCCTAAAACCAAGCCCTGGGGGACACCCGTCCGCAGGGGGCGGGTGGCCGACAGGGTCCCTCTCCATGACACTTGGTAGGAGCGGTCATTGAGGTATGATCACAACCATGTCAGCGCAGAGCCAGCCACTCACATTCCTGCGAGGGCCGCGAGGAGGATCTGGTGGTTGACTGTGTCGAAGGCTGCAGATAGATCTAGGAGAATCAGGACAGAGGAGAGGCCTTTCGCTTTTGCTAAGTGAAGTGCCTCTGTGACCGCAATGAGGGCCGTCTCTGTGGAGTGACCAGTCCTGAAGCCTGACTGATTAGGGTCTAGGAGGTCATTCTGTAAGAGATAAGCAGTAAGTTGGTTGGATACAGCACGTTCAAGTGTTTTAGAAAGGAAGGAGAGAAGAGAGACAGGACGGTAGTTGCCTATGACGGTAGGGTTCAGGGATGGTTTTTTTATGAGGGGCGTGACTCTGGCTTGTTTTAGGGAGGTGGGGACCACCCCCGAGTTGAGTGAGGAGTTGATGGTTGCAGTTAGGAATGGGAGGATGTCTGGTGCTATGGTCTGGAGGAGTGGGGAAGGTAGCCGGTCCAGCTGGCATGTAGTCGGACGGTTCGACGTTACCAGTGTCAGGGTCTCGGCTTCTGTAATGGGAGAGAAAGATGACAGAGTGAAGGATGAGGTTCTCGATTCAGCATTTGGAATGGGTGGGGGTTGGGAGAAGGAGCTGCGGATGTTCTCCACTTTTTCCTCAAAGAAGATCGCAAAGTCTTCGGCAGAGAAAGATGAGGGAGGGGGGGGGGGTGGGGGGGGGGGGTGAGGAGGGAGGACATGGTAGCATACAGTTTGCGAAGATTCTTGGCAGAGGCCTCGATCCTATGGTGAAAGAAAGAAGCTTTGGCATTAGTAATGGTTTTGGAGAATGTTAACAAGAGGTTGTGATATGTGTCGATGTCAGCAGTGAGGCGTGACTTTCTATACTTCCTTTCAGCTGCTCTCAAGTTTCAAGTTTCAAGTTTCTTTAATAGTTGTTGTTACGAAGGATCAGATTAAACCGAATATATATATTTATTTATTGATATATATTGAATAGTATTTGTATATCGTTTGATATCCCTTGTATATTCCTTGTACATATACACGGAATATCCCTTTAGCCTACTATAGCCCATAATAGTTCATTCTCTTATTGGACAAAAGGACCAGCCCCTGGCGTCAAGTTCAAAGGTACCGACGAGACATGTCCGTACTAGCCCCGGCTCCGCTCAGGGATACGGCTACCGAAATGAGAGTGGCACTATTTGTTCACCGTGCATATAAATATGGCGCAAGTAAATGTAGAAGACCCTTAGTCCTTTACCCTTCTTCCAACTTAGTAACAGAACGTGAAGCCTCACCCACGATACCACGTGCGGTGTAGTATGGCCTGTTTGGCCTTAGAATAGCATCGAGACCTCGTGCGAATTAATAACTGAATTGTCAGAGTTTGGCACTGTACCGTCGAGTGCGACGTATTTCTATTAAGTAATAATAGTCTATCGTGTATGGTGCATCGTGCGGTTAGAGTTCTAAAGTGACCAGCATCTCCAACGCTTCCTCGTGTTATCTAGAGTCTTAACCAGGCTGGGCCGACCACATGGCGCCTTCATCCGAGGAGATCTAGATGAGGACCGAGGGACATGTACACTGGATTACCTACCCGACGACTGCTGAGCCCTATGCGGCTGGAATATATATTTGCTTTGGTACTGTGATTTGTGGAGCGGATAATCGCCGACGCCTGTGAGTGTTGGATTTACCCCCGAGAGGAGTCAAGTTGAGTCGGCGCTCAGAGAGACTGAGGTCGCCTAGCTTCTTCTTCATTGTGGAGCTACAGCCTACAAGAGAACCAAGGTGTATTCATCTGCGGATCAAGAGTCTACTGCACTGTCTTCTGTACTTGAAGTCTCCCTAGATATCGTTGACCAGACGGTCTACTACCGACGGCTCTCCTACCCCCCCTACCGGCTTACAACCGGGAGGACCCCTTCCAGAACATCCCGCTATATCATTAAGTGTACCATAGATCTAATTCCCTAAGAGCCAGGTTGTATACTTGCTTCCTGCGTAACCAGAGATTGGACATTCAGTGTTGATTTGCCTACGAGTACTCATTTGCCTTACAAGTGCATTCAAATCATAAATGTAATAGTAAATATCATATGTACCTTTTGCTATATTAAATATTTGATTATTACCTTTGTCTGGAACCGATTTCATTGTGGGAAAGTGTTCATCATATTTAGATATCGTGTACTGTATGGCCAGTAGTTAAAGTACATAAAGCGGTAGTGGTTTAATGATACCATACTTATCAATACAGTCAGGGAATTGTACCCCTCAGTTACAATTGGTCCTTCGAGCCGGATGGTAATTAGTGTAATATTAATATAGTGGTATTAATATTGAAATGGCCTATGATGAACACTCCACGAAACGGTCCTCCTAAAGTAGAACGCCCGCAGCGTAGACGGCAGCCACCTCAGTACTTAGAGGATTACGCTGCCAGTATACTACCTAGCCTTCTACAAACGGTAAACGCGGTAAAAGTAGAAAGTAAAATTATGTTCGACCCTATCAACCAGGATACCCCGACCACAGAGACCCTAGTGGGTTCTAATGTAACTGACCAAGCTCACGGTGGGGACCAGGAGGGAACTGACACGACTTTACCCCCCGCCAAGACCGAAGAAGTAGTCCCCGAAGAGCTCCGGGAGGAAGACAACCCTCCAGAGATGGAACTCTGCACGGAACAAGATGAGGAGAGCGCCGAGGAGATAGAGCTCCAGGACTCCCCGCAGGGGAACGCATCCCCAACGAGTACTGCCAGGAGCGGATCACCTCAACCAGCGTCTTCCCCCAGCGAGGCGGACAAGATGCTGGCACAGGCGTTCCTCGCCAGCCTAGCAGCCTCTACGGAGCGCGATCGACTCCAAGCACAGACGCTTAGCGAGCGCGAACAACTCCAAGCACAGATGCTTAGCGAGCGCGAACATTCTACCATTGAAAGAGAACGCCTCCAAGCGCAGCAACGGAGCGACGAAGAGCGCATACGTCTGGAGATGAGACGCCTTCAGACGGAAGAGAATATGGCAAGAGACCGGGCCGACACCCAGCGTGCCGCTGCCGGTGCCCAAAGAGAAGCAGATCTCACCAAGCGCGAAGCCGAGCGCGACAGACTACAAGCGCAGCTAATGGAGCAGCTGATCACCAGGGCAACACCCCCTCCCTCCACAAGGGGTTCCAGGGCCTCGTCAAGACACGGGTCAAGGGCACCCTCCCCTAACCGATTAAGCGACCCTGAGCCCGACCACCAGAGAGAGTCTATACCCCCCTCCGAACTCCTTCCCCGACTGGTCCCAGTGAGACCCAGCTACAAGGAAGGAACGGCGTACACCGCGGAGAGGCTAAATAGACGACTACAGGATCTAGATGACCTGGCAGAGGAAGAAGAGGGAGAAGAGGAGAGTCAAGCCCGACAGCAGCACATTACTCCACAGGACCAGGAGGTCCAGTACAGCCCAGGCTATACCCCCGCGGCTCTGCGCTACAGACCCCCGACTCTATTCACGGGTGAGCATGACGCACGACCAGTCCCGAGGAATAGTACCTGGACCAGCGGGCCATGGTACCCTGCCGGTACCAGCCCACCGAGAGGCGTAAGAGGAGACTCGCCCAGGAGGCCTCTCTTCCAACGCTCACCGATGTGCCAGCCATCCACGGCGTCATACATTGGCACACCGACGTTTCCAGACTTCACCCATGAGAACCGAGCACAGTACACGGAGCTACGGATGTGCTTAGAGACAATGATGGTGGATGTAGCTGATGAACGCCACAAGTATGCTATCCTATTGAAGCACCTGAAAGTGCCCAGAGCGCACAACATAGCGCTGGCCTATGCCACCTCTACTACCCCATACACAGCGGCTCTAGCAGCACTAGACCAAAGATATGGACGTATATGGGATTATGTAATACAAGAGATAAGGCATATTGACCGCCTACCCCCAGCAACAGACAATCGCTCACTAGACGACCTGTCTATCAAAGTACAATCCCTGGTAGGGATGCTGGGGGCGCAACGAGAAAAGGGTATGCACGAACTATACGCAAACTCGAACGTCGAGAGGATTTTAGAGAAGCTGCCGCCCGCCCGACAGGAGCGCTTCAGGCGGCAAAGAGACCACCGTGATCCTAACGGTCCCGAGCCATCCCTCCTAGACCTAGCCGACTTCCTGGCGAGAGAAGTCAGCAGCCTACGGTTGGATACGTTCGTGCGGAGCACACCAAGCTCCAGAGAGGGACCTAGGAGAGCAAACGATGGCCGAAGATCGGTGACTGTCATGCACCAATCAGAATCAGTACCGAGCAGCAAGAACCACAGTACCCCCTTGATGAAAGAGAAGTGGAAGATGGTGTGCCCGTACTGCGAAAAGGAACACTGGTTGTCACAATGTGACCTGTTCAAGAAGATGACCGCTGAAGAAGTGAGTCAATGGATAAAGTCCAACAGGCGCTGTTACCGATGTGCGCGCAGTCACATGGCAGCCGAGTGCCGCCTCAAGAAGAGGTGTAGTCGGTGTGACGGAGCCCACCTAGATGTCCTACACGACAGTAACAGAAGAAAGCCTGCACCATCCAGCAGCACAAAGGCAAGTGTTATGTACATTGACCCCGCTAGCAGCAGCGGCGCCCAGGTGCTCTTAAAGGTGGTCCGCGTAACACTGAGTTACCAAGATAAGGTCATGGACACTTACGCCGTCCTTGATGACGGGTCAGAGAAGACCCTTCTCCTCGCGTCCGCTGCGGCCCAGCTGGGGCTGCGGGGGAGCGAGAACCAGATGACGATTCGGACAATAAGAAGAGATCTAAAGACGATAAAGGGCGAGAATGTCTCCTTCACTATCGCAGCAAGCGGGCAGCCAGAGAGACGGTATAGGATTACTAATGCTTTCACCAGCCAAGAAATAGGACTATCGCAGTACACCTACCCCATCGCCAAGCTGATGGATAAATATGTGCACCTGCGTCAACTCCCTATCGCGCTCATAGACGGTGCCACCCCGACCCTGCTGATAGGCTCCGACCATGCAGACCTCATAGTCCCGATAGACCGGGTCCATACAGGACCCAGAGGTTGTCCTGCAGCAGTCGAGACCCGCCTAGGATGGACATTACAAGGCCCCCTCGCCAAGTCTCTTAACCGAACAGCAGCCACTAGCTGCCTCCACTCCAGAGCGACAGAAGAAGACACCACACTCCTGCAGCATGTCGAGAGGCTATGGACACTAGAGACAATGCCCTTTAAGAACGAAAAGAAAGACATTCGTTCTAAGGAAGATATTTACGCTATAGCCCTCCTCGAGCAAGGGACAAAGAGAGTCACAGTCAACGGAGTGATGAGATACACAACTCCACTCCTGAGGCGAGAGGGAATGCCCACCTTTCACGCCACAAAAGAGGCGACGGAGCGGTATCTATTGAACACAGAGCGGCGCCTAGCCAAAGACCCCGCTCAAGAGGCTGTGTACCGCGCTGAGATTAACAAGCTAATCACAGCGGGACACATAAAGAAAATTGACATTAAAGAGGCCGATCAGACGACCGAATCATGGTACGTGCCGCACCACAAGGTCCACCACAACGGCAAGGATCGTATTGTGTTTAACTGCAGCTACCAGATCGGATCACAAAATCTGAATAAAGAGCTCTTGCCCGGCCCAACACTCGGCCCCTCTCTACTAGGCGTGCTACTACGCTTCCGCCAGGACAAGGTGGCTATCAGCGGCGACATCAAAGGGATGTTCCTGCAGGTGAGACTAGTGGAGGAGGACAAGCCCCTGCTGCGGTTCCTATGGAGAGAGAGGATCGGAGATGAGCACCCAGCCATCTATCAATGGGAAGTCCTCCCTTTCGGAACCACATGCAGCCCATGCTGTGCTACGTTTGCACTACAAAAACACGTCGCAGAGGACCCAGCAGCAGATGAAGAGGTCCGACAAAGTGTGACAAATAGTTTCTACGTGGACAACTGTTTACAAAACGTCTCGACGCCAGAAGAAGCCGAGGCTCTTCTACTCAAGCTCCGCGCCTCCCTGATCAAAGGCGGCTTTGATCTCAGGCAGTGGGCCAGCAGCGACCCGCAAGTACTGCGCAGCCTCTCCCCCGAGGACAAGGCAGCGAGCAGCGACACCTGGATGGCGACCATCCCAGGAGAAGCCCAAGAAATGACACTAGGACTAGTCTGGCGCTTCAAAACAGACTCGCTCCATTATAGACACAAACCCCTGACCAAGGAGCAGGGAAGGTCGACGGCAATACCGACCACCAGACGGAGTGTATACAGAACACTCGCCAGACAATATGACCCGTTGGGATGTATTCTACCTTACACCACCAGGGCAAAGATGATTGTAAGAGCGCTATGGGACAAGGACCAGGGCTGGGACGATCCCATACCCGAACACCTTGCATCCACATGGAGAGAGTGGGAGACGGAACTCCGCTCACTCCCAGGTGTTAATATACGCCGCAGCTACTTCCCACCCACAGTGAGGCCAGAGACATGCAAGATGGACCTGCACGTATTCAGCGACGCCTCCGAAGTAGCCTACGGTTCGGTGGCCTACTTGCGTGCCCGAGAGGAGGGAGGAGAAATACATACTGCTTTCATCCTGGCTCGCTCAAGAATAGCCCCACGAAAGCAACAATCTATCCCGCGTCTAGAGCTCTGCGCAGCCCTAGCAGGAGCGCAGCTCGCCACGTTAATCCAACGTGAACTCACCATCCCGGTGCAAAGAACAATCTTGTGGTCAGACTCCACGACCGTACTCACATGGATCCGGTCTGATTCGTGCAGATACAAGGTCTTCGTGGGAGTCAGAGTCACCGAGATTCAAGAGTTAACAGAAGTAGCGAGCTGGAGGTATGTGGACACCAAACACAACCCAGCTGACGTCATCACCCGGGGAATGTCCCTGGATGACCTCACCCGTCACAACCTCTACAGTGACGGACCAGAGTTTCTCAAGCTCCCCGAAGAAGAGTGGCCTACACCCACCCCACGGGAGGCGAGTAAAGAGGAGGCCGAAAACAAGAAATCTATGTTCTGTGGATTGAACACACTCGTCTCCACAGACCCCGACATAGACGATTGCCTCACCCTACAGAGTGCGCAGCTAAAGACATTTCTGTGGCACCACCCAGAGGTTCAGCCCACGACTGACATTTCAGCAGCTGACTACGAAGAAGCAGAACTTCTTCTACTACAACGAGCCCAGAGAGACTCGTTCCCCGATGAGCTAGCCTGTCTACAGGGAGCAAAGCCCGTCCCATCAGACAGCAGACTGCTCCACCTAGCCCCCGAGAGCGACGCCCATAGTCTCATCAGAGTGGGTGGTCGTCTGCGGAGAGCCCCAGACTTACCGGATGACGTCAAGTACCCGATAGTCTTGAACAGCCGACACAAGGTCACAGAGCTGATCATAAAGAAATACGACGAGGATGTGCACCACGCAGGGGCAGAGAGAGTATTCGCGGAGATCAGACGTCGTTATTGGATACTGCAAGGGAGAGAAGCAGTGCGGCGCTTCCAGCGAACCTGTCTAGACTGTCGTAAGTGGCGAGCCCAGCCCAGTATACCCCGGATGGCTGACCTACCTCCCTGTCGCCTCCGACTCGGCGACAAGCCTTTTCACTCCACCGGTATGGACTGTTTCGGCCCGCTGTATATAAAGAAAGGAAGAGGAACCGAGAAGCGGTGGGGTATTGTATTCAAATGCATGACCACCAGAGCGATACATATCGAACTCCTTCCAACCATGAGCACAGACTCATTCCTTATGGCCTTCCGAAGATTCACATCACGGAAGGGAAAACCGTCTACATTATTGTCTGATCACGGGACAAACTTCAAAGGCGGAGAAAGAGAGCTGAGAGAGAGCTTCCAAGCTATGGGCCCAGAACTTAAGACCCACCTCGCTCCATCCCAGATTGACTTCCAGTTTAATCCCCCGAACGCACCTCACTTCGGTGGAACTTGGGAACGAGAAGTACGTTCTATAAAGACAGCCCTGTACGCCGTGCTTGGGGCCCAGACCGTGGCGGAAGAAGTCTTAATGACAGTCCTCACGGAGATCGAGGGAGTATCGAACTCAAAGCCCCTCGGTTACGTCTCAAGTGATGTAGCAGATGTCGACCCAGTCACCCCCAACACACTCTTGATGGGGCGGCTGGACCTCGCGCTACCCCAGACAATGTACAGGCCTGAAGAAGCGAACGGCCGAAGAATGTGGAGGTACAGTCAAGTATTGGCTGACAAGTTTTGGAACAGCTTCCTACTCCACTACCTACCGTCTCTACAGACCCGCCAGAAATGGGTGAAAGAGAGAGACAATTTGACAGAAGGAACAGTCGTCATGATTATCGACCAGTCACTACCCCGAGCTATGTGGCCGGCTGGCCGCGTAAGCAAAGTGATCACCGGTGCCGATGGAAAGGTCCGAGCAGCTGAAGTGCTCGTCCAAGGGCGGACCTACACCCGACCCGTGGCGAGGCTAATAGAACTGCCAAGGCTCCCCGATACTATCGATGACGACCATGACCCCATGACTTTGTGAACTGACTGACCCTCACAGCGGACATTGAGTAGTGGACAGTGCGGTTAATCTGTCTCTGCTTAGCTAATTAGGTGGGACTAATTAGGGGGCGGCTGTTACGAAGGATCAGATTAAACCGAATATATATATTTATTTATTGATATATATTGAATAGTATTTGTATATCGTTTGATATCCCTTGTATATTCCTTGTACATATACACGGAATATCCCTTTAGCCTACTATAGCCCATAATAGTTCATTCTCTTATTGGACAAAAGGACCAGGCGCCAGGGGACCAGCCCCTGGCGTCAAGTTCAAAGGTACCGACGAGACATGTCCGTACTAGCCCCGGCTCCGCTCAGGGATACGGCTACCGAAATGAGAGTGGCACTATTTGTTCACCATGCATATAAATATGGCGCAAGTAAATGTAGAAGACCCTTAGTCCTTTACCCTTCTTCCAACTTAGTAACAGAACGTGAAGCCTCACCCACGATACCACGTGCGGTGTAGTATGGCCTGTTTGGCCTTAGAATAGCATCGAGACCTCGTGCGAATTAATAACTGAATTGTCAGAGTTTGGCACTGTACCGTCGAGTGCGACGTATTTCTATTAAGTAATAATAGTCTATCGTGTATGGTGCATCGTGCGGTTAGAGTTCTAAAGTGACCAGCATCTCCAACGCTTCCTCGTGTTATCTAGAGTCTTAACCAGGCTGGGCCGACCACATGGCGCCTTCATCCGAGGAGATCTAGACGAGGACCGAGGGACATGTACACTGGATTACCTACCCGACGACTGCTGAGCCCTATGCGGCTGGAATATATATTTGCTTTGGTACTGTGATTTGTGGAGCGGATAATCGCCGACGCCTGTGAGTGTTGGATTTACCCCCGAGAGGAGTCAAGTTGAGTCGGCGCTCAGAGAGACTGAGGTCGCCTAGCTTCTTCTTCATTGTGGAGCTACAGCCTACAAGAGAACCAAGGTGTATTCATCTGCGGATCAAGAGTCTACTGCACTGTCTTCTGTACTTGAAGTCTCCCTAGATATCGTTGACCAGACGGTCTACTACCGACGGCTCTCCTACCCCCCCCTACCGGCTTACAACCGGGAGGACCCCTTCCAGAACATCCCGCTATATCATTAAGTGTACCATAGATCTAATTCCCTAAGAGCCAGGTTGTATACTTGCTTCCTGCGTAACCAGAGATTGGACATTCAGTGTTGATTTGCCTACGAGTACTCATTTGCCTTACAAGTGCATTCAAATCATAAATGTAATAGTAAATATCATATGTACCTTTTGCTATATTAAATATTTGATTATTACCTTTGTCTGGAACCGATTTCATTGTGGGAAAGTGTTCATCATATTTAGATATCGTGTACTGTATGGCCAGTAGTTAAAGTACATAAAGCGGTAGTGGTTTAATGATACCATACTTATCAATACAGTCAGGGAATTGTACCCCTCAGTTACAGTTGTCATACAGAAGTACAGAATACTTTCATACAAAATGCTTCTTACTGTTACGCTCCAGAGACTGTGCTAGACAAGATAGTATCAAATAACATAGTATAGCATGTAATTTAGAAGTAGAAAATGAGGTCACAGTGTTCAGTATAGACATATGTACAATGTTCGATGCAGAATAGACGTAACTGAGTTACCATATAATATACAATACTATGCAGTGTACTAATGTACAGTACTATATAGTGCAAGCAGAAATGGGATGAGGTACAATTTAGGTACAATTTACAGTAAGGTGTACGAGTTGTAGTGCAATCCTTCATCAATAAATATAAAGTGTGGGGAGTGGGTGCTACAGTGTGTTTGTTTAAAGTGGGTGTGTGCTATAAAGTGTCTGGAGTGGGTGCTACAGTGTGTTTGTTTAAAGTGGGTGTGTGTGTGTGGATGTGTGTGCTATGTGCGTTTGATGGTTGTTGTTGTGTAGTGTTCATTGTTCGTTTAGCAGCCTGATGGCCTGGGGATAGAAGCTTCTTCTGAGTCTTTCTGTGCTCGCCTTGAGACTCCGGTATCGCTTGCCTGACCGCAGCAGTTCAAAGAGGCAGTTGTTCGGGTGACTGGAGTCTTTAATGATTCTCTTAGCCTTGCCCCTGCAACGCTTGTTGTAAATGTTCTGGAGGGTGGGGAGCCCCCCTCCAATTGTGCGTTCGGCTGAACGTGTCACTCTTTGTAGTCTGCTTCGGTCTTGTGCAGTGCTATTCCCAAACCAGGAGGTGATGTTGCCAGTCAGGATGCTCTCTATTGTACATGAGTAGAAGTTCTTAAGGATCTTCTGACTGACTTGGAACTTCCTTAGGCGCCTGAGGAAGTAGAGGCGTTGTCGTGCCTTCTTCACAACACTGTCAATGTGTGTGGTCCATGTCAAGTCCTCGGATATGTAGGCTCCGAGGTACTTAAAGCTGTTGACTCTCTCAACCGGTGCCCCGTCGATGCTGAGGGGGCTGTAGTCCTTGACCCCCGACCTCCTGAAGTCCACAATCATCTCCTTTGTTTTGCTGACGTTCAGGGAGAGGCTGTTTTCCTGGCACCATCCCGCCAGGACCTTGACCTCTTCCAGGTAGGCCCTCTCGTCGTTGGCAGAGATCAGGCCCACCACCACTGTGTCGTCAGCAAATTTGATGATTGTATTGCTACTCCGCTGAGCCACACAGTCGTGTGTGTACAGGGAGTAGAGGAGGGGACTCAGAACACAGCCCTGGGGGGCCCCTATGTTGAGGGTGATGGATGAGGAGGTGCAGTTGCCTGCTCTCACCACCTGGGGTCTGCCCGTCAGGAAGTCCAAGACCCACTGGCAGAGGTCATAGTTCAAGCCCAGGTCCCTGAGCTTGGCTATGAGTATGGAGGGGACTATGGTATTGAATGCCGAGCTGTAGTCGATGAATAGCATTCTCACATAGTTCCCCTGCCTCTTGTCCAGGTGTGATGCTGCTGTGTGCAGCACATGGGCTATGGCGTCCTCCGTGGACCTGTTGGGGCGGTATGCAAATTGCAGGGGGTCCATGTTGATGGGGAGGGAGGAGCAGATGTAGCCCTTTACTAGCTTCTCAAAGCACTTCATGGCTATGGAGGTGAGAGCTACAGGGCGGTAGTCGTTGAGGCAAGCAGGCTTGGATTTTTTGGGTACAGGGATAATAGTGGACTTCTTCAGGCAGGTGGGGATGACAGCCTGTTCTAAGGACAGGTTAAATATGTCAGTGAATACCGGGGCCAGTTGGTCGGCACAGACTATTAGGACGCGGCCGGGGATGCCGTCCGGACCTGCTGCCTTCCTGATATTCACTTTTTTAAAGGTCCGCCTCACCTCATGCTCTGTTACCCTGAACACTGAGTCTCCATCAGCAGCAGACCCCCCCCCCCCCCCCATTGCCGTGGCTTGTGGGCTGGTGTTGTTATTACCAGCATCAAACCTCGCATAGAAGGTATTGAGGTCATTTGCTCTCAGGACCTGTCTTTGTTCTCTCACTGGATCTGTCAGCCATGGACTGGGTGGGGAACGGCGGGCAGGTTTCTCAACGAGGGGACAGAGCTTGTCGAAGGAGGTTGCAAGGGCTGAGAGGAGGGTGGAGGTTGCCATCTCTGTGGAGAGAGCAGAGAAGGTGTCACTCAAAGGTAGAGCGGATAGTATGTCAGAGGAGAGGGTGGAGGGGGATAGGGAGGGCAGGTTGCGTCTGAGTGAGACGGTTTGAGTTGGGGTGAAGACCTTTCGGTTAAGCATGAGAGTTAGTGAGAAGGATATGAAGGAATGGTCAGATACATGTAGGGGAGTTACCGTGGTGTTAATGATGCTGGAGTTATGAGATCCAAGGAGTTGCCTGCTTTGTGGGTGGGAGGCATGGCAGTGGGAGTCAGGTCAAATGATTGTAGGAGGGAGACTACTATGACTGACTGAGATGAGTCAGGCAGGTTGAAGTCGCCCAATAGAAGGAGAGGGGTACCATCTTCCGGTAAGGAGCTTAGAAGCATGTCCAGCTCATCTGTGAAGTGATCGAGCGGACCTGGAGGGCGGTAGAGTGTAACAATGGTGAGATTGAAAGGATTAGAGACAGATACTGCATGATATTCAAAAGAGGAGAGTGACAGTGCTGGGAGGGGTGCTAAGTTTGTAGTCCATGAAGGAGATGTCATGAGGCCAGTGCCTCCACCCCGTCTGGAAGGTCGAGGTGTGTGAGTGAAGTTATAGTTTGTAGATAATGCTGCAGGTGTTGATGAGTTATTGGGGGTTATCCAGGTCTCAGTTAGAGCCAGGAGCTGCAGATTTTGACTATGGGCGTAGGCAGTAATGAAGTCAGCTTTCTTGACTGCTGATTGACAATTCCATAAGCCTCCCCGTACTGTCACAGGTGTATTAGTGGCTGTAGGAGGGTAGGATAGATTAGCCGGGTTGCTAGCAAACTGCCGTGGGTGGGTTGAATCTGTTCTGGAGGAGCAGATTGTGGATATGAGACACATTGTGGTGTCAAGAGTGGCAGGGAGGAAGTAGAGAAATAGCAGAGTGGGAGGGAAAGGGAGATTTTTCAGAGTAGAGTGTAAGATAGGACTGGGGTGTACTTAGCACTAGGTGGATCCCTCAGCAGATAACTCCAGGAAAACTCCTCTTTGTCCCTCTTCGTTTCTCGACGCTTCGCTGACGCTAAGCCAGCAGGCCTTTAAATCCCTATCACTAATTAGTGCTGTCTAACACCTGGCCCTTAATGGGTCACTTAAGGAAACAAAATGGCCGCTTTAAACACGCCCCTTAATCAAGTCAGCTGGTCAGGTCAGCAATCAAGTCTCAGTTTAAAGATATTACTAAATTACTTAAAATGTCTTACCCTGATGCAGTGTAAGTCTCTCAGTGAATGAGCTGTCCTTCCACAACAGAATGTAGTACAGAGTGATTCCAGGAGAGGCTGAGGTTCTGCTTTTAAGCAGTGACAGGGCTCTGAGATCACACTCAGTACACAAGTGCTGTCTTTAAGCAGGAAGCAGCTTTTAATGGGGCACTTAAGGAAACAAAATGGCCGCTTTAAACACGCCCCTTAATCAAGTCAGCTGGTCAGGTCAGCAATCAAGTCTCAGTTTAAAGATATTACTAAATTACTTAAAATGTCTTACCCTGATGCAGTGTAAGTCTCTCAGTGAATGAGCTGTCCTTCCACAACAGAATGTAGTACAGAGTGATTCCAGGAGAGGCTGAGGTTCTGCTTTTAAGCAGTGACAGGGCTCTGAGATCACACTCAGTACACAAGTGCTGTCTTTAAGCAGGAAGCAGCCTTTAATGGGGCACTTAAAGAAACAAAATGGCCGCTTTAAACACGCCCCTTAATCAAGTCAGCTGGTCAGGTCAGCAATCAAGTCTCAGTTTAAAGATATTACTAAATTACTTAAAATGTCTTACCCTGATGCAGTGTAAGTCTCTCAGTGAATGAGCTGTCCTTCCACAACAGAATGTAGTACAGAGTGGTAACCCCGGCTGCATCAGTGGACTGGAAAATGTGGACTGGAATAATTTTTTTTCCCCATCCATTTTCATTGAGTCCATTCCAAAATCCCTGATGTCATCTGGGAGACGATAGGGGGCGCTTTTTCACATCCGATCGCCGGCGGCCTTTGGGTAGGCTAGGGTAGGCTCGCGTGATGCAATATGATTTCAGATCGCTATAAAAAAAATCTCGTGAGTGGCTTTCAACGTAACTATTGTAAATCCGAGAAAAGCCGCGAGTGGCAGTCAAAGTGTTAATCAAAGATCCCCCCTTTCGGGGGGCCAGGGTGGGTTCGACTCCCGGACCCGGTGACCTTTGCAGAATGTCTTCCCCCATATCTCCCCCTTCCTCTCTGCCGGACTTGTATCCGAAATACAGCAATAAAATGCAGAAAACAAATATATATATAAAAAAAAGAAAGATTCCCGCTTTCTAGTCTTGCACAAGGACCAATCAGCATGGGCAGGTTCATTTTCCATTGATGGGGATTTGATTGGCTGTTTTTAAATAAAATTTTTAATTAAATTCAAATAGTTGGACCTGCGAGATTTGTACTTTGTAGGTCTGCATTTTAAAAGTAAGGAGTACAAAGTATGTTTTTTTTCTCTGAAATGTAATTGAGTAAAAGTACAAGTATACAAACCTAATAATACTTGAGTAAAGTACAAATCCCCAAACACAGTACTTAAGTATTGTAATAAAGTACAATTACTCAAGTACTTTAAACCCCTGGTTATAACCATTATAACCACCATCATAGCCCTCTTATTCGAGGCAATATGTGTTTAGGTGTATTTTTAACAGTAATTTTTACTGAACGCAAAGGGCCATGCTATGTGCCCTTCCTGCTGACTTGTCACTTTGGATAAAAGCATCAGCTAAATGACTAAGGCCCCGTTTAGACGGAAACGCTAGCAGGTGAATCCGCAAAAATATTTTTTCGGATGTGCCTTTCGTTTATACGGAAACAGCGTTTTTACGGGGTGAAACCGCAAAAAAGTGAGACTACCTTCCAGGGTGGAATTCCTAGAAACGCAAAAGCTTTGCGCTCTCGTCTAAACTGTTAAAACGTATAAATCTGATAAAACGATGACGAAAGGGTTGTCACGGCTCTGGTCGCGCGTACTGCTTACGTCACAGGTAGCAGGTATGCGCCAGTAGCCGAGACGTAAACAAAGCAAGTATGTCTGACTTATATCAACGGAGATCACCTGAAGGCTACATTGGCAGTACTTTTAACCCTTTCACTGCCACACGACAGAAGGTTAACCCTTTACTATCACACAACCGGCTGTCGTGTGGCAGTGAAAGGGTTAAATACACAAGAATCTGTCCCGCGGCGTGAGTGGACCCACTGTCTGTGAGTGACTCTGCTTTGGTGCAATCACATTCCCCATCCACAGTCTGCGAATCAGAGGCAGAGTAGGGCGGGTCTTCACAGCACGTCATGTGACATATGCGCCAATCGTGTGACAGTGGGGCTCCGTCGTCTCGAGTCGTTACAGCGTCGTCTGCACGCAGAATTCCATCCCAAAACGCTCGTCTAAACGTAAAATTAAAAGTGAAACCGCAAGATGACTTTTGCGGTTTCTGTTCACAAAACGCTTGTCTAAACGGGGCCTAAATGTACATGTGTGTGACTGAGTGATTTAATGACATTGCCAGCCATAGAGGTGCTTTGCATCTAAAAACATAGTATAGAGTTCAAGCCACTATGTAACCGTTCAAAATACACCTACTGTAAAAGAGCTATTTTCAGAGTTGCCTGGAAGTACACCTAGCTCAGAAACGATGAATGGGTTAGCGGGGGTGGCAGGGATGATTAATGCCCTGCACAGCAGGGACTGCAGACTAGTAAAAGATGTGTTTACACTTGAATGCAGTACTATATTCATCAATGGAGACGAAGGTAACGCCTGCACAGTTAAAGGGCAACTATGCCCAATTTCAGAATTCATACATGTTATTCCTCCGGTCTAAGACAGTGCAAAGATATTAGTGAAAATCTGCAACTCTCTCCCAAATCCAAAAACTTGAGTGTTAAGTATGAAGTCTGAAGCTGCTCCACAGACAATGCATTGGGAGATATTTTATAAATGACACAGAGCACAGTTCCAGACTTTATACTTGATGACATCGCAAGTTTGGTTCTTCTTTCTCTGGTTTCTGGCTTTGGGAGAGAGCAGATCATGTTCACAGATATTAATTTAACTGGCATAGCTGTTCTCCTTTAACTCACCCCAAACCACAAATGTTTTAATAATGACAACTACGATGTTTGAAAATGACACCCATCATAGGCTCACAAGCTCTCCATGATGGCAGGTGTACTACATACAGAGATGTATACCGTATGTAGACCTTAGGGTATCACACACCTCAAGCCATGTTACTGTTGTGTGCCTGGTGCTGGTGTATGGCAGCCATTGGTTAGCAAGTTTGCGTGCTACACATTGGTGATGGGGGAGGCAATTTTTGCTCTACATTGTGAAGCACTTGCAGTGTATAAAACTCTCTATGGCAATGATTAATCCATAGGATATCTCCTCTTTTTTCATTAGATATCGAGTTATGAAGGAATTCATTGGTAACTTTTACGTATGTCCGTTCGAGAATGAGGACCATTGACCAGATGTGAATAATTGCCACTGAGCTCATTCAGCCCCTTCGTGAGATCAAGTGTACTAAAGATCTAAGCAAATTAATAAAGGGCAGATGATTTACAGGGGGTATTGTAGATACAGTACTGCATTTTGCCATCCGGACACATGCAATTTGAAATATGAATATAGAATATAGAATATCAGGCATATAAATTACCTTATTATGACCAAGTCATACATCTATGGATCGGGCCAAATCTCCTCTTTCCAGGCACCCGTTACAGGGCAGCAAAGACCATGAATGAAATCTACTGTAAGTACAGTTACTTTTGTATAATGTCCATAGCTCCGCCATTTTGACCGGATTGCAACGTTTAATTTTTTTTCTAGACATTCACAGAAAGGTAAAGAAACAATATGCATTGGGGGCGGCCGGGTAGCGCAGCGGACTAAGCGTCTGTCTACCACCGCAGAGACAGTGGGATCGAATCCAACTGCCGCGGTACCTCCGGCTTGGTCGGGCGTCCATACTGACACAATTGGCAGTGTCAGTGGGTGGGAAAGCCGGTGGGGTGGGTCCTGGTCATTGTAAACAGCAACTCCTACAGGTCGGTCAGGGCGTCTGCACAGCGAGGGAGGGAACTGGGGAGGGTAGTGTGATCCTCCCACGCGTTACTCCTCCCCAGTGAGAGTCCTCGCTGTCAGGTGAAAAGAAGCGGCTGGCTGTCTCCACATGTGTCGGAGGAAGCATGTGATAGACTTCAGGGCTCCCTAGACCGGCAAGTGGGGGGCAAATGCGCGCAACGACCAGGAAGGGGCGGGGGGAATTGGCATAACGACTAAATTGGAATGGGAGAAAAATACAGAAAAAGAGAGGAGAAAAAAAAAGTCGATAAAAAAAATGAAACAATATGCATTGTATTTTATGGCAACGTTAAGGTTGGTTCAACGTGAGATATAATCACGAAAATCACTTCAATATATATTTTTTCAGTCAGCCGGCTGCAGCTTTGACAGCGGCTGGTGTGAGCTGGGTAGTGTAGTTTTATGAAATTTCGATGTCCATCGAAAGCCCTGGGTCTCCTCTTTCTTAGGACTACAACGCTTTCATGGCGGTGTCATTTTCTCACATCTAAACCATCCGGTTTTCAATGTAATGAGCAGAGATTTTTACAAGCTCATATTTCGCTAATAACACTTAAAATCATTGGTAAACAAACGTAGTTCTGAAAATATACAATTTGACTGCTGTTTTGATAGGGTTAGGGTCTTTACTCTTGGCTACACTTGAAAAAAAAACACAAAAACAAACTATCTGCCTGTCTGTCAACGAAAGCCCTTTTTAATCAGCTTGAGATCCCCTGAAGCGCTGCCGTTTTCCCACCTGCAGTCCCTTGTTCTCTATCTTGTAGGGAGAAAACCAGTATGAGAGATAACAATGGGAGATGGCAATAAGACTCCGGCCTTAGTTCCTGAGGAGGGTTCAAGCTCAGGTTAAACCCACAGCGAATTCTTTAAGACACTATTTTCTACAGCAACTACTAGGTACCACCAATCCTTATCACACCACAGTAGGTACTGTAGGGACGGGCGATATATATATCAGACAAAAGTTGGAGGGAAAGTCCTGTATACACCATATATGTGACTGCGACCAGCGATTGTGACCACATGTCTCAATCGTCATTTTCCAGATTGTGAAAGTACAGAATGTAAGCTTTCAAATTATGTGTCATATATTGAAATCTGAAAATATTTGAAGAACATATGCTTATTTGAATCTAGTTAAACCTCAAGTCTCAGGAGCAGAAAAAAATGGAGAAAAGACTATTTAAAGTTTGGCTGCTTTTTTAAATCCACCCCTAACCACTCCCCCACTGGATTAGCGGTCTTCTGTCAGTGACTCAAAAAAGTTATCTAGAACCTTGCCATTTTTAAGCCAATAGAGATATAAACATAAAACATACAAATATTCATAGTGTTTTCCACCGCCTTAGGAAGCTGCACAGACTAACAACACGCTGCCGTGCATGGAATGTTAGGTCGTCAATGTCTTCTTTGTCTTGGTAATAATAAGACATGCACAATGATAGAGGTACTTAGGTATTTAACTTTGATAGTAGTTATTTAAACTTGTACTCATGATACATTGAATGTAGAACCACACAAAATAAATAGTGTAAAAAAAAGAATGCTGATCCTAAACAAAAATAACAAAATCACAGTTTGTGTTTGATTTTATACAATGGCATGCACATTTCTTGATTCTGATTGGCTGAAACAGTGAAGTTGCCGGTTGTTATTTAGTATAACACACTCCACGTGACCCCAGATCCCTCCCACAACCGAATTACTTAATTTTTTCTGTCTGAATCAATCCGCCATAGATAGAAAAATGGAAGTATGAATAGCTTTTGAACGAATGCTCCAAAAAAGATACAGTCAACTGGAATATGTTAGTTTGTTACATACACATGGATTATGTAATTAATTTGTCATGACTCATTGTGAAACAAAAGAGAAATCGCGGAGATAAAAAAAGAAAATGGCTGACGTTAAATTTTTTTGTCAGATTTGATTGATTGAACATTTTATTCACAGATTGCAGAATGGGTACAATACGGTACGGCTCAATACACACAATTGGATGCAGACCAGAGAAAGACTTTCATCTTGTTTACATCAGGGTCCCCCATTTTCAATTCATCATAACATATATGACATACATGACATACAGATAGACAGTACTGCTACATCTTGTTTAACACATTCCCGCCCAAGCACGGAGATCTCCGTGTTTCGATTCCACCCGTTGTGGACAGAGGCACGGATATATCCGTGGGAAGTTGTTATTGCTTTTATTCCATTTTAATAACCTATTCAAGGTCACCGAGCGGCACTGCAGATTTACCCTACTCTATGAATTCGAGAAGGTGCAATACCGGCCAGATCCTCTTAGGGGCGCTATCGCGGTAATGCAGTGTGCCCTGTGGCTGAACGGATCAGTTTTTTTTTTTTTTTTTTTTTACTTTCAATGGAGATTTCAGTAGCAGGATTCTGGATGTGCAGCATGTAGCTTGGATTACGTTTCGGATAGCAGATTTCACCATGCAATAAGGGGATTTATCATCAGCCAATGGACATATCGATCTACCATATGGCGATCGATAACGGGGAAATGCTCGGGGGGGATCAGCCCGGACCACGGTAAGATCTTTTTCACGTAAAGTACAGCCCAATCGGGCATTATTACGATACTCAACCAGGCGTTCGGCCTGTGAGGCTAACGCGGTTATTGGCAGTGATGTACCTGAACGCGTTCAATGAACGATCGTTCATGAACGCGTTCGTATTTTGGGCGAACGTGAACTGAACGTACTGATTATCCGCTAAATGAACGTAATTGAGAACGCGTTCATTCTCAGCGCTGTGTAACGGAGTTCAAAAGTGCGTTCATTCTCAGCACTGTTATAACGGCGTTCAAAGATGTGCCAGATTTCATATGTATTTCAGCCGAAAACCCAGTTAAAACACACCGTAAACAGGCTTTAAAATTATGTGGAAAACCAACCGATCTGGCAACGCGCCTGTCAACCCCTGCTACGTCATCAGACTCATCACAACAACAGCTGAATCTCGAGCAGAAGCCGAGAGCTGCGCAGCAGCAGGTCGGGAGCAGCACTCGCTCAGAGAACTCTACCTCTTGACGTCGGTGCTTGGGGATTTAAAATAGTTTAACGTTAAAGTCAGTACTGACTCAGACGGAAACAATCTAACGTTTGTCTGTAAACTTTGTCCACCCGGTTTGAAGAAGCAAGTCCCCACATCGACGCGACAACGTCGACAGCAACATTGAGAATATGCAAACGTCCTGCTTTAGTTTTGATAATAAAGACAATTCAAGCAAAGTTTTTCCTCATGTTTTTGAAAATATATTGTAGAGATGAAAGCTGCAGTGTGGACTGAATGCGCGGTGGCAAAGCGTTATGGAAATGCCAGTATTCTGATTGCTGTCTGTGGTTCAATATTTTTTACAAATAATAGTTTGCAGCAACGTATTGAAAAAAGAACTAACAAAATGGGCCATTCAATATCTCCTTTATGTTCGAAATGTCAAACAGACCTGGGTACCTACAGGCTACAGTCTATCACTACTTTTGGGAATCTAAGTGTTTAACCAGGTTCTGGGGCCAAGTGATTGATTGAACACTTTATTAACATATTGCAGAATGGGTACAGTATAGTACAGCTCAGTCATGAATTGAAAATGGGGGACCCTGATGTAAACAAGACGAAAGTCTTTCTCTGGTCTGCATCCCCTTAACAATTGTATGTATTGAGCTGTACTGTATCAGGGTCCCCCATTTTCAATTCATCAGGACATACATGACATACAGATAGACAGTACTGCTACATCTATACATTTATGACATACCAGATTTGCAAATACAGTACTGTTTGTGATACAAAAAGAGTCCAGAAAAGAGAGTATATACATTTTACATAGAAACTGTACATTGGAGGAGGTTCGGCAGGTGGGGGGGGGACTGTACATTGGAGGTGGTTGGGGGGGGGGGGGGGGGGGGGGGGGGTTGGGTAGGAGGGGTGACACCCTTTACAATTCAAACTATTTGATAAACTTCTACTTTCAGCCCGGAAATGCATTCTGATAAACTGGATTAAGGATAAGCCTCCATTTTTACAAATGTGGTATAGAGAGATCTTCGGTGTGCTACCCCATGAAAGACACTGTGCAATGCATAGAGGCAACAACGCTTCCTTTCAGGAGGTGTGGGCCCCACTATTAGACTATTTTCCTGCTGAAATTTCTCGGATCCTTCTAAAGGCCCAGTGCCCCATTGTATGGACAGACCTAGGATAGGAAAAAATAAATATATATATGTCTACATGTGAATGGGCTCGAGGCAAGTGCAATACTGTACAGTGCCTGTCTTGGTTTGCTTTTCCTTTTTGCTTGTTTTTCTTTTTGTTTTGTTTTTGTTTGCTTATGGTGTGGATGATGGCATAGAGATGAACTGGAGGACCCCCCCTCCATTGTCCAAATGTGTGTTTTTGTAATGTAAGTAACTGTACGTGAAAAATCTATATAAAGAAAATATATATATATCAAAAAAGAACTAAAAAGAACTAAATTAGTTCATTTTTGAAACCATGAACTTTAGTTCAACATTTTGAATTATGAACTATGAACTGAACTAGTTAATTTAAAAAATTGTGAACTGTGAACTGAACTAGTTCATGTAGAAAGTGAACTTTCCCAACACTGGTTATTGGTAATAGATAATCAGAAACAACGTGCCCCGCCCCCCCTTTCATGCATACATGCTTTGGGATCGTGCCGATCATATGCAGTTTGAGTTATTTCTGTAGCATCTGTAAAACGGAAATGCCATTGGATATAACGTTAGCAGCTATTAGCCCTATATCTAGCCTTCCAGAAAATATACTAGTCCCAAATCCCGTATAACGCTTATATTCACGGCGCTATAAAATGAGAACCTATTGATGAATATTTTTTTTCTTTAAGCCATTTTGAAGGGACGGTTTATGGACTCAATTGACAATGAGAATGGACAGATAGCAATACTATAAAGTATAGATTTAGCTGTACAAACAGCCCCACGTTTGTTTACATTCATTAGACTCATCCCAATGGCCCCGAATGTGTTAAGAAGCACAGTGAAGTTACCGGTTGTTATTTGATTGATTGATTGACATTTTTATTAACAGATTGCAGAATGGGTACAATACAGTACAGCTCAATACACACAATTGTTAAGGGGATGTAGACCAGAGAAAGACTTTCGTCTTGTTTACATCAGGGTCCCCCATTTTCAATGCATCATAACATAATATATGACATACATGACATACAGATAGACAGTACTGCTACATCTAGACATTTATGACATACCAGATTTACAAATACAGTACTGTTTGTTATACAAGAAGAGTCTAAAAAAAGAGAGTATATACATTTGATGTCGGTCTCGCTTATCTCTATCAAAACGCTTCTCGTTTAGTCCCTTGTTTGAGCCGAATCTGAGTTTAACATGGTTTGTGGAGCTCCCTCTGGTGTCTACTAGTGGATCTACTATTGGATCTACTTTCTCTGTGGATGGTTTTGTGAATAAATCTCCATTATGCTTCAATTACTGTATGTTTATTCTATAGCAATACGGTTGGGTGAATTCGGCCATTGTATAAAAGACATTACACCACTTGTAGTCGTGTGTTATAGGAATTAGATCATGCCTAGGGGGTTCTAACGACCCTCCACTGCACGTCGGGCCTAACAACCACCCCTAGGCATGATCTAATTCCTATAGCACACTCCTGTGCGTGATGTTCCGTATGCCGCAACAGAAGAAAAATGTCATGCATTTCAATAAGTGTCCCGTATTTCAATAAACAATTTAAATACGAATCATTATTGTTTGTGTCCTCTCATTAATCCCCAACCATGCACTAATGCACCACAAATACTGTACGTTACATAGCCTAGTCTAACCAGCGCGAGCGCATATACATAGCACCTGGGCATCTGATGAGTCTAATCACGGGACGACCAAACTCTTCCCACTCGCCAATCCACAGCCAGATCACAAGCAGGCTTTGTCGAAATGGTCTGGGCTTAGACCGCATATCTGCATATGCAGATAACTATGGAAAACACAAATATGTGTACAAAAAGCTTCACTATACGACCACGACAGCATTGTGAAGGCAAACTGTCTTGCCCACATCATTCACAACTGCGCGCATCATGCAGGCGACACTGTCATTGAGGTAACTGAAGAGTGAGATCCAAGTCAACGCGAATTTCTCTCTAACATGTCAAGATTTTTATAATATTCTCTTGGTCAGAAGGCTCTAATTGAAGCTGCACGGTCCACTAATAATATAGATTCCTCAAGCACTAACTACCTGTACATGCACTATGGTGCTCTCCAAGGTGCTGAAACCTTCGGAGGCACAATGCGAAGCGCATTTTTAGTTACAGCCATTTAGCCTACTGTTCCCCATAGGCAATTTTTTAAATAGTTGTTTCCTATTGTTCACTGCTGTTTTAATTTGTTTATGTATGTATTTCACTTATGCAGGATGACACTCTTTGTAGGCCTACTCATGCTATACTCATGTTATTATATTAATCCTGTATATACCTGTGATATATTTACATAATATGTTAATACAAAATTAAAAAAATTAAATGTATATGTGATTAAAAAAGTATTATCATTTTAATAATTGTAACATTTTGTCAGATTATCATTGAATGAACATTTAAACTTTGTAGCATGTTCTGGACAGGTTTAGAATCAAGGAAGCCAGTGTAGACAATGTATGCACTTCAGTATCACATTACAAGAGAGATCACAGGTTGCATCATGTACATCTTAACTATAGCCATAGGACTCGGGAACCTCAAGTCAAGTCAAGTCAAGTCAAGAGTTTTAATTGTCACGGCATACAGGTATACAATGAAATGCGGGTGGTCTTGCCCGCAACGATGTGCAATACAGTGGTACATATAATAGAATCAAAAGAAGGAAACAACATTGTGCAGTAACAGGTAGCAGGTAACATGGAGTGACATCTCGGTATCTGTACATAGTTATTTACAGAGCATGTGGGACATGCTAGTTAGCTTTGGTAGTGCCTCTTAACAGCATGTTGGATTGCATGGTCTTCTATATAATTATGAGTATAATAAGCAATTAATATTAACATTAAATGCTTATATTTTTATCAAAATTATGAATACATTATGTAAACATGATTCTTGCATACGTATTCATTACTGTCCCGCAATTTCAACAAATGTCCCGTAAAATCGACATGCTGTCCTGCATTTGGATCATACGGATTTGGTCACCCTAGATGTAATGCTTAAATGTTAAATCCCTAAATGAATGGTAACTATTACCATGGTATTACTATAAAATATTCTTTGTTTCTAAAAACGTTTGTGTACATGTGTAGTATAAGTCTGGTGTCTTTTGAAAGTCATGAAAGTTCAGAAACCGACACTCGTTGGCTGTTTGGTCTTATAACCTGAGATTGGAGATTGGAAGCATGTAATAGGTCAAGCAGGGTGTCAATCAAACAGTGGCCATTTTAGCTTGCACCACACACAAACATTCAAAATAAACAACAGTCAACAATAGTCAACAACTTACCCATAAATAAAGCAGAACGTTGCACGACAGACCACAAAAATCAAGTCTTCGGTAGAAAACCAACTACCCTCAGAGGCAGTCATTGACACGATTAGCAATATGTACTCGTTCATTAAATCCGATGGATCAATTGCTGTTTCTGAAGCCGAATATTTGTTCACAGCTGCACAGAGCGTCTCAACAATAATATCAAAAGAGCCATGTGTGGGCGGCTAGGTGGTGTAGTGGGCAAGGCACTCGCCACCAATGCAGGAGACGCTGGGTTCGAGCCCAGCTCTCCGCATTGCTATCAGCTTGGCTGGTCGTTCATACTAACACAATTGGCAGTGTTAGGGGTGGGAAAGCATCCGGTTTCAGCATGGGTGGTCGCATTTTACCCAGCTCCCGTAACCAACGCAACCGAGCAACAACAACAAAGTATTTTACGCATTTTCTACTTTCCCTCCTGTGGATTATGGACCTGTACCTGAATTCACAACTCAAGCAACAACTCCAGACAGAAGTGGAGGGTAGCGAAAACGCAAATCAGCAGTCCCATTGCGACTTCTATTTGCTAACGGGCATGGAGAGAAAGCATCCAGCTTTCGGAGACACGGCTATCCACACAGTACTTACTGCGAATCCGGAACGCAAGAAATTACCCCCGACTTGCAAGTTTAATAGGAAATCAATGTTTCTATTATATCTGCTCATGTCGGGTGACATTCACCAGAACCCTGGACCCGTAATGACACAGAACCAGAGACGACAGTTAGGTCTGCTGACCCAGGAAGCAGCAGCTAGCTTCACTAGCACAACAAGGCTACTGCTACCTACACGGACGACAGCGGCTGACGACACGATCAACGGCAACATTCCTCCTCTACCACCTCTACAAAAGAACCCACGAGAGGCCACAGTGAGAAGGAATGCACCGGGGTTCACAATCGAGGCGCCCATCATGTCGCGGGACCAAAACAGCGAGGCAGCGCCCGATGGCTGGCGAGCTAACCGGGCTAACGGAGCTAACGGGGCTAACAACAATGGACACAGGACCTCATCCCCCCCTCCTAACAACAATGGACACAGGACCCCTTCCCCACCTACCGCCACACGGACAACCAGACACCACAGTCAATCAACACTTTGAACTCGACGACATAAACCAAATAACAAACACAAATGGACTTCACATATTTCACCTAAACACAAACAGCGTGAGACCCAAACTGGCTGAAATCAGACATTTGTTTATAAACGGTAAGGCTAACATATTGTGTTTCACAGAAACAAAACTAGACTCATCTGTTCAGGATCCAGAGATTGAAATCGAGAACTATTCAATAGTCAGGAGGGATAGAAACCAGTATGGAGGTGTCTCCGGAGGTCTCGTAGTGGTGACCGGAGTGCCGGACATCCCGCGATGATGTCGGGGAGTTCGCGACCCTCTCTGCGCCGCCCCCTATCTCCCTGTCTCCGGCTGTCCCTGAGCAATGACCGGAGTGTTGAATGTCCCGTGACTAAGACGGGGAGGACGTGACCCTCTTTGCGCCGTCCCTGTGCCTCAAATAGATCCGATATCAGCTCTATCTTTAATCTTTCAAAATGTTCATTTGCTATCGCTATTAGCTCTATCTTTAATCTTTCAAAATGTTCAGTTGCTATTGCATGCACTCATCTGTGTTTCACTACACACATGAGTGCATGCTTACCAACTGTCCGTCTGCAACACTACTATCACCAACATCTAAGAAGGGAGATCCCCCCTTGAATGGCCCTTCTAAGGTTTCTCTCCTCCACACTGCCTGTGGAGCTTTTTTCCCTATTGTTAGGTTTTAGTGAGTTTTTCCTTACCTTCGCGTGGGGTATGTCTGGGAGTGCTTGCATTCTTTCATTTATTTGCATTTATCTTAAATTTTTTGGACCTTATGGTGTTCTTGTTCTGTTCTTAACTTATTATGTTTTCTTCTTGACTTGTTTAAAGAAGACCTGTACGGCCCATGGGGACATTAACGTGTGTTGTCGGGCCTTATAAATAAATTTGATTTGATTTGAAATCTTATTTGAAAGGGCGAAATCAGTACTAATAGGCACAATCTATAGACCGCCAGAACACAGTGGCTTCTATGACACACTCGATGGGTGTTTAGCTGGGGTGGAGGGCATAGAAAAAATCCTTATTGGGGACTGGAACACGGACATGCTACGTAAAGCAGCACCCGTCTTCAAGGCCTTCAATAGGTTTTGTGATCTGCACGGCCTCAGCCAGCTAATCACCCAACCCACAAGGGTGTGTGAATCAACTCAGACTACCATTGACCTCATCCTGACCTCTGACAAGTCCAAGATCTCCAATAAAGGGGTTATAGTATGCGGGTTAAGTGATCATTATATGATATTCTGTACCCGCAAAAAGCTAAAGCAAAAGGCTGGCTGTCACAAAACAGTCACATCTAGAGACCTCAAAACCTACTCTAGCGAGGCCTTTAACCTTGAACTGGAGAGCCTGGACTGTTCAGATGAGCTCAATGGTACACTGGTTGAAGAAACCTGGCTTGGCTTCAAAACCAAATTTTCAACAATACTAAACAACATGGCCCCCCTAAGAACCACCAGGGTAAAAAATCGCGCTGAGCCGTGGATGCACACTGAAATACTGACCGCTATGAAAGCCAGAGACAAAAAATACTCTGAGTTTCGTAAAAGTCAGTCAAAGCTTAAGCACGAGCAGTGAACTCCAAGACCACGTGGCTGAACTCAAACTAGAAAGAAACAGACTAAGAAATTACGTAAACTCCATGATCAAAACTGCTAAAAAAAATCATCAATGACAAAACTGAGGAAAACAAAAATAAACCATGTGAACTTTGGAAATTACTCAATAATCAACTAGGCTGCAGTAAAAAACTTAAAACCAGGTTCTCAAACATAAACATACAGACGGACAACACGCTCATCACAGACAAGCTGGATGTAGCCAATTACTTAAACACTTTCTTCACAAACATAGCCACAACACTGGTAAACAAACGACCCTCCCACTCAGGGCAGTATAGAACACATAGTAGCATACTACAAGAACCTAGGCGTCCACAAAGATGACTTCAAACTGGAAATGGTAACTACAGATGAGGTACTAAAAAAACTGAGCGCCCTCCAACCGAACAAGGCCACTGGCCATGACAACATCCCCTCCAAATTCCTCAGAGACTCAGCAGCCGCCATCACCCCAGTCATCACACACATAATAAACCTCTCCATAAAACAGGGACACGTCCCCAAGGACTTCAAAATTGCGAGAGTAACACCCCTGCACAAAAAGGGCAGCAAATTAGACCCAGGCAACTACCGCCCTGTTTCTATCCTTACATCCATCTCGAAAGTCATGGAAAAAATTTTATACGAACAGGTCGAAAAGTACCTCGCGGAAAAAAATCGAATCTATGAATTCCAATCTGGTTTCAGAACATCCCACTCCACTGACACATGCCTTCTCTATTTGAACGACCACATCAAACAAGAGGTGGACGCGGGCAAATACTGCGGCATGGTCATGCTGGACCTACAAAAGGCCTTCGACACTGTCAATCACATCATTCTGATTGACAAGCTAAAAGCAATTGGTTTTGATAGTCTATCAGTGAGCTGGATACAATCCTACCTGGAGGGGAGAGAACAGATGGTGGAGGTAAACGGTACCCTATCCCCCCCCTCACAGTGAGCTGTGGTGTTCCACAAGGAAGCATACTAGGACCGCTACTATTCCTAATTTATGCAAATGACATGTCGTCAGCTTGTGACTGCAACTTGTTCCTGTTTGCGGACGACTCAGCCCTGCTGGTCTCTGACAAGAACAAGTTACAGGTTGAAAAAGCCCTCAGCTCGGAACTAGGCAAAATCTGCATATGGCTCGCCGACAACAAACTATCATTACACATGGGCAAAACAGAGTCCATTCTCTTCGGTTCAAATAACAAACTCAGCAAGACCGACGGCTTCTCAGTTACAGTGGGTGACAGTATTGTCACAAGGAAAGATGAAATTACCTACCTGGGTTCCATCCTAGAGGCTAATCTTTCCTGTGACAAAATGGCATCCAATGTAATAAAAATAGTCAACCAACGAACTCGATTCTTGTACCGGATCTCCTCTCTGGTAAATAAGAATACCCTTAAGACTCTGGCAGGAGCACTCATTCAAGGGTACTACGACTATGCTTGCACCTCATGGTACCAAAGCACCTCAAAGGCACTAAAAAACTAATTACAAACATCTCAAAACAAACTAGTCAGACTACTGCTTGACCTGACTCCTAGAACCCACCTCACCCCTGCCCACTTTGACAACCTAGGATGGCTTAGAGTAGACAACAGAGTACAGCAACTTGCAATGGGCCTGGTCTACAAGATACACTACACGACCAAGGTACCCATGTACATGTCAAAATACTTCCCAAAGGTCAGTGAATACCACGATCACAACACTAGAGGGAGCTCCACAAATCATGTTAAACCCAGATTCGGCTCAAACAAGGGACTAAACACGTTTCGCAATTATGCCACATCAATGTGGAACGCCCTACACAAAGCTGTAAAGGAATGTGAATCACTACCCACCTTCAAAAACACTCTCAAAAAACACCTACATAAGACTGCAATTCGAAACTGGCCCCTACAAATGTCCTAACCCAGTTGTACAGTAAATGACCAAGTATGGCTTTGTCAGTATTCCAATGTACAGTGTACATTGTCCCCCCCCTCTACCCAACCCCCCACCTCCAATGTACAGCCCCCCACCCACCCACCCAACCCCACCCCACCTACCCAACCTCCTCCAATGTACAGTTTCTACGTCAAATGTATATACACTCTTTTTCTGGACACTTTTTGTATCACAAACAGTACTGTATTTGCAAATCTGGTATGTCGTAAATGTATAGATGTAGCAGTACTGACTATCTGTATGTTGTGTATGTCATATATGTTATGATGAATTGAAAATGGGGGACCCTGATGTAAACTTTTCAATCAATCAAAAAGCTGATGGGTGGGGATCGGACGTTGTGGACAGCGACTCCTACAGGTCGGTTGGTGCGCCTGCGCAGCAGAATCAGGAAGCGACGGGGGCGGCGTGTCCCTCCCATGCAGACCCCCGCCGCTGAGAGATTGCGCTGTGCAGGTGAAAAGATGCGACGGCTGCTTCCTCGAGTACCGGAGGGGACACGTGATGTAAGGCTTCGTCCACATTGCAGCCAGCTTGTGGGAGGCATGGCCTAACAGCGTTCGAGACAGGGGAGGGTAGAATTGGACGATACGAAATTGGGATGGGAGAAAAATTGAAAATGGGAGAAAAAAGTAGATAAAAAAAAATATATATATTTATGGCCGTCACTCGAAACTCAGCTCAAAGCACTAGTCTTGATTCGCATGCAGATTTAACTCCACCCCCACGCAATGACCAAAGTCACACACAAATAGCCTTTTTTAAACAAAGACATTGTACTATTAGAGATACTATAACGGTTCGCTTTTATAGTAAATATGTTTTTGATCTCACAGAACACCTGGTGTGTCAGACATGCACAGATGTGCAGTCATGAGAGGTGGCGAGATAATATCATCTACTGTAGTAGGTTATCCATCACGGGTCACTTATCATAGTAGGTCATCCATTAGTTTTGACCCCGCGTGCAGGGCTCTGCGTCGCAAATTTTTTTTGGTGCAAATTAGCGATAATATACATACTTGTTTTATATCTGCTCACCCAGAACAGTCTTGCTATCATATCGTACACCCAATAATATCTGTTGGACGTTGTATTACAACAATCTAACAGTGTTATTGCCGATCTTCAGCTCCCCAACAAGATCAGACACCAGGGAATATCATCACAGCGAGTCCGTCTGTCCTTGCTCCTACCATGATCGAAAGCAGAAGAGGGGTACACATGGAGGACTGAGGGCTAAGCTAGCCTATCGCTTCCCAGCATCTTCCTTGCTGACATGCGGTCTCTGGCAAACAAAATGGATGAACTGTGGCTGCAGCTCATCAATCATAAATGGATCAAGGACTGCAACATCATGATTTTCACAGAATCCTGGCTTAATAGTGGGATTCATGACTGTGCTATTGAGCTACCAACTACTGCAGCACCGGTTTCAACACAGACTGGAATATGTTTAAACAGATTACTACATTCCCCAATCAGAAGCCGTGGATGAACAGAGTTTATCCATGGTATACCATAGGGCAAAAAAGATCATGGCCGACCCCTCCCACCCCGGGCCACAGCCTCTTTACCCTGCTCCCCTCTGGGAGAAGGCTGCGGATTCCAAACGCTGTGAAAGCCTGTCACAGACTGAGTATTTTCCCCTCAGCCGCCAGGCTGATCAATGACTCAGGCTTCCCCGCCCCCAAGTGACACTGGCACAATAATAATGACACTGGCAAAAATACTGCACTGGGACTGACTGGAACTCTGCACTTTACTTTACACTTTATATATATATATTTATTCAAAATATTAATCCTTCACTGCACTGTCTTTGTCCTGTGTCTGTTGTTGCTGTTATGTGAAAAAAAATATTTATGAAAAAATGCATATATACTGTAATTGCCGAAACAATTACCAATGTTTTACACATATGGCTTATTAAAGGAATCTGAATCTGAATATACAGCTAAACGCATGTTACAATACCGCTTTTAGATCTGGTGACACGCAGGCCTACTGTTCAGCCAGGGCTAACCTGAATAGGGGAATAAAGCGAGCCAAGCACAGCCACAGGCTAAGGGTTGAAGAGCACTTCGCGACTCCAACCCCCCGACGCATGTGGCAGGGCATCCAGGCCATCACAGACTATAAACCCACCAACAGCTCTCCCCCAACCACTGACCCCTCCATCCCTGATGAGCTGAATAACTTGTATGCCCGCTTTGACAGGGATAACCAGGAGGCACCCACCAAGGCTGCTCTCCCTGCTAACCTCCAACTCCTCACTCTTCTCCCCCACTGACGTTTGTACTGCATTAACACATTCATGGCCATTGGGGCCCGTCTAATCCCACTCTATGAGGCAAGCTTTTCATTACAAGGTTTCACTGTGCGTGAGGTTGTTTGTAGAGCTAAATCTATATTTTATAGTATTGCTGTGTGTCCATTGTCATTGTCAATTGACAGTATAAACCTTCCCTTCAATATGCCATAAAGAAATAATTTTTTCATCAATTCGTTCCCATTTTATAGCATTGTGAATATGAACTATATACTGCAATGTTCTAGGGTAATTCCTGCAAAGCTAGTTATAGGGCGCTAAGCTAATAACGTTAAATCGATTGGTGTTTCGGCCCTACACAAGCTAGAGTTAAAAATCAAAATGCATATGATCGGTATCATGGTCCACCATGAATGCATGAAGGGAAAGGGGGGGGGGGGGGAGTCGTTTCTGATTATTGATTACCAATAATGGCATTCGTTATTGCAACATCATACGTTGACCGGGTGGATGGCTATGAGAACAAGGCCCGATCAAGCAGAAATTTACGTCAAATCGCTCTTACCTGTGGCCGGTTGGATTCCAAAAAGATTTCCCAGTTATTGATCGCCATCTGGTAGATCGATATGTCCATATAGATATAGTGGTTGGCCAGGAATGTGTTAAGCAGGACTAATGCACGTAAGGCCGGCTGGCCCTGATGGCATCCCAGGCCGTGTGCTCAGGAACTGCGCTGAGCAGCTGACCGATATCTTTTTATTCACTTTTTCTCCCATTTTCTATTTTTCTCCCGTCCCAATTTCATATCGTCCAATTCAACCCTCCCCTGTCTCGAACGCTGTTTCTTGCCTCCCACAAGCCGGCTGCAATGTGGACGAAGCCATACATAGCACGAGTCCCCTCCGATACTCGAGGTAGCAGCCGTCGCATCTTTTCACCTGCGCGGCGCGATCTTTCAGCGTCAGGGGTCTGCGCTTTGGAGGGGCGCCGCCCCCATCGCTTCTTGATTCTACTGCGCAGGCGCACCAACCGACCTGTAGGAGCGCTCGTCCACAACGTCCGATCCCCACCCCTCAGTTTTCCCTCCCCCTAATACTGCCAATTGTATTAGTACGGACGACCAGCCAAACTGAAAACAATGTGGAGAGCTGGGCTCGAACCCAGCGTCTCCAGCATTGGTGGTGAGTGCCTTGCACACTGCACCACCTAGCCGCCCAGCTGACCGATATCTTAACTGACATCTTCACTAGCCCAGGCAGTTGTCCCAGCATGCTTTAAAACCACCTCCATCGTGCCAGTGACGTAAAACTCCTCTGCCATGAGCCTCAATGACTTCCGCCCTGTTGCACTCACCCCCGTTATCATGAAGTGCTTCGAGAGGCTGGTCATGGCTCACCTCAAATCTGGCCTTTCACCCTCACTGGACAGACACCAATTTGCCTACCGTAAGAACAGGGGCACAAATGATGCTATCTCCTCAGTGCTACATTCCGCCCTCTCCCACCTTGATGAGAGCAATGCCCACGTGAGAATACTGTTCATCAATGTCAATTCAGCATTCAACACCATCATCCCCTCCAAACTCATCTCCAAACTTGGTGACCTTCTGGAAATAAAGGACCTCAACATTAACCCCTCAGTGTGCAATTGGATACTTGGCTTCCAAACTACAGTAACAGACGCCAGTTTGTTAGGATAGGCAATCTCACCTCCTCCACCCTCACCCTGAACACCGGCATCTCGCAAGGCTGTGTGCTGAGCCTCCTTCTCTATTCCCTCTTCACCCATGACTGCACTCCTATACATGGCACCAACACCATTAACAAGTTTGCAGATGACACAATGGTGGTGGGCCTCATCAAAAACAACAGTGAGTCTGCCTACAGGGAGGAGGTCCAGCACCTGGCAGTGTGGTGGTGCATTATCTTACTAGTTACGCTACTGGCCAGTATGACTGACGACGATAGTGTCGTTATACCTGTATCACTGTACATATTAATACTACACCTGTACAACATCTGATTCGCACTACTACTCAGTAGTACTAATTAAAAATCTTTAGACCTAGTTTAATGCACCTGCACATTGTATATTACTATTGCACTTTACTGTTACATTTGCACCCTGGTTGGATGCCAAACGTGTTGTACTGTACTTGTGCTGTATAATGTATAATACAATTTAATCTAAATCGTTCAGTGTTGTTCCTCATACTAAATACTGCAGCTCTGGCTACTTAGCCACAACATGAATGCAAGTCAATACCACCATGCTCTAGTCTGAAAACTGAAAACCTCTTTGGATGCAATGTGGAGTAGGTTTCATCATCTATATCAGGGCTTGTACAGAATAGAGTGTGGCCCCATTGACTTTGCAAAGTTAGCATACATTGTGTGGCTAACTAGCCAGACATGTGTGTATATTCAGTATGAAGAACAGCATAGATTGTGCTGAGAAAGTACTTGACCGATCAATAATATCAGTGGTAAGTAGGAAATAGGGCTTGGGGTCCATTCACATTGTCCAAATTGTGAACTTACCCTTTAACACTTTGCGTGCCACGCCCGAGAATATTATGGTGTTTTTTTTTATTAGCGATCTGAAATCATATTGCATCACACCGTTGGAGATCCAGGGACCGCCGGCGATCAGATGTGAAAAAAGCGCCCCCTATCGTCTCCCAGATGGTAAATCACCCTTTTGGAATGGACTCAATGAAAGTGAATGGGAGAACAGATTTCTGACTCCACATTTTACTTCTCACTGATGCAGCCGGGGTTACCAGAGTTCATTCTGGAGCCTCTGAGCCGCGGGGAATCATGTGTTCTACTGTACACACGTTGGATCAATACACTTATCGATTTTTTTCGAATGGTGATCAGGAATTGGAATATACCATTTGGATACCAACTGATGCCAGGTAAGGAATCTATGTTATCAGTGTTAGGATAATCAGACTCGTTTTCACGGAGATATAAGCGTTTCCACTATATGTGATATAGCTGTTTTGACTGTAAAAGCCATGAGGAAATAATAGCAGCGATTATCAGCGCACGGCACGAGCGTGCGTGCGCACACATAATCTATCGATCATCTAGCGTTTATTTGAAAACGATTCATAAATAGACCGACAAATGATAACATTATGGAATATTCCAGTAAAAAGGCGATTATCATAGAATGGGTTGTTTTTCCCTGGAAAACGGGTGATTTTCAAAATGCTATCAAACGGAAATGAAGCGATAAAAATACAATCTGCCTTGCCAATGTTGACTGGAAAATGATTATTTGATAAGCGATGGGCAGATTAGACACATAGCCATAATTAAAAACATAGATTAGGCAATATTAACGTTAACATTGGCCGTGGACCGTGGCATCAAGGGGGTAAAAAGGAAAACCCGGCGTGGCACTCAAAGTGTTAATCAAATAGATTTGTTGTCACATTGGACTACATGGTGATCAGAAGTATATCAAGAAATTGGCTATTTGCTTTACTATTGTTGATTAAGACAACAAAAGGTGTGTATCCCGATTCACAATATTAAAAGAAAACACAAGTGCTGTGTTCTCATACCAAAGCTATGAATTGTGGTTCCATGAATTATCAGCCAAGGCTTCAACACATAGCCTTTCTTTTCCTCCCCTGGGTTACTGCTGGATTCCAACCTAATTGTGGTCTATTGTAGGAAATCACTGTCTGGGAACAAGGGGTCCTTTCAACTGGCATCTCGGGGAGCACTTTATCCATTAGGGCGACACTCCATTGACCTTCAGAAAGGTCCATCCATTACCCTTTTCGTTCCTTGGGAGTAGGAGTACTGTACCTATGTGTCAGAATGAACTAGGCTCACCTAATGTGGTTGGAAGTGCAGCAAGGCTGTATAAATGTATCACAGCATGGTACTACAATCCATTATGCCTCATATCCTGAACAAAATCAAAGACATACAATGTACAGTAGGTGTGAAGTAAACAGTACAATACGTGTGAAGTAAACAGTACAGTAAGTGTGAAGTAAACAGTACAGTAGGTGTGAAATAAACAGTACAGTAGGTGTGAAGTAAACAGTATAGTAGGTGTGAAGTAAACAGTACAGTGGGTGTGAAGTAAACAATATAGTAAGTGTGAAGTAAATAGTACAGTAGGTGTGAAGTAAACAATACAGTAGGTGTGAAGTAAACAGTACAGTAAGTGTGAAGTAAACAATACAGTAGGTGTGAAGTAAACAGTACAGTAAGTGTTAAGTAAACAATACAGTATGCGTGAAGTAAACAGTACAGTAAGTGTGAAGTAAACAATACAGCAGGTGTGAAGTAAACAGTACAGTAAGTGTGAAGTAAACAATACAGCAGGGCCCTGTTCCCCGTACCTGGTTCAACTAAGTCGATCAAGATGTCATTATCCAGATTCAGTTAACCCGATGTTTGAAGCCGGGATTTTCCTGTTCCTCGAAGGTGGATTCAGTCTCGTTAACTCAAACCAGACTTGAGACCCAGGATAAATGCGCGCGGCCGCTTCAGTTGAAAAGCCAGCACGTATCGATAGCAGAGATCCTGATTCTCTAGCGGCATTGATTGATTAATTGATTTAAAACTTTATTAACATATTGCAGTATGGCTCAATCGCCTCGCCGACAAGTTAAATGCGTTATCTATAGGCTCATTTTAAGTCCCTCATTACCTCAATCAATCAGATTATATTTCTTTAAACTTGCCTGCTGGATTGAATAATCAAATGAGATCTTGCTAGCGAAAATAATTAGTTAAACTGTTATACAGAATAACGATACGGCTCTCTTACCCATTGATTGATGTAAGGTCGATCTTTTACTTATCTCCACTGTGGTGTAACGGGTTCTTCTTTTGACTTTCACGCAGACGACCGGGGTTCGAAACCTAGTCTTTTCCTTCCTTTTGCGATGTAGGAATAATTCAATTTGGTGCACGTTGAGAGCTATATAAAGAATGACATCCTCAATGCATGTAGATTTATAATATTTTAACTTAAAACTAGGCTACTTTGGCGTATAATCATTAATATTATATTCCAAAAAATTATATTGGAAACACAGGGTTTCGAACACCGGTCGCCGGGTTGCCAGGATTGAGCACTACCGCTGCGCCACTGTGCCAGATGGGATAAATTCATTGTTTATACATTAATGAACGAGAGACCCGTGTTTAGAATATTCTTTATTTTGAATGAGGTTTTATCTCTTTATGCTCATTCATTAATGTGACGTCAACGGCTCATTCAATTTCTCAAATCCGTCAAACAACGCATCTCATCAGACATCTTAATCCCAGTTACAATTAAAATAACCACATGACATAATGTGTACATCGCACCGAGCGAGCGCCACGGTATGTAACGTGCATTATTTAGGACAAAGTGAATTTAGTATCAGCATTTTGGGTCTATTTTACATTTCAAAAGCCCCCTCTGGAAGAATGGAGCACAAAAACGTAATTCAGAATGGTATAATGCAGATCGTAGACTGTGGGAATAATTTCAGGAAACGGGCTGTCATTTCTTTGCGGGGGCGTGGCGATGGTTCATCCGGCTAACTTGAACTTAAACCCTGCTTTCGACCAGGCTCAAACTTTTGGATCTGTTGTCATGGTGATTTGGACAATCCAGGTTCGGGGAACCGGAAAGTCCGGCTTAAGTCAGACTTCACCGAAAGTTATCCGGCTAACTCAGTTATCCAGGTACGGGGAACGGGGCCCAGGTGTGAAGTAAACAGTACAGTAGGTGTGAAGTAAACAGTGCAGTAGGTGTGAAGTAAACAGTACAGTAAGTGTGAAGTAAACAGTACAGTAAGTGTGAAGTAAACAATACATTAGGTGTGAAGTAAACAGTACAGTAACTGAAGTAAACAGTACAGTAGGTGTGACGTCTACAACATCGGGCCTCTCCTATTCAGTTTATTTATAAATGCTCTTTCGTCTGTTTGCACAGTGTAAAGTTCAAATGTATGCCGATGACACCGTTATCTATATTCATGCAAAAACTAAAGAACTGGCGGCTGTTAAACTAAACGCTGCAATGGTGAATGTCAACAACTGGCTCACAGAGTATCAACTGTGTCTTAATGTGAAGAAGACAGTTTGTATGTACTTCACAAAATCAAATTCAACATCTGATAATCCTGGAGTGTTTGTTGCTGGAGAGCCAATTCAAGTAGTCTCTCAATTTAAATATCTTGGTATTATCCTCGACTCTACATTATCTTTAAAAAAATCAGGTATAAAGAGTAACGCAGACTGCCAAATATAACTTTCAGATTCATGAGGAACTGTTTAACATCTACTGCTGCCCTTCTCTATGAACGCAATGCTCATTCCCCATCTCATATATTGTATGACTAGCTGGACCCATGCAAAAACAAACCATGACATTGACACCCATTCTCTCTCTGTATAAGCAGGCCCTCAAGGTGCTGGACCGAAAACCATATACTTACCACCACTGTCACATCGTCAGTACAGAATACTCAGCTGGGCAAACCTGACAAAATACACTGATGCCTGCCTACTGTTCAAGATCTTAAATGGCAAGGCCCCTCCACCTCTCAGTACTTTTGTCAAACAAAAAACATCTCATAATATGTCCACAAGATCTACCCAGAGAGGGGACTGTACTGTGCCGTTTAGGTCCAGCTCCTTCAGTCAGTCCTGTTTTGTAGTCAGAGCCACTCAGTTCTGGAACACCCTACCAACTGAAATAAGACACTGTGCTACCTACCACACCTTTACAAAAAAACTCAAGACCTGGTTATTAACCAATCAAACATGTGATCACTTTGAATCAGTCCATTGTGTATTTTGTTATTGATTGGTTGATTATGTTGGATTGTGTTGTAAATACTGTGTTTTACTTTTAATGCTTCTGTTCTAGTAGTCTGGTCAGTTTGGGGCAAATATGGGGTCAAGGCTGCAAATCATGATTAACACTTTCTTTGCCAGGCTTATGTACATCATTATACCATCCTCTGCCAGCTCTATTCGTCTATGGAGAAGTTCCCCTTCTTTGCAGGGCTATAACTTTTTAAATTATATTGCTAAATTGACATTACTATGGCCCATTCAACGTCAATTATCTATCGTTCAGGATGTAGCAACGTTATACTTTTTCATTCACATATTCATACTAAAATACGGTCTAAAGTATAAATATGTTTTTATAGTTTTCTGCAGCATTCTGCAGAACGTGATTTATAGCCCTAAATGCATTATATTGATGATCAAATACAGTTTGATAGCGATCGGCGCGAGATAAAATTTTCCAAATGGACGTGCTTCTAGAAGTTACTACTTATCATCTGATGTTGACCGGATGGGGGGGGGGGGGGGTCGTTTTTTTATTCCGTGGCCAACGTTAGATGATTCATCTAGTGTGGGTGATATGATCATTAGAGCAGTTTGTATCGAACAAGGTAAAAAAAAAACGCTGAATCTTACCCCAGTCTCCTCGGGCCGTTGGGCGATGAGCGTGGAGCAAAAATATTCCTATTATGGGATGTTGAAATATGCGATCCATCTCCAGGTTGTATAATAGTATATACGTCCAAATCATGTTGTTTATCGAGTTATTGGTAACGGATCGCTATCCATTGTGTCGAGCCCGAGTCCCGGGACCTATAGCGAGTGGTCGGACCGATTTTGGATGAGCACCAGTTTCCGATTTTGGATGAGCACCAGTTTCCGTTTCCGGTTTCCGGTTTGGGCGATCCGCCGATCAGCCACCAGATGGCGCTCTTGAACCGTTGGAGAGTTGAGAGGGGATCAACAGTAGATCTCAAGTCTCCGCGGGAGAAATATGATTGCGATCACAGATTTTTGAAATATTGATCTCAATGACGTGTTACGGCGTCATTGGCAGAATTAGCATGGCGGGGAATGACGAGGTAAGGCGTCCTTGGCGGCCATAGTGTTAACATTTGAGCCAATGTTTTTCTGTTCATTTAGGGTCCAATAAATAAAAAAAAGCAAGGAGCCCAAAAGATTTGGTAGGCAAAGTCTCTGAAACGGCCACGCCCACTTTTTAGACTTGACATTTAGTATCTCGGCTCCTGGAGGTCGCAGAGTGTTGATTTTGGGCTCAAAAGTTGCGGAAACACCACATTTATATTAGTGTTATGAACAAACATATGCCCTAAAACCTTAACTTTTTCAGATATTCAAGAAAAACCTTGAAGCGCCCAAGCCACTTCAGCCAAATCTGCTCATGAAGGCCATGCAGTTTGGGCCAAAGTTCTAAATCTACTAATGGGGCATTCTAGTGTTTAGGTTGAGGCTTTGTTATAAGATGAGAACCCCAACAACCACCCAAGAAACAAAGCAAATCACTTGAAGTCCAAAAAAACTTTATTTTTTGTATCCACTTTTTCTCCTCTTTTTCCATTTTCCATCCCAATTCCACTGTGCCAATTCTTCCCTCCCCTGTCTTGAACGTTGCTCACATATGCCCCCCACTGGCCGGTTGTAGGGAGGATAGAAGCTGATGTGTCCCCTCCGATACACGAGGAGGCAGCCTGTCACATCTTTTCACCTGCCAGCGCACTCTCATTGGCGAGGTGTAACGTGTGGGAGGCTCACACTACCCCCGCCATTTCCTGTCTCTGCTGTGCAGGCGTCCCCAACCGACCTGTAGGATTCAGATTCCTTTATTGAGCCATTTGTGTAAAACACATTGGTAATTGTTGCAGCAATACAGTGTATGCATTTTCTTTTTTCACAGTAAACAACACCAACACATGACAAGAAACGAAACAGTGCAGTGGAGGATTAATCAATAAAATACATATATATATATAAAGTGAAGAGTGCAGAGTTCCAGTACGGACAAGTGCAGTGCAGTCAGTGTCATTGTGCCAGTGTCACTTGGGGGCAGAGGGAGGGGGGGGGACCTGAGGCATTGATCAGCCTGGCAGCTGAGGGGAAGAAGCTCAGTCTCTGACGAGCTTTCACAGCCTTTGGGATCCTCAGCCTTCTCCCAGAGGGGAGCAGGGTGAAGAGGCTGTGACCGGGGTGGGATGGGTCAGCCATGATCTTCCTCGCCCTCTTCAGCGCCCTGGAGTCGTGCAGTCCACAATGTCCAGATTACCACCCATCGACTTCCACCCGCTAACTCTGCCAATTGAGTTAGTATGACGGCTGGCCCAAGCCGGAGGCAACGCCGACAGCCGGAGTCGAACCCGGTGTCTCTTGCGTTGGTGACGAGCGCAATGTCCGCTGCACCACCCAGCCGCCCCCAAAAAAACTTTATTTGAACACATCACACATCCCATCACACAGGATTCAAACACTTGCTGAGGCACTTGCAATAAATGAGACATTTCATCCCCCTGCCAGCACAAGAACATGAGGTGCATTTATTAGATATGTAGCTACACACCCCTGTTACCTGAGACAATGTGTCTCCTGCGGAAACTGTGCTCCATTTGACGAAGAGTTTCTCCCCATCGGTAGTCCATCCCCATTCAACAACCGGGGGACAAGGGAGTTGTAGAAGGCTGTTCCCCCACAGCCATATTGCCTGGACTGTATCTCTCAACAGATGCTGTAGAAGTGCATCCTGTCTTGGGGGCAGGTCTCGCAGCTCATCTTTAACTGACTGCTTGAACAGCTGGAATCTGAGTCCATCTATACTTGCACAGTCGTACAGTCCAGCCTTGTTGTACCAGCTCATTACCCAGGGTTCAATAACATCCATGCTGTTCCTAACAGTCTCAATACTAGGGCAGCAACTTAGTCCTCTCAATGCAGCAGTGAGCTCTGTCAACTTACTGTGGTTCATCCAGGCTTTGAATTGAGCATTCTTTGAGTGGCCAAAGAAGGCGCTCACAGAATCACAGCCACTGAAATAATGGAACACAGGCATGGCATCAGCCACATCTCCACCAAGCTTCTTGTGTGCTTCTGTGATTGAGTAGAACTGGCATTTGTCCGGAACAGCAAAGTCGACGAAGTTGCAAATCACAACATACTGACAGGAACTTTGTAGTGAACCCTAGTAGGATGACAACTACATCGGAGTTGACTGTTCTAACCGTAACTGACTTGATCCCCTTGTTTAGCATGTCCATCTCATGGCAAATGATGCGGTTGTTAGCCTCCTCAAGCATCTCTATGCGGTCATAAAGGTGGATCTCAACATTTTCGCCAACGTTTGCAAGGATCTTCCTGCCGTAGGTGATGCTGAACTCCTTGCTCCAGTTCCATGCATGTTCCTTAGCAATCCTGGCAAACATTAAATTCAGGGCTACCTTGTTGTCTTGATTAGACAGAAAACCTTCAAAGAATTGCTTAGATTCCGGCACGGTGTCATTCTCGCTGAAGGCCATCTGTGAACTACCTGCTGACCGCCGATTATTCCTAGTCGCAGTCTTAATGGTCATAGTCTGGTAGAGGTCAGCCACAATGGCAATACGATTTGCTCCCTTCTCATGACCAATCTTGGCAATGCTGTTCAACACCTTGAAGACAAAGTCCCGGAATGTCATGCCTTTGGTGAGAGACTTCGCCAGGATTCGTACTTGCACAGATAGATCTATCACAAGTCCCTCTGAGGCTGTAGATTGAACTTGTACTCCGATGTCCTTCAGGATTTGAGACTTTTGGCTGTGATAAATGTCTCCATCCTTTCTTGACAGGGCTGCTGGTAAACCTGTGATTGAAATTAATAGTTTTACGAAAACTAAATTAGCACTGTCAAATCAATTCACTTATAAAATGAATAATTGAACGTCACTGTATCGAGAATCTGGTAAGACGAAAGTTGCCTGCGTCTAAAACATTGAATAACTTTGAAATTATATCAACTAGATTTACCTGTGAATTCACCATCTCTTGATCTGCAGGCCTCCTTCAGCTTTGCAAAGGTTCCTTTAGGTGGCTTGATTGCAGGGCTAGCAAGCTGGACTTTTGCACCTGAACTTGGGAGTTTCAGGGCATTTCGGGAGATTTTCGCACTAACATCCTTCTGAGCATATACAAATCGCTCCTGCACAAACTGGTCATGCTGTGTTTTGCCAACTGTAAAAATAAGGCTGGCATCTTTAGTTACCACATCTGGGAAGGGAATGGATGAGTTCAACCTCATGAACTGAGCTTGGTTGAAGGGGTTGGTAAGGATCCCCTGATACACCTTGAGAGTCTGGCTTGAAAACGTTTCCTTGAAGGAGTCCAGCATTTCTTTGTGTCCGTGTGCTAGATCTTGACCTTCGACCTAAGCTAGGTAGCACTGGATTTCCGGTAGGGCAAGTTAGAGTTTTCTGAAGAATTCCTGATCTTCCCGATTGATGATATCGACGTATCCAGTGTCAGACTTGATGACATTTATATTATGCTCCTGCTTTTGATCACATACAATCTTCGAAAATCGGTTACCTCTGGTGTTTACTGCGAAAGAGCCTGATAGAAATTCCTTGAACAACTCTGGGTGTCTCCATTTGAGCTCTTTGAGATCCTGAAGAAACACTGATGTCCATCTGGCATAGTGTGTATGATCAAGTGCAAAGTAAAGAGGAATGAGCTGCTCAAGTCCACTGATCATCATGATTGTTACAAAGGGTCAGATTAAACCGAATATATGTATTTACTGATTGATATATATTGCATAATATTTATATATCGTTTGATATCCCTTGTGTATTCTTTGTACATATACACGGAATATCCCTTTAACCTACTACAGACCATAATATTTCATTCTCTTATTGGATGGCGTGCCACCAGCGCCAGTGTCTTACCCCCAGAGTCGAGTTCAAAGCTACCGTCAAGGCTTGTCTCAACATGCCCGGTTCTGCCCAGGACTACGAGACAGAGGTGGGGCTGGTACTAGTTTGTTCGCCCAACATATAAATATGGCGCAGGTGAATACAGAAGTAGTTCAGTCCGCAGTTCAGTTCGAGTTCGAGTTACCCAAGTGAAGCCTCACCCACTATGCAACGTGCGGTGAAGTGGGCCCGTATTGCCCCAAGATAGAGTCTTGTTTTATCCTAATACGTTTGTTCAACGTATCGTTCGCTCCTTACTAGTAAGCCTTCATCACGAGTCAAAGACCAAGTGAAGTGAGCAATTGTGTGTCTAAATAGAGCACTTATAGCCGCGTGCGAATAGTATAGTAAAGTATAAGTATCAGAGCTTGGTTGAGTGACGTCAAGTTCAACTTGGTTGGTGTGAACCACCGCGCACCGGAGGATCTGCACCGGTGAATGCATAGCCCCTTTCCGGCTGGATTATTATTCGTATTGCTTTTAACCATGCTGTTGGAGCGGAGAAGAATCGTCTACACCCGCTGCTGTGGGACCTGCCCGTGAGGAGCATCGTTCGAGCCCGTCTCTATTGGAGAGGCTGACCGGCTTCCACCTGTGCTGCGCGCATACTGGGATTACAGTCGCTGCCTTTCGTCTGCCGAGCAGGGAGTAATATACCGCCTCCAGGAGCCTATTGAGTCCCCGCTGACCCAGACTTTGCATTAGAGCATTGCCTCCCCCTGCTGGCTTACAACCGGTAGGAACCCCCCTACCAGTATCCCCTAGATATAATTCCTAATATTCAAGTTGTATTATTATCTCATGTGTAATATGAGAATGGACATTCATTATTGATTTGCCTACGCACATTCCTTTGCCTTACAAGTGCATTCAATTAAAGTATATTATGTATTCTTGCTGCTAATAAATACTTAAAGACAACTTTGTGTAGAACCGATTCATTGTGGGGAAGTGTTCTCATCATATACTTGTGTACGGTATGGCCAGTATAATGTACATAAGACGGTAGTGGTTTAATGATACCATACTTGATTAATACAGTCAGGGAATTGTACCCCTCAGTTACAATGATGAAGTTGGCCTCCCGAAAGTATCTGATGAAGATAAGATCCTTCTTGATTACTTCAAGGACATTGGTCCAGTAGTGAAACATGGGGCTGTTTTCATTGGCCTCTAGATGTTTTGCCTGGAATGCCTCGTCTCTCTTATTGGCCAGGACCACAGCCAGGATTTGAATGCAGTATCTAGCCTTCTTTATGGAATTCACATCACATACAGCAGTTGTCAGACCAGTGATGTTCAGATTAGCTGAGGTTAAGATGGTATCCAGGCCCGTTCCTTTTATCAACTGGCCAACACAGACCAGAGAAACCTTCTCAAGGTGCAGCCCACCCATAAAAGCAAAGTATGAATGAGAAAACTCTTCTCCCATGATACGCGATACACCAGAGCGGTTTCGAATTTCGGCCGCAGCCAAAACGGGCGTGGCGGAATGGCAGTGATTTTTCACAAATATCTGAAAAAGTAAAGGTTTTAGGGCATATGTTTCTTCATAACACTAATATAAATGTGGTGTTTCCGCAACTTTTGAGCCCAAACTCAACTCTCTGTGACCTTCAGGAGCCGAGATACAAAATGCCAGGTCTAAAAGGTGGGCGTGGCCGTTTCAGGGACTTCGCCTAGCAAATTTTTTGGGCTCCTTGCATTTTTTAGTTTATCAGGCCCTAAATGAACAGAAAAACATTGGCTCAAATGTTAATAATTTTTTGCAGCCATTATGCCTAAACTGACCAGACTTTCAGTGCCGGGCCGTGTTTTCCTTTTTACCCCGTTGAATGCCACCATCCACGGCCAATGTTAACGTTAATATCGCCTAATCTATGTTTTAAATGATGTGTCTAATCTGCCCGTCGCTTATCAAAGACTCATTTTCCAGTCAACATTGGCAAGGCAGATTGTATTTTTATCGCTTCATTTCCGTTTGATAGCATTTTGAAAATCACCCGTTTTCTGGGGAAAAACAACCTATGCCTATGATAATCGCCTTTTACTGGAATATTCCAGAACGTTGTCATTTGTCGGCCTATTTATGAATCGTTTTCAAATAAACGCTAGATGATCGATAGTATATGTGTGCGCACGCACGCTCGTGCCGTGCGCTGATAATCGCTGCTCTTATTTCCTCATGGCGTGCGCTGATAATCGCTGCTCTTATTTCCTCATGGCTTTTACATAATATCAACCCCCTCCAATGTACAGTAAATTACCAAGTATGGTTTTGTCAATATTCCAATGTACAGTTTTGCTTGTACAGTGTAAGTCTATCCCCCACCCACCCCTCCTACCCAACCTCCTCCAACAGTTTCTACGTCAAATGTACTCTCTTTTCTGGACTCTTTTTTTTATCACAAACAGTACTGTATTTGCAAATCTGGTATGTCATAAATGTATAGATGTAGCAGTACTGTCTATCTGTGTCGTGTGTGTCATATATGTTATGATGAAGTGAAAATGGGGGACCCTGATGTAAACAAGACGAAATTCTTTCTCTGGTCTGCATCCCCTTATGTAATTGAGCTGTACTGTACTGTACCCATTCTGCAATCTGTTAATAAAGTTTTCAATCAATCAATCAAACAAAGGTCTGTCCCATTGTATACCAATCAATGGGATACATTGCATGTTGACCTGCATTCTTTCAAATGTATATAATTAATCATTAAAACAGATGTGTAACAAATACAAATTCCACAGAAGGCATTCAATTATTATTATTTTCAATCATTTCACAATAATTGCATAATTGTGTTTGAATATCTGAGTAATTAAAGTAATTATACATTTGTCCAAAATAGCTGGTTCAGATATGGTTAAGCAGCTGCCCTGTGATCAGATGAATCCATATTATTTATTTTTCCGACATCAAATGCGTAATTTCTTATCGTACAAATATTGTCATATTTATTTTAATTATGATTAAGGTGTATGGTCGGTCTTATAACATCTTGCCAATAGGACTACAGTTGCGAATTAGCCAGCTGGCTAAAACTGACACATTTACAAAAATGTTGATGAATGTGTACTGTCCTTTTAAAAATAAACTGAAACAAAAAAAAAGCATGGTAGGTGGGGCGAGAGCACCAGATAATAATTCACCACCAGATAATCTTTCTGTACAATTTTCTTATACTTTGGCCGGGCTTGGTCGCAGTTTTCTTCTCTTTTTGTATTGTTTGTTTGGTAGATTTTTGAGGTGTCTGATGGCCACCTGATTGCAGGGGCGGACTGGCAACAAAAAGCAGCCCTGGAATTTGCGGTCAAGTGGCCCCCATTTGTCCGAAATAACATATCAAATTGAAAATGCATCAACCTAATCAATCAATTAATCGATCAACGAATCATTAAATAACAAAACACCTTTGTGTCAAGTTAATATGCAAAATAATGGGTCTAATTTTCAAATGTTTTTCGTAGTTGTGCGTACAGACCATATCTACTGTATGCTTCAATTACTTTTAAACTATGTTGTGCAGTGGTACTGGTTGGTCAGCTCACACACCTTTTTCCATACTAGTCCCTGCAAAGGCTCCTCCAATCTTTCCCTGTCTTTCTCTGCCTCTGGTTCACCTGCTTGTTTAAAATTGCATAAAACAGACACTTTCAGTGCCGGGCCGTGTTTTCCTTTTTACCCCGTTGAATGCCACCATCCACGGCCAATGTTAACGTTAATATCGCCTAATCTATGTTTTAAATGATGTGTCTAATCTGCCCGTCGCTTATCAAAGACTCATTTTCCAGTCAACATTGGCAAGGCAGATTGTATTTTTATCGCTTCATTTCCGTTTGATAGCATTTTGAAAATCACCCGTTTTCTGGGGAAAAACAACCTATGCCTATGATAATCGCCTTTTACTGGAATATTCCAGAACGTTGTCATTTGTCGGCCTATTTATGAATCGTTTTCAAATAAACGCTAGATGATCGATAGTATATGTGTGCGCACGCACGCTCGTGCCGTGCGCTGATAATCGCTGCTCTTATTTCCTCATGGCTTTTACAGTCAAAACAGCCATATCACATATCACATAAATGCTTATATATCAGTGAAAATGAGTCTGATTATCCTAACACTGATAACATAGATTCCTTACCTGAGGTCAGATGGTATCCAAATCAGGGTTTCCGTTAGAAAAAATTGTTGCCGGTCTCCGTGACCTGCAAGATTTCAATCTACCGGACAAATGAGATTAATTCCGGTCATAGTTTATTGAGTTTTAAAACAATTGATAGGCAGGCTATATAAAGAATGTCATCCTCAAGGCATGTAGATTTATAATATTATTACTTAAAACTAGGCTACTTTTGCGTATACAGTCATTAATTAATATATTCCAAATAAAATAAGTCCCTCGATACTCCGTGCTGCTGCTGACTTGAAATAAAATAGACCGCGTATCTGTGGGCAGTCGGTCCGACACTAAACAGCAGTCTGTTATAATCACATTTTTATGAGCTAACGAATTCCGTTATATTGGACATTTGTATTAATTATATCAAGCGAAGAACTGAGAAAGCAGAGAGACGGCAACATTATCGTGGTTTGCGTGACGACTCTCTCCACCTCGCAACGACTTATTTGCAAAGAGTATGGCGCTGCAGAGAAGCTGATTTAGCTGTTATTGGCTCTTTTCTGGGAACCGCACAGCAGCGCCCCCCACCCAACATTGGCTGAAAATGGCTGAATTGGAGTACTGCTGGAATACTGCATTGTGCTGTTGCCTCTCTGGCTCTGCAGCTTCACATGCACTCGCACACCCAGCACTAAGCTCTCGCTGACGACGTCGTTGTCATTATTAGAAGCAACGAGGAAACAAATGTAATGATCGTTTCGTTCATCGCATAGGCTATTTAATTTTAGCCTATTTTAATACAATTCAAATAATCAAATTGTGCTTAGACTCAGGGAATTATTTTCACCGGACATTAAGACCGGAGATATTAAATATGTCGGACTTAAACAGATTTTGCCGGTCAAATACCGGTAATTACCGGCTAACGGAAACGCTGATCCAAATGGTTTATTCCCATTTCCGATCGGCATTCAAAAAAATCGATAAATGTATTGATCCATCCTGTGTACAGTATAACACATGATCCGCGCGGCTCAGAGGCTCCAGAATGAACTCTGGTAGACCCCGGCTGCATCAGTGAGAAGTAAAATGTGGAGTCAGAAATCCGTTCTCCCATTCACTTTCATTGAGTCCATTCCAAAAGGGTGATTTACCATCTGGGAGACGATAGAGGGCGCTTTTTTCACATCTGAGCGCCGGCGGTCCCTGGATCTCCAACGGTAGGCTCGCGTGATGCAATATGATTTAAAGATCGCTAATAAAATGCGTGGCATTCAACGGTCGGGTCGTAAACCCGAGAAAAGCCGTGAGTGGCACTCAAAGTGTTAAGACAACATAATTTGGACAGTTGGTTGACATAATGCATCAAATATAATTTAGCATTAATTAAATTCATGATGAATAGTCCATCTGAACATACTATGCATTATGGTGTTATGCCCCAATTCACTTTACACAATGGCACTCAATATTGCACCTGTAGTTTCTTCTGTGATGCTGGTTCCTGCAAACACCTCTCCCTCCTCCATCCTTTCCCTTTATTTTTCTGACTCAGGTTCACCTGTGTGTTTAAATTGTATGAAACAGACATTTGGACTATGGTTGACAGGCATCAAATATCACAGAGCAACATATTTTGCATTCATTTGAACTATTGTAATGCAATCACAATTGCATGCAATCCAACCTGAACATACTTTACACAATGGTATATTATGGTATATTATGCTCTAATTCACTTTACACAATTCATTTTGCACCTGTAGTTTCTTCTATGATGCTGGTTCCTGCAAATACCTCTCCCTCCTCTATCCTTTCCCTTTCTTTTTCTGACTCAGGTTCACCTGTTTGTTTAAATTTGACTGTTGGTTGTCAACTATTAAATATGATAGGACTCATTGTAACTAGCACTAGCAGGCAAAACAATATTGGGAGAAAGCTTTTGTAGCTAGCAAAATAATATTCATAATAATAATGACTTTAATTTCTTTTGTATTTTTATAAAAAAAAATAAAAAAAATTATTAACACAGAGTTAAACAAAAGTAAAATAGCTGAAAAGCTAACGTAACGTTAGTTATCAGCTGGCAGGCAACAGCCAGTAGCTAGCCACCTCTCGCCAGCGGCCAGCTATCCTAGCCAACATTACCTTAAACTTAGTAAATGATCTAGGCAAATAACCAAACCTGCGGCGGGATTCTAGCAAAAGGAGACAGTTTTAAATAAAGGTCAACATAAACATAATTTTTAGCTTGGCTAGCTATCTGACTAGCTAGTAAAGTACATTTTATGTGACACAGCACCTCTCTCTCCACTCTGGTTTGTCCCTGCCTTCTCTCCACTGCTTTACCCATCGTCACCAACAGAACCTGATTAAGGACTAAATGTATATTGAAAATTGGTGTTGTTTACACTCGTTTACATACTTGACTTTCTATTTTATACGTATATTATACTATTTTACACTATCGTGTTATTTTATCTAGCACACTCAGGAGCAAAACAGAAAGAAGCATTTCATGCAAAAGTATTCTGTATTTCTGTATGACTAATAAAGAAACTTGAACTTGAACATGTTCATAATTTTTTTATCATTTTGCGATGTTTTCTCTGGCTTTCTCTGCGCAAAAAGGAACGTGGGGAAGACTACAATATATTTGCATTTGTTAGCCATGCTAGCGATCCATGCCAAAGCTAGATATGTAAAAGGTGAAAGACTCATTGAAAGGTGCAGGATTTGATGTGTCGCATCAAAAAACGCAGACAATTTGGGATCTATAAATAATATGTCTGTAACATATATAGATTTTTTAAATACACGAGAGGTTGGGCGGCCCTCGCAAGTGGAGATGGACCGGCCCACTGGGAACATTCCCAAATGTCCCGATGGCCAGTCCACGCCTGCCTAATGTTATGGTTTGTAAACAACCCCAACAGCACGACACAGACAGGTAGTTCAGAGTTAGCCAAAAACGATGTCCATATTTATTTCACAACAGAAATGGGCAACAATAAAGTAAATCCATCCGAGGAGAATCCTTTAGCCGAGTAGGGCTCTGCGGCTCTGCAGCTTGATAATCCTTTTAGCCGAGTAGGGCTCTGCGGCTCTGGGGGCAGGGAACGCCGATTGGTATTATTGATTAGTGTGCGTTCAGGTAGCCAATGTCAGTGATCGATCACGTTTTAAAACAATGTCCAATCCAGCTGTAATTTGGGGGAATAGTATCCTACCGTCAGGCCATGTGATCGCCGGCAGCATTTCTTCATTAGTCATCGGATTCTGGTAGATCGATATGTCCATTGGCTAATCATAAATCCCATTATTACAGGCTGAAATATGCGTTCGGTAACGGGATCAGAGATGGAGGGTCTTCGTTTGGAATCAAGGCTCATATGATCCGCCCACAGACTGTAAAATAATTTTTTTTTACAATCGCCCTCAATGATACTGCAGTGGAGCGATGGCGCCCCTAAGCGGATCTGGCCGGTATTGCATGTTTCGAAAATCAAATATGTGGGTAGGTCATGTATCTCGATCGCGGACGTTAATAGCGTTATAAATATGGAATAAAACAATAACAACTTGCCACGGCTATATACGTGGCTCTGGTCCACAACGCATGGCACCGAAACACGTATATATACGTGGACGGTCCTTACAGTGTTTTAAGGAACACACAAAAACAGATGAAGGTATTGGGTCTCATTCCCGAAATTTTTTCAAAGATATATTCTGGAAGACTTATCTTGGAACCACTGAGACATAATCTATGACAAGTACACTCTGAGTCCTGAACGTGCTGGTAATATGTCTTAAGTGGCTGAAAAGGTCGCACAAATTATATTATCTGATATCTGCTTGGAGAATGGCATTCTGTCTTAAACTCGAAAAGCGCGTTCCCGTTCAGCTCATTTGCATACAAAACAACGCCTCCATAGCTCCTTATAAGGCAACTGGTGACGCAGCTGTGTGAAATGGAATGGCGGAAGTGCTTTGCGAGTCTTGCAAGCCGCGTGATTACGAAACCTAGCGTCAGTCAGTGCCAATCAGAGAGCGTCTCCGAGAAATGCGGCTAGGTTTCGTAATCACGCTTGCGCCCATCAAAACTAGATTAGATTAATGTATTGGCAGGGCTGTACGCTAAGCTTTTTCACTAGGGGCACACTTGCCCCTAAATGAGAAATTTAGGGGCAAAAAATATTTTTTAGGGGCACATTTTTAAATAACAATTTTACCATTATTTATATCGATATTTTTTATTTTTTTTAAACTTTGGCCATTCCCCTGGCTCTTTTTAGCGTTTATCGCATTTACTCTGGTCAATAATGACCGACAGAAACAGGCTGAAGGGGTACAGATGGGGGGGAAGACACTCTGGGAAAGGCACGGCTGCAGTCCGGGATTCGAACTCGCTAAACCCCAGATCCGTGACGAGCACGGTTGTCCCCGGCGCCGAAATAGCGCTCGAGGTACGTGGTGAGCTACTGGAGCTCCCCTATATCGATTGTTTTTGATAAAAAAAAAAAGAAAAAAAAATATTTTATATCAATTTTTTTTTAATAAAATATATATATTATATAATCATACTTGTAGTTGTATTATCTGCGAGACATCGCCACCACGCAACAAGTCAAAATGCTCGCTATATGCAACCAGCTCCACTGTCTGTGTGTACTCTAGTAGCCTCCAGCTACGGCCAGGATTCTCCAGAGCTGCAGCTGGACCCTATACTGTAGCCTCCAGCTACGGCCAGGATTCTCCGGCGCTGCAGCTGGACCCTATTGACTATATTCAGCGTGCCCTCAGCTCGAATACGCATCGACTCAGTGTTATAAGACATTGATATCAGGAGCTATCTGAACTATTTAGTTTAATGGGACGTTTTGTTTTGAACAGTAAGCTAACGCGAGCTATCATGCACTACTAGACTTGCTGGAGCATTTGTTGATATCAGTAGCTAGCCGGCTGGCAGGCTCACCGAGGTCCCAGTGTCCCACTAGAGACTAGTGTTTACAACAGCCACGGGTGCGGGGGGCTGGAGGAGGAGGAGCAACAGACGCCGCAGCTCTCTCCGTGTGTCTGAGTTCAGTAAAGTTCAGTTCGGCTCACTATAGGAGGTCGAACACATCGAAAATATGAAGCAATACTAACTTAACTTTTCTTCATAGCTAAATCAGACAGTCAGCCAGTATATCAGAGTGAGTGCTCAGTCGATTGTTCCCGCTGATCATACCTGCTGAGTGCTCACTGCTCAGCTCGCGTGAGTGACGTCATCGCGTCATCACACGCCTTGGATAATTTGAAATGCAAATGAAAGGCTTGAAAGCACTACTCGCAAGCCCGCCCCCAGATAATATTTACCAATCGCAACGGCCAATTAAAGGAGCAATTCGCGATCATCTCGTCGCAGTGTACAGCCCTGATTGGCATCATATACAGCTCGCGGTACACACCTGCCGCAGCGAGCGTGCGCACACACACACGCGCGCGCGCGCGCAGTACTGTATATGAATGAATGAATGACATAATATATATAGCCTACGGCGGGCGTAATGAATGAACGCACTATGGCTTATTATTCCATAATTAAGCCTATAGGCTACTGTTCATTCGTAGGCGCACACAAGACTTGTTATGGAATATTAATGCAGTCTATTTCCACCGATTAGCTTTAGTTCTTATTTATTTATCCACTGTCATTTCAGTGTTGGTGTATAGGCTATATAGTGTATTTCAATATAAGTTTAATGATTAATGATATATTCGAAGGAATGCAGGTTTATATCAACCCCCTCCAATGTACAGTAAATTACCAAGTATGGTTTTGTCAATATTCCAATGTACAGTTTTGCTTGTACAGTGTAAGTCTATCCCCCACCCACCCCTCCTACCCAACCTCCTCCAACAGTTTCTACGTCAAATGTACTCTCTTTTCTGGACTCTTTTTTTTATCACAAACAGTACTGTATTTGCAAATCTGGTATGTCATAAATGTATAGATGTAGCAGTACTGTCTATCTGTGTCGTGTGTGTCATATATGTTATGATGAAGTGAAAATGGGGGACCCTGATGTAAACAAGACGAAATTCTTTCTCTGGTCTGCATCCCCTTATGTAATTGAGCTGTACTGTACTGTACCCATTCTGCAATCTGTTAATAAAGTTTTCAATCAATCAATCAAACAAAGGTCTGTCCCATTGTATACCAATCAATGGGATACATTGCATGTTGACCTGCATTCTTTCAAATGTATATAATTAATCATTAAAACAGATGTGTAACAAATAAGAAATACAAATTCCACAGAAGGCATTCAATTATTATTATTTTCAATCATTTCACAATAATTGCATAATTGTGTTTGAATATCTGAGTAATTAAAGTAATTATACATTTGTCCAAAATAGCTGGTTCAGATATGGTTAAGCAGCTGCCCTGTGATCAGATGAATCCATATTATTTATTTTTCCGACATCAAATGCGTAATTTCTTATCGTACAAATATTGTCATATTTATTTTAATTATGATTAAGTAATTAATTCCAAGGAGGCCTGTAGCGTTGACGTGAAGGAATCACTATGAGAACACAGTCTGTCAAGTTATAATAACATTTTAAATTAGTCAACAATCATGAGATTTTATCGTGGGCTGAGAGCATATTTAAGTGTGCTCCTTAGCACTCTTAAATCTGCTCTCAGCCACGATCAAATAAGATCTCAGGAAAGTTTGGGGACTCCCACTCCCAGCCCTAATATGTCTTAAATGGGCAGAAATCTGGCTAAGACGAAATATTTTGTCGTAACTTCGTTCGGGAATGAGACCCATTGTCTTCAGTGTTAAGTAACACACAAAAACAGATGAAGGAATTGAGTCCAGGATAAAACGAGGATATTAGTTAATAAAAAATAGATATCCAAAAACTCACCAAGGGCAAAGTGTAAATACGAGGCACGGGTCCACGGAGGCAGAGAGAGGAAACAGCAGCGATGTCCAAGGGCGTACTGGAGAAACACACAAAGAGGCACAAGCAGTAGCTGGTGGTGACCAAAACGACCCGACACTGAATGTTCAGCAAACCGTGTATAAGAGGACTCCCGTCGAGCTGATTGGAACTCCTCTCAGGTGCGTGATGGTAATTGGCACCTGGAAGCATGCAGTACTGGGCCAGCCCTCACAGATTGGCTCAATAGCAATACAACCTTTAACAGATATATGGCAATGTCAGCAAGCTAGTGTGAGGGGAAACGCGGGTCACAACTGCAGTAAACTGCATGTCCGTTCTTGCCCCCCCTCCCGACAGCTGAACTCCACAACATTGCTCCCATGTGGAGGAGAAGGCCCATGTGTAATATAATTTGTAAAGATTGCAAGATGCCACTAAATTCATTGTGAGAGATAGGACAGAACATAGGCTTGGACACTTCCAGATGAAATAATTTACAGGAAAAGAGAAGTGGGGATGGAACAGGGGGGGAAATATTGATCCTCTGTTGTTTCCTCCTGGCTGTCTCCACTACCAGGACATGGATTACAATTTTGAAGATGATGGACAAGGTAATTATCAAGCTCCTGCTGTCCCAATGTTCCAACTGTCAGGTCTCCCCACGCATCCGGAGCCATGAATGCTCTTACCAGGGGCGGCGGGGGGGAGGGGCTAGCAGGGTCCTCAGCCCCCTCTGCAAAAAGCTTAGCCCCCTCAAAGCCCCCCCTGAGTCCCAGACAAATTTATGTTTTTTTATTTTATTTATATATAAAATAAATGTATAAATAAATGTATGGAATAAAAAATATAATATATGAAGACATCGGACTGACTGATGTAACTAAACTAAATTATTAAATCATATTGACCTGCCATGATGACCTGCCGTTCACCTTTGTGGCACCTGTTGTGTGATTTGATTGGTTGGGTTCGTTGCACGTGATTACATCATTCATTTGCATGCGCACATTTTAAGTTTAACGTTAACTCTAGCTAGCGCGAGAAGTTTCTAGCTGCAGCACTGTCTCTACTTAGTAGCACTAGCAGCAGTTATTACAACTTACAACAAGCTTAAGTTAGGTGACATTTATATAATGGACCGCTTTATTATTATTGGAAAAAAGCGAGGGAGTGTGGTCGTGGATGATGTTGTTGATGGACTTGTAGTTGGTGGTCGTGGAGATCCACCAACTAATTCCAGCAACGTGGTGGTCGAGAACGTGGAGGACATTGTGTTCGTGTTGCCAGACACGGAAGATAATGAGGAGGACCTGGACGATGAACAACAAGGCCCCGGGCCCGGGGTAACGTCAGTGGCGAGGCCTGCAGTCGCAGAGGGTTAATCTTCGGCCGAAGATGACGCGGATAACGACAATGAGAGTGGAGGGGCCGCCGCCCGGGGGGGAGAACAGGTGGCGGCGTTGGCTCACAGTCGCATACCTGCCGTCATTCGCGGCAAAAGGCCTGGTGGGCCTGTGGATTTAAGCCAAGACCCAGCTGAAGGGCCGAGATGTCCTAAACTAATGTCTTACCCGACTCGAAAATTTGGAGTTCAATCGAGGGGGTTTAACAACTCTTGGTTCGAACAATATCCATGGCTGGAATATTCGCTCTCTTCTGATGCTGCATTTTGTTATGCATGTAGACATTTTTTCCACCATGGGCCAGGTCATATTGAAAAGAGTTTCACCCATACCGGGTGTCGCAACTGGAGAAAAGGAGCAGAGAAATTGGCGCAACACAACACTAGTGTTTCCCATAGACTAGCCATGGAAGCATGGTGTGAATTTAAGCTGCGATCGAAATGTGGGTCGAGGATTTTAACACAACTTGACGCTGGACATTCCAAGATTGTACAAGAAAACAGGCAATACATGCACGCAGTAGTTGAGTCACTACGGTTTACAGCTTGTCAAACGATTGGTCTGCGAGGGCACAGAGAAAACGAGCAATCGGCCAACAGAGGGAATTTCCTTGAAATGCTTGATTTGATTGGAAGGTTTGACAGTACTGTGTCAAAGAAGTTAGCTAGTGGGCCTGGTAATGCTAAATATGTGCACCATGACATTCAAAACGAATTGATTGACATTATGGCTCGCATGATAAGGAGTCAAGTAAGCGACGAGGTTAAGCTGGGAAAGCACTTTGCTTTATTGGTTGACGAAACCAAAGACGTAAGCAAGAAAGAGCAGATCTCCGTTGTTGTTCGTTACCTAAACAATGACAACATTCACGAAGAATTCTTGGATTTTACTCCGGCAGATGGCTTGGATGCACAGTCTTTACTCCAGTCAGTTAAACAGACTTTGGCTATGTGTAACATAGACAAAAACGCATGCATTGCCCAGTGCTACGATGGTGCATCAGTTATGTCTGGGTGCAACAACGGTGTGCAGGAAAGATTTCGCCAAGAAGTTCCACAGGCGCTGTATATCCATTGCCATGCACACAGACTAAATTTGGTTTTAGTTGATTGTGTGCATAATGTGAAACCAGTTGCGGAATGTTTTGCAACAGTACAGATGCTGTACAACTTTTTTTCCGGGTCTGTTATTCACAAACTGTTTATTGAGAAGCAGCAGGAACTTGAGCCCACTAAACGGGTAGTGGAGCTGAAAAGATTATCAGACACGCGATGGTCCTGCCAACATTCTACACTGTGGGCAATAAAAAGAGTTCTCCCTGCCATTTCAGCGACTCTTGCAGATGTGAGCGACCAGTCAAATGCTCACAGGGCGACCGAAGCAAAGTCACTGATTGGATTGATTGATGGGCAGTTTGTTCTGCACGTCACTATGCTGGAAAGCATATTCAGCCTCACAAAAACCCTATCCGATCATCTACAGGCCACAGATTTGGAACTTGCATCTGCCACTGATCTGGTCTATTCAGTTGTCGATACCCTCAACGAGAAACGCAACGTTGAAACATGGAACGCAATCTGGAAGTCTGCCAGTGACCAGTGTGCTTCGGTGGGCATTGAAATGCAGTGACCACAGCCGAGGAGAAAAGCACAGCCTCGCCACCTGCAGGGGTTCGTGGTGAACAGCCAAACAGGGTCAAGACAGCGATTGGAAACATCAGACGACTATCGGAACCACTGTTTTTTCCCAGTAATCGACCGACTGGTTAGTGAATTGAACAGACGTTTTTCAGCTGAAAGCTGTCACATTCTGAGAGGAGCAACAGCTCTCAACCCCATGCACAAAACCTTCATGGACAAAGATAGCCTTTTGCCAATGGCTAAACACTATGGGGTAATGGAGGAAAACATCTCTGCAGAACTTCACCAGGCAAAGCGACTTATTGAAAGAAAAAAACAAAGTGGAACTGTCGTCAACACCACCCATGACGTGCTGGTGCTATTAAGGCCATACAATGATGCGTTCGTTGATCTGTACAAACTTGTGTGCATCTCAATGACATTGCCTGTCACATCAGCTGCGTGTGAGAGGAGCTTTTCTTGCTTACGCCGGATAAAGACCTATCTGAGGAATAGAAGCGGAGACGCTCGAACCAGCAACTTGGGTCTGCTTGCAATCAGTTCCAGAAGGACCAAAGAACTGGACGTCAATGCAGTGATCGATCGCTTCGCTGCAAATCACAACAACAGGCGGATCGTTCTCCTGTGACTGGTGGTGAGTACCATGCAGTCTTTGTTGACACACACACACACGCGCACACACACACACACACACACACACACACACACTGGAATGTACGGGCCGCCGTGCCCATTGGCCGCCGTGCCCATTTTAATGTCGGGCCGCTGTGCCCCCACACACACACACACACACACACACACAGACACACTGGAATGTAGGGTCTTCTTCTTTCTAGTTTAATGTATAGGGTCGCCGTGCCCAGTTGACTACTGCTCTCATGGTGGCTGTTATCGTGATGAATGAATGGTGCATGTCAGAAATGTAGTCATATTATTATAGGCTATGTTTTCGTTGTCCTTGTGATTTGTCATTATCTGATATATATATATTTCGTTGCTATACCCTTTGTAGAAACGAAATCTTAAATATTACACCTTTCCTTTGGTTACTTTTCTTTCAAGCGTTGTTTTAAATTCTAATCATACTGACTGAGAGACCTTTTACGCACAAGCATCAGATTACCACTCCCGATATAGTCATATTATTATAGGCTATGTTTTCGTTGTCCTTGTGATTTGTCATTATCTGATATATATATATTTCGTTGCTATACCCTTTGTAGAAACGAAATCTTAAATATTACACCTTTTCTTTGGTTACTTTTCTTTAAAGCGTTGTTTTAAATTCTAATCATACTGACTGAGAGACCTTTTACGCACAAGCGTCAGATTACCACTCCCGATATAATGTCGAGCTTTATTGGGTTATTGGGTGCTTGCATTGGTGTATAACGCTAAACATTTAGTAACATGCATTTTCAATGATGTAGCCTATATTAGCCATTATTTTGTTTGTTGCATTAAAATTCATTAGCACCTGCTATAAACAATTCAGCCCCCCCAAAGCTCCTGCAAGGCCAATTCTCTGGCGCCGCTGCTGGCTCTTACCCCTGCAACCACGGTGACAAAATACCAGCAACACTTGGCTGCAGAAATCTGTCTTGGTATGATAAGCATACAAAAACACACAGCAACAATTTATTAATCTAGACCTACAGTACAGTTGAAAGCATGTTGTATTATTGAACATTTATTATTTTTATACAACGGCATGCAAATTACTCGATTCTGATTGGCCATTTACACGTCTTTATTGGCAACAATCCACGGTCCTGGGCTCAGGACCCGCCCACAACCGAATCACATATCACTCCCCGGCTCACTCCGGGAGAAAACAAGATCGCGGACAACAAATGGATATGTTGATAGCACCATGACGACTAAATATGAAGCGATTCTGTCAAGGGGAATGTGTTAGTCCTTTAAACAATGTTGGATGATGTAATTGATGGGTCTTGAGTCAATCTAGAACAAAAGAAAAATCGCGGATTGATTGATTGATTAATTGATTGATTTAAATGTCTACTTCCTTCCCACTGACTGCAGCGTTCACTCTCACACTGTCCGACGCTGGCGTACCCACAAACACACACACACACACATACACACGCACACACACACACACACACACACATACACCCACACACACACACACACACACACACACTGTGACACACACACACACACACACGCACACACACACACACACACTCCTGTCTGCAACAGCGGGGGAGTCAGACTGAGAGAGAAGCAGCGCTGTTTTAAGTGAGCATGGTCTATTGAATTGATTGATTGGTTGATTGCTAATTTTATTACTGTACCCCTGGTTTCCAACTGGTTAAGTTTAGGCTAAAAGAAATAAATAAAAAAATAGGGCGAAGAAAACGTTTTTTCCCTATAGGGCAAAGAAAACTTTTTAATTTGTTTTACCTACTTTATATAGAAGCATCTAAGAATGAAGTTCTATGGAAAGTAGGTCTGCATTCCCTTAACAATTGTGTGTATTGAGCCGTACTGTATTGTACCCATTCTGCATCTGGTAATAAAATGTTCAATCAATCATTCCAATAATACACAGTTGGATGTGTTAGTTGGTTGGATGCACTTCAAGCTGCTTCCACATGAGGCAACTTCTCTCAATCATTCCAATAATACACAGTTGGATGTGTTAGTTTGGTTGGATGCACTTCAAGCTGCTTCCACATGGAGGCAACTTGTCTTTTTTGTAGTTGTGGGAACTACTTTTTCTGGCGGATGGTTTTTTCAATAAATCTTCGATTAATGTGTGTTTATTGTATAGAAATAAGGTTGGATGAATCTGGCAGTTGTATAAAAGCTTTACACCACTTGTAGTCGTGATTTGTGACCAATAAACCATGCCTGGGGGGTCTAACAACCCTCGGCTGCGCCTCGGGCCTAACGACCACCCCTAGGCATGGTTTATTGGTCACAAACCACTCCTGCGCGTGATGTAATGCTTAAATAATATATGTATTGTGGGAAATTATCATCAGGCTTGAGAACATTCCTTGCGACATACTAGCGTCATGTCCAAGGGGTGTACTTGTACATCAAGCTGCCTCACGCTACGGAAACAGGAGATAGGCTCCTGCCCCATGTGCCATTACAACTCGAGAACCATTGGTTCTCACAGGCAACTTCTTGAGAACATTCAGTGATGTTGTACTTATTATTTACCTTATTGAGGACATTGATCTAAGTTAAAAGTTATTATCAAATGTTATTAGGTACAATCATTATCAATATAGAATATTGAGTATGAGTTATGACATTATGTAAGTTCATTCATTCTCCCCTTAGTTCAGTGGTGTATCCGTGTCAAAGCTGTACATTTGTACAGCTGTACATTTCCCTGGTTATCTCTGGGCCAGTGTTGGATTGGCCACTGACCACATACGCCTATGGACAGAGCAGAGCATAAGAAGGAGGGCTAGTAGGGCATTAGCTCAGGCTCTCTCTCTCCGGTGTCTCCTTTCTGGTGGGACTCCACTCTCTTCACTACAAAACTTGAAGTCCTTAAGTCTTTAATTTCCCCTTAATTTGCCCCTGAAAACATGCAATACCCCTTAATAAAAAATAAGGGCCCCTTCATTTTTTAACTGGGCCCCTTCATTTCACCTTAATTCCACCCCCTGCGTGTAGAACCCCTTAATTGTGTCAATTAAGGAAACCCCCTTAATCTTACATTTAAGGTGTATTTAAGGTGCTGTTTTTGTGATTGGATAAAATAGGGATAATGAATTACTTTTTAATACCCCTTAATTTGACTTTGTCAGGACAAATTAAAGAGGTCCTTAAAAACAACAAAATTTTCTTTCTATATGTAACCGAGCGCATTTCCTTAATTTTAACTTTGAGGTTTATTTAAGGTGCTATATCTGTGAGGTGAAAAATAAGGGATAATTAATTACTTTTTAATACCCCTTCATTTGACTTTGTCAGGACAAATTAAAGAGGTCCTTAAAAACACCTTAATTTTCTGCTTTCTATTGTGCTTGAGGCATGAGCAACCCTAATTGCTTGTGTACGTGAGCAGGTTGCCGCCCTGCGTCGCTGCCTCTGCCAATGGGGTGTGAATATAGTCCCAGTTATGTCCTTATTTTCGTTACACAATTACCTAAAATCAGGGGTCCTACTAATCACCCCAAAGTACCAGAAAATACCCTAAAGTACCCCAAAATACCCCAAAGTACCCTAAATACCCCAAGTACCCCAAAGTATACCGCAACATATACCCCAAAATACCCCAAAGTACCCTAAAATATCCCAAAATGCCACAAAGTACCCCAAAATACCCTAAAGTACCCCAAAATACCCCAAAGTACCAGAAAATACCTCAAAGTACCCCAAAATACCCCAAAGTACCAGAAAATACCCCAAAAGACTGGACTGTGCTTGACCTTACTCCTAAAACACACCTCACCCCAGCCCATTTTGACAACCTAGGATGGCTTAGAGTAGACAACAGAGTACAGCAAGTTGCAATGGGCCTGGTCTACAAGATACACTACACCACTAAGGTACCCATGTACATGTCAAGCTACTTCCCAAAGGTCAGTGAATACCATGACCACAACACCAGAGGGAGTTCCACAAATCATGTGCAACCCAGATTCGGCTCAAACAAGGGACTAAACACGTTTCGCAATTATGCCACATGAATGTGGAACGCCCTACCGACAGCCGTTAAAAATGTGAATCCCTACCCACCTTCAAAACAGCTCTCAAAGAGCACCTACGGGAGGCTGCAATTCGAAACTGGCCCGAACCGCCTCCCACCCACCCACCCCTCCTAATGTTCATTTCCCTCCCCCTCGTATGTATATATTTACTGTTAGGATCTCTGTTTAACAGTATTGTATATTTGCATATCTTGTATGTCACAAATGTAACAGTACTGTATATCTGTATGTCATGTATGTCATAAATGTCATGATTAGATTAGATTAGATTTGTATATCTGTATCTGTATGTTGTGTATGTCATAAATGTCATTATGAATTGAAAATGGGGGATCCTGATGTAAACAAGACGAAAGTCTTTCTCTAGTCTGCATCCCCTTAACAATAGTGTGTATTGAGTTGTACTGTACTGTACCCATTCTGCAATTTTCTGGTAGTTTGGGGTATACTTTGGGGTATCTTAAGGTATTTTGGGGTACTTTGGGGTATTTTAGGGTACTTTGGGGTATTTTCTGGTACTTTGGGGTGTTTTGGGGTATTTTAGGGTACTTTGGGATATTTTCTGGTACTTTGGGGTGTTTTGGGGTATACCTTGGGGTACTTTGGGGTATTTTGGGGTATTTTAGGGTACTTTGGGGTATTTTAGGGTATTTTCTGGTATTTTCTGGTATTTTGGGGTATACTTTGGGGTACTTTGGGGTATTTGGGGGTATACTTTGGGGTATTTCGGGGTACTTTAGGGTATTTTCTGGTACTTTGGGGTGATTAGTAGGCAGTGTTGGGCAAGTTACTTTTAAAAAGTAACTAGTTGCAGTTACTAGTTACTTCTTCCAAAAAGTAACTGAATTACTTACTCAGTTACAAATTATAAAAGTAACTAGTTACTTCAGAAAGTAACTATTGCGTTACTTTCAAGATTTCTTTTACATAAACAACATACACAAATCTAAACTATTTTAATGTTGCTGTGGGACAAAGTGAGACTAGCCTCCAATCAAATGCCATGTATATGTAGATATTATAATTACCATGTTTATATAGTGGATCATACAAATACAAACACAATAGATTAGGGGTGTAACGGTACACAGAAGCCACGGTTCGGTACGTACCTCGGTATTGGGGTCACGGTTCGGTACGAGTTCGGTACAACAGAAAAAAAAATTATAATTATTAATATAATAAATTTTTTTAATTACTTTTTTTTAACCCTTTATCTGCCCGAGATTATTCTCATCTTAATCCCCTCTCTGCCAGTACTGTAAGTCTATGGAGATGTTCCCCTTCTTTGCAGGGCTATAACTTTTTAAATTGTATTGCTAAATTGACATTACTATGGCCTCAACATCAAGTATCTATCGTTTAGGATGTAGCAACGTTCTACTTTTTCATTCACACATTCATACTAAAATACAGTCTAAAGTATAAATATGTTTTTATCGTTTTCTGCAGCATTCCATAGAACGTGAGTTATAGCCATACATACATATATTAGATCATCAAATGTAGTTTGATACCGATTGACGTCAGATAAAAAATTTCAATTGTACAAGGTCCTAAACGTCATGACTCATCATCTGATGTTGACTGGAGGGGGGTCGTTTATAATGCAATGACCGACGTTAAATGAATCATGTAGTACGTGAGTCCAGCTGGGAGAATGTTGTTGTTGTTTGTTGGCGACGTGCGTGTGTGTGTGTTTCTGCGATGCGCGGCGTGTGTGTGTGTGTGTTTCTGCGATGCGCGGCGTGTGTGTGTGTCAGCGATGCGCACACACAAACGTCAGTGGCCAATCAGATCGCGCAAACCGAATGCGGAAGTACAACTAAGTATTCACGTGCCCCGCGTCCCGATTTGGTCCCCTATTGATTTTAACTGTGGGCTCGCGCTAGTGGTACCAGTAAACGGGGCTCGCGCTGCGTTCCAGTTGATACCAGTATTTAAACGCGCGCTGCGTTCTTGCAGCAGTTATTACACCAGAGAATGAAGAAAAGCTATGAAGACCAGCCACTGTTTGTTTTCATTTATTCTTTCAGGTGGGTAAATGACGTCTATAAGTGCCTTCATGTTTTATTGGTAGTGTACCATTTTAATAGTTAATTTGTTTATATTGTTTGTATTGTGCTTGGTTATATTGTTTGAGGGAACTACTTATAGCTAACTGCATTATGTTAGTGGAGTAACCATCACAAAGCTATAACATGAGTTTCAGTTAAATTTGCGATTTAATTTTTATTTTTTTTAAAGATTTACTTTTTGGCGTTTTATCGCTTTATTACTACTGGGCAGTCCAGTAGGGAGAGACAGAGGAGAAATGGGAGACAGAGTGGGGGAAGACATTCGGGAAATAATGACGGATTCGGGAATCGAACCCGGGTCGCCACTGGGGCGCCCTCGATTTAATTTTCAAACGTATTCAAGTATTAACATCACTAACATGTCACAACAGCATGTAGAATGTATATTATCATCAATACGTTAGTTAGCAATAGGTTAAACGTGTCATTAGATAGATTTAACTTTTCGAGTTGGTCAGCCATGCTGTATAAAGTGCAATGATGGGCCCTGAAGCTAGTTAGTGATGTACCGGTACCTCAGGGCTAAATGATACAGGGTTCTGCAGCTAGTTAGTGATGTACCTCAGGGCTAAATGATACAGGGTCTTGAAGCTAGTTAGTGATGTACCTCAGGGCTAAATGATACAGGGTCTTGAAGCTAGTTAGTGATGTACCTCAGGGCTGAATGATACAGGGTCTTGAAGCTAGTTAGTGATGTACTGTACCTCAGGGCTAAATGATACAGGGTCTTGAAGCTAGTTAGTAATATACCTCAGGGTTGAATGATACAGGGTCTTGAAGCTAGTTAGTGATGTACCTCAGGGCTAAATGATACAGGGTCTTGAAGCTAGTTAGTAATATACCTCAGGGCTGAATGATACAGGGTATTGCAGCTATCTATCTATCTAACTGTCTGTCTGTCTGTCTGTCTATCTCAGGTGGTAGAGCCATTTTATGGTTATGACGAGGATGGCTCTGTGGAATCAGATGGATCTTCTCTGTCCTACCACACTGACAGAACACCCTGCACCCCTGACACAGACCCTGATGAGGTACAACCACCCCTAACCCTAATATCATAATATTATTACTACTACTACTACTACTACTACTACTACTACTACTACTACTACTACTACTACTACTACTAATTATTATAATACTAACAATTATATAATTATAACTAGAGCACCAGTCAGAGATACTACACAAGATACTCCATGTATACTCATTGTATGCCCATATTTAATTATTTAGTTACTTTGTATGTATTTATGTATACATAAATAATTTAAATAAAATATGTATTTATTTATTCATTTATTTATCTATTTGTCTATTTGTCTATTTATGTATTTATTTATTTATTTGTTACAATACCAAGTAGACTGGTTGGCTGGCTGAATAGTGACTGACCAGTTGAGTAGTTAAATAACAAGCTGCCTGGTAAGACTGTTTGGGTAGTTAATGGTAACAAGCTGACTGGTAAGACTGGTTGGGTAGTTCTATTTCATACTGGCTGCCGCTCAGCGTCATCTGCACGCACTTCACTTCGTGCACGAGCACTGAATAAAAAATTCCACAATGTACCTTTACATCCCAACATTCGTCTGGCCACACCCCTATCCGCTTACCTTCATAAGCAGGTGTGTGGTCACCTACTCGCCTCCTTCTTCACTTTCACCACAAGGAAGTGCCTTCGGTAGATCCCACACTTGACGAGGTTGTTAGCTGAAGAAAGTTGAGACGTGTTTAAATTTTTTCTTGCTTTTTTCTTCTCTCATATATTTCGAAATAAAAAAGCTAAGTCATAATGTCTACTTCGGAGGGTCGCGCTCGCAACGCTACTCTTCACCAGCGGTTCTCCATCGCTGCCTCTGTCGTGCGTCTTGGAGCGGGGTTGAGGCCTCTCTCGTGGTCGGCAGCCATGCCCGGTAGGCGTCCGATGGGTAGTTTGCCTCTCCAAGGAGCTGGTGCACCAGTGCCGTCTCCTGTGCGATGGCCTGGTTCCGGCTCTGGTTCCTCTGCTTCCGGGGAGTCGTCCGCTGTTGGGCGGCCGGCTCCTTTGGTTGCGGGGGATTTGAGACGCAAACTTTTTGCGTCAGCTCGCTCCCGTCACAAGATGGTGGCTTGCAGACGCGTATGGCCTGGTTTTGGTGAGTTGCTGGAGCCAGATGAGGATGCGTCGGTCTCTACATGCCCGATGGAGACAGAGGACTACATGATAGAGGCGGACAGGTTCTTGTTTGAAGGCCCGGTGGAGACATGTCCCCTGCCTGTCCAGGTAATACTGGAGGGGGGTGAGATGTCTCCTTGGGGTTCCTCGTCCGCAGATGTTGGGTTAGAACCTCCGACTCGGCGGCGGGATGCCCTGCTATCAGCCACATCAGAATGTGGCTCCTTAACCAGTAGTCTGCTGTATGTGAGGGACGCGGGCTCGGAGGAGGAAAGTATGCAGGGGGAACTGCGTGCTTTGTTTCCCGAGCTCATGGCGGCGGCGGCAGTCACAAACGGCGTGCTGCTGCCGCAGCCACTGCCTGTTCCTGTCCCTGACGATCTCATAGGTCATCTATGGCAACGTCGCCCGGTGAGAGGGGTGGACATTGTCTACCCATTTTTCCCCTCAATGGCGGCCTACGTCCGTCAGGGCCAGGTGGTCTCCCACATCATGGGCCTTACTCCCGCCTACGTGCAAGTCACGCGGGTGGCGGGTTTGGTAGACGGCATGAAGGAGGGCATGCCACAGCTTGATAAGCCGATGGCGGCGCTCCTTTGTCCTGAGGTGGTGTGGGAGCTGTTACGGAAGCCGGTTCCCCAAGGGAAATCGGCGAGGCGGTTGGCATTTTGGAGCGACCAGTCATTTATCTCCGGAACACAATCTCTAGCTGCCACTTCTAACATTCATGTTCATTCAAGATTCATGTCCGGGATATTGACGGGCGGCACGGAGCTGACTGATTTACAGCATGATCAGCTCGCCCAGTCGGCAGGAGCCATCCTGCATCTGATTCAGCCGCAGGCTATAGCCGCTGGGAAAGTGCGCGCCCTGGCCACTCTGATCCAGCGCCACCTTTGGCTGGAGCAGGCGCGTGTGCCGGAGAAGAAGACTCCCCTTCTGACGGCACCCCTCTCCGAGGCTGGACTATTCGGGTCGGCACTGCAGCTGATGACCTCAGCCTGCAGGGAGATGCAGGAGGAGCGCTCCGTGCTCCAGCCTCATTTCCCCCCGCCCGATGTTGCCGGTGGAGTCAGACGGCCGCCGCGTCGTCGAGGTTCCTCCGCCGTGGCCGCCGCTGCTACCACCGCCACTGCTGGACCTTCAGCGAAGAAGGCCAGGAGGCCACTGCAGCCGGCCCATCTACGCCCGGAGTTGACGGTAGGGATCGTCGAGACCAGCCGCCGATCGTTTACCGTCCCTCCGGGGCTCCACAGGGTGGGAAGCCCCGAGCGGCTTGTGGCAGGCGTCGCTAAGACTTCAGTTGACTTTTTCCCTCTGTGGTCCCCCCGTTTCCCTTCCCGGCCCCTCTATGATTTTTGTTGGAAAATAAAGAGTCCCTCCTAAAGGGGGACTGTATTTTTTGTTAACAAACTGTGTGTTTATTCACCAAACATATGATGGGGATGCAATGTGTGAATCTTTCGCTAGTATGGGTTTGATAGGAGGGCTAGACGTTATTTTCATGTTAGAGCTTAAGCAAGGCCTGCAGCCTACACTCGGTTGAAAAAGGGTTTTTTCTGCCTCGACCTGAATCTCCACATAAAGGTAGAGGTTAGTTGTGTGCTCTGTTGCTTAAACAGTGATATTGAGCTGCAACACTATTGTGTTGGTTTGCAGTAATGCTCGTATGAAAACGTACCGCGGCTCAGCCGCTCTCTCTCTCTATATCAGATTTTCTGTGTACAACATAGATACGGGTGTCGGGTTCACACACACACAACTTGGTCTTGCTATAAACCCTGTTCACAGATGTGTCTGTGGTTAGCATGCATTGAATTAGCTTGCGCTATTCATTAGCATTGCTACTGAAGGTATCATATGGCTATTGTTGTTGTCGTATACAAGGGTTGGGCTTGTGAGGGGGTACCGGATAAACCCCCTCCTTCCCTCTTCTGATTGGTCAGGGGGGTATTGGAATCTTTTTTCATTCGGTCAGGGCCAAGCTATTAGGCGGCTTGGCAAGGATGGGGGGGGGGGAAGGGTTTCCCAGACTCCGCACCTATCACGGGCGGTTGAGTCTTGGGTTTCCCCCCGTCGTAGTAAACGTCACTAGGCACGTTTCTATTGGACGACGGCTTTCGTGAGTTTGACCCGTATGTAGGATCTGTTGTTGTCAAGTTGTCGGGGCAGAGCGTAGGAACTTACTGTTCTACTACGCTCGATATATGTGTAACTTGAGTCGGTTGGTCACATGACTCAATGTTACCGTGACTTTTCAATCTATGGCTCACGTGGGAAGTCTCTCTGGGGAGTTCCGTCTCCCCTCTGTGGTGAGGGTGGCGGGATGTAAAAATGTAAACAATTTTTACCCTCCGCTGCGTCACGTGGGATTCATGTCAGTCTGTGTTTCTTTCTTTTTTAATAAAAAGAGTGGAGAATATGAAGCACGACAACCTTCTTGTCGTTCTCCCAGGCGCCTTGAAGGATCAATGTGGGGTCTGGTTAGACTGTCCATTGATATGTTTTGAGTCCCGACGCATACATAGTGCTGGCTCGGGGTGTTTCTGTTAAGAATCATGCAGGAGGCTAGTACGCCTTGGTTGCTTGTTATTAAAACAGCGTTTTTATAGGGCAACTGGGATGGGGGAGTTTTTCCTCTTCCGAGAGCCTGTTACTGGGTCTCGACGGATTCTCGTTCATATCTGGGGGATGTTAACGGAATAGATCAGAACATAGGTAGAGGGGTCTCACGCCCTTGGGGGTGGGCCACTGAGCGCGGTATAAATAGGACCGTCTGGGTGGCGCCCTCTTTTCATGTTTTAGATCAACACGCATTCCTGCCCCCTCTCCTGGAGTGGGCATGTCGGCGTGGTTAGGGCACGGGTTCTGGTCACGCTGGTCCAGGTCAGTTAACCCGTTGTCTGCCGGGGATGCAGATCTGCTGTTCTGGTACCCTGAGGGACTTGCGCTTTTTTTCAGGGGGAAAAATGCCAGGTTGGCCCGGGTGTCACAGGGTTAGGCGTTATGGAGACCCTTTGTTGGGTACATGTTGTACCTGGCACTATTATAAGGGGCTGGTTCTCCTTCCTTTCGCTCCTCTCTCACGCATGGCGAAGAGGGGGCTGTTGGGGTGGTCTTCTGGACCTCCTCTGGTAACCCTGTGTGCTTCCCGAGCCGCCGGGCCCGGTCCGAAGTAATGTTTCGTCGAAACCGTAGACCTGGGATAACCCTTTTTCTTGAGGGGTTATAGGAACAACCACCATCTGTGTACCGAGAGGGTGGTTGATTCCCTGGTGTGTTGGAGCAGAGTCAACTCCCGGGTTACCCGGTTGAGTGTGCCCCTGCACGTTCATGACGTCTGCCAATCGTGTCAGCCTTCTCTGCCTCGACCCCTCTGGGTGTTTTTTTTTTTATGGAGGCTTTGTCATGGTGCTCAACAACGCCAGCATACGCCCCTTCCGTCGGGAGGGTATCCTCCATTAGGGAGGGTCGGGGGGCTCGGTCCTCCCCGGTCTGATGGTTGTGGGGGGCCTCAGTGGGGTACATTTGTCGAGCTTCAGGCTCCCGCTCAGCTCCTGTAGTGCAGATGACGCTGAGCGGCAGCCAGTATGAAATAGAACGTAAGGTTATGTATATAACCAAGTTCTATGAATACTGGTGACGCTCAGCGTCGGACGCCACTGTGGCCCTTGATCTCGCCTTGTGGTGAAAGTTTGGGAAGGAGGCGAGTAGGTGACCACACACCTGCTTATGAAGGTAAGCGGATAGGGGTGTGGCCAGACGAATGTTGGGATGTAAAGGTACATTGTGGAATTTTTTATTGAGTGCTCGTGCACGAAGTGAAGTGCGTGCAGATGACGCTGAGCATCACCAGTATTCATAGAACTTGGTTATATACATAACCTTACGTTAACGGTAACAAGCTGCCTGGTAAGACTGGTTGGGTAGTTAACGGTAACAAGCTGCCTGGTAAGACTGGTTGGGTAGTTAACTAACTGTGTATGTACGCCACAGGGGTTGGTGTTTGAGGACACGGAGCATCGCTACAGACAGCTGACTCAGGAGTACCAGGCCTTGTAGATAGCCTACACTCTGCTACAGGAGACTGTAGGAGGGAGCTTTGATGCTGAGGAGGAGATGAAGGTAAGATAAGATAAGATACGATAAGATATTATTTAATTGACCCCCTTGGGGAAATTTGGGGCGTCATAGCAGCATGGAGGAGGGGAGATGGGGAGGTATAGGTATGGCAGGGTAATAGAAGAAAGGCATAACTATTGGCAATAAAATGTTATCTGAATATAAAAAATATGAGAAAAGTAAAAAAAAAAAAAACTCCCACAATATCTTAGAGCATTAGAAGGACAATTCAAAGAAGGTTCTCGGACATGTAATAGGTGATTAATAATAATACAGGGAGAAATAGAGAGAGGTGGAGAGGCACAGCACAGAATGGTGAGGTAGAGACCAGAGAAGTGAGCTATAGAGACCAGAGAGGTGCGGTAGAGACCAGAGAGGTGAGGTAGAGACCAGAGGTGAGTTGGAGACCACATCTGCGCCAATCGTGTGACGCCTGTTTCTATCACTGGTTAAGCTTAGGCACTCTTTCGAAGTTGGTTAAGGTTAGAGTTTGTCTTAGAGCAGGGCGATAGAACACCAGCCCTGATTCCAAACTCTAACCTTAACCAACTTCGAAAGAGTCGCCTAAGCTTAACCAGTGATAGAACTAGGCGTTAGGTAGTTTGCAGGCTGTTAGAGGCGGAAATAGGCGCAGAAACAGGCGTCACGCGATTGGCGCAGATGTCACATGACCAGAAACGTCAGTGGCCAATCAGATTGCGCAAACCGAACGCGGAAGTGCATGCCTCCGGTACACGAGGAGGCAGCCTATCACATCTTTTCACCTGCCAGCGCGGACTCTCATTGGCGAGGTGTAACGTGTTCCCACACTACCCCCGCCATTTCCTGTCTCTGCTGTACAGGCGTCCCCCAACCTTTCACAAAAGATGCTTTAGTAGGGGCCATAAGGTTTTTCTGGCGCAATAAACTAACAGTAGATGTATGCAACAATCTCATAGCTGGCTTGGCAAAAGTGTTGCCATTAGTCATAGCAAATAATGGAGGTCAAAGTGGTAAATAGTTGTGTTTTTAATAGAGTTAATTCACCATTATGATGGTTGTAACTGAGGGGTACAATTCCCTGACTGTATTGATAAGTATGGTATCATTAAACCACTACCGCTTTATGTACTTTAATTACTGGCCATACAGTACATGATATATAAATATAATGAACACTTCCCACAATGAACCGGTTCTACACAAAGTTGTCTTTAAGTATTTATTGCAGCAAAAGGTACATAATACTTCTCTATTATACTTTGAATGCACTTGTAAGGCAAAGGAATGTGCGTAGGCAAATCAACAATGAATGTCCATTCTCTGGTTACGCAGGAGGTAATTATACAACCTGAATCTTAGGGAATTATATCTATGGTACACTAGTAATATATAGCGGGAGATACTGGAAGGGTCCCCCTGGTTGTAAGCCAGCAGGGGTAGAGGATCTGTCGGTAGTAGAGAGTCTGGTCAACGATGACCAAGGAGACTCCAAGTACAGGAGACGGTGCAATAGCCTCTTGATCCACAGACGAATACAGCTGTTCTCCGTAGACTGCAGCTCCACAGTGAAGAAAGCTAGCCGGCCTCAGGCTCTCTGAGGCGCCGACTCGACTTGGCTCCTCGCGGGGCAAATCCAACACGCGCAAGCGTCGGCGACTCTCCGCTCCATAAATCACAGGACCAAAGCAAATACACTCCAGCCGCAAAGGGCTATGTAGTCGTCGGGTAGACCAATCCAGTGTACATGTCCACACGGTTCTCGTCTAGGTCTCCTCGGGTGAAAGCGCCATGAAAGCAGCCCAGCCTGGATAAGAACTCTAGCTAATACGAGGAAGCGTTGGTGAGCTCTGGTCACTGTAGAACTTTAGCCGCACGATACACTATACACAAATAGACTATTACTGACTTAATAGAAATATGTCGCACTCGACGGTATAGCGCCAAACTCTGACAATTCAGTTATTAATTCGCACGCGGTCTCAATGCTCTATTCTGGGGCCAAACAGGCCATACTTCACTGCACGTTGTATCGTGGGTGAGGCTTCAACTTATTGGGTAACTCTTGACTTCTGACTAAGTAAGACTAAGTGCTTCTGTATTCACCTGCGCCATATTTATATGCACGGTGAACAAACTAGTGCCAACCTCATTTCTGTCTCGTAGCCCTGGGCAAGGCCGGGCATGTTCAGACATGTCTTGACGGTGACTTTGAACCTGACTCTGGAGGCTGGCTCTGGCGCCTGTGGACCGCTGTCCAATAGGAGAATGAAATATTATGGTCTGGGCTAAAGGGATATTCCGTGTATATGTACAAGGAATATACAAGGGATATCAAGCGATATACAAATACTATGCAATATATATCAATAAATAAATATATATATTCGGTTTAATCTGATCCTTTGTAACAGCCGCCCCCTAATTAGCCCCACCTAATTAGCTAAGCAGAGACAGATTAACCGCACTGTCCACTACTCAATGTCTGTTGTGAGGGGTCGGTCAGTTCACAAAGTCATGGGGTCATGGTCGTCATCGATAGTATCGGGGAGCCTTGGCAGTTCTATTAGCCTCGCCACGGGTCGGGTGTAGATCCGTCCTTGGACGAGCACTTCGGCTGCTCGGACCTTTCCGTCGGCACCGGTGATCACTTTGCTTACGCGGCCAGCCGGCCACATAGCTCGGGGTAGTGACTGGTCGATAATCATGACGACTGTTCCTTCTGTCAAATTGTCTCTCTCTTTCACCCATTTCTGGCGGGTCTGTAGAGACGGTAGATAGTGGAGTAGGAAGCTGTTCCAAAACTTGTCAGCCAATACTTGACTGTACCTCCACATTCTTCGGCCGTTCGCTTCTTCAGGCCTGTACATTGTCTGTGGTAGCGCGGGGTCCAGCCGCCCCATCAAGAGTGTGTTGGGGGTGACTGGGTCGACATCTGCTACATCACTTGAGACGTAACCGAGGGGCTTTGAGTTCAATACTCCCTCGATCTCCGTGAGGACTGTCGTTAGGACTTCTTCCGCCACGGTCTGGGCCCCAAGCACGGCGTACAGGGCTGTCTTTATTGAACGTACTTCTCGTTCCCAAGTTCCACCGAAGTGAGGTGCGTTCGGGGGATTAAACTGGAAGTCAATCTGGGATGGAGCGAGGTGGGTCTTAAGTTCTGGGCCCATAGCTTGGAAGCTCTCTCTCAGCTCTCTTTCTCCGCCTTTGAAGTTTGTCCCGTGATCAGACAATAATATAGACGGTTTGCCTTTCCGCGATGTGAATCTTCGGAAGGCCATAAGGAATGAGTCTGTGCTCATGGTTGGAAGGAGTTCTATATGCATCGCTCGGGTGGTCATGCATTTGAATACAATACCCCACCGCTTCTCGGTTCCTCTTCCTTTCTTTATATACAGCGGGCCGAAACAGTCCATACCGGTGGAGTGAAAAGGCTTGTCGCCGAGTCGGAGGCGACAGGGAGGTAGGTCAGCCATCCGGGGTATACTGGGCTGCGCTCGCCACTTACGACAGTCTAGACAGGTTCGCTGGAAGCGCCGCACTGCTTCTCTCCCTTGCAGTATCCAATAACGACGTCTGATCTCCGCGAAGACTCTCTCTGCCCCGGCGTGATGCACATCCTCGTCGTATTTCTTTATGATTGGGAGCACTTTATGTAGAGTTTATGTTTTTTATTTATGTTAATCATTATATGTATTCGGTGAAGAGAGCGGAGGCTACAACCGGAGGGGGACGAACGAAGAAGAAAGATGACAAAGGTTAAAGGTATAAAAATGATGTCGTTAAACGTTAATGGAATGAATAATCCGATAAAGAGGGGCAAAGTGATGTTGAAATGTAGAAAAAGTGAGATGCAAGTGATTTTTTTGCAGAAGACACATTTGATAGCACAGGAACATGAGAAACTGAAAAGATTTGGATATGAAAATGCATACTATAGTTCCTTTAAACAGACCCTGAGGAGAGGAGTAGCCACGTTAATAAAGAACACAGTAAATTTTGAATTGATCAAAGAAGTAAGAGACAAGGAGGGGAGATTTGTTCTGGTGAAGGGGAAAATGGAGGGTCAAATGGTTACGTTAGTGAATGTTTATGCACCCCCAGAGAGTGAGAGGGATTTATATGAGTCCATTTTTGATATGATAGTGATGGAACAAGAAGGGATATTGATATGCGCGGGAGATTTTAATGTGGTATTGAATCACGACTTAGACACCACGAGTACTAGGAAAGCGCGGCCGCAAATCAGCAGATATATGAATATTCAAATGACGGAAATGGGAATTACAGACGTTTGGAGGGGGATGCACGCCATGGACAGGGAATACACATTACTCACACCCACACGTGACATATGCGAGAATATACTATTTTTTGATGACGACGGGGGACAGTTACAGGGTACGGGAGAGCAGAATAGGAGTAGCGGACATATCGGATCACAGTGCCATATATCTGACAGTAGATCTGGAGGGAAGACGGAGGAACACGATCTGGAGACTAAATATAGGAATACTAAATAACAAGGGGGTGGTGAGTCAGATCAAGGAGGAGGAGGTATAAGGAGGAAAATGACAACGGGGAGGTCGACCCGAACACTCTATGGGACACACTGAAGGTGGTGATAAGGGGGAAATTGATGGAGAAAACAGCAATGCTGAAGAAAGCCAGAACGGAGACATATCACAATCTGATAGGGAAGCTGAAGGATCTAGAGGGGAGACACCAGATATCAAAAGAACAGGAAACGCTCTGAGAAATCAAAGAAGTAAAGGCCAGGATAAATAGGGAATTATTGACGGAAATAGAAAAGAAAGCGAGGTTTATGAAACAAACGTACTATGAAGGGGGACCAAAAGCGACCAGACTGTTGGCTAGGAGAATCAGGACGCAACAGAAGTTAAACACGATACACACAATATGAGATACAAAGACTAATGAAATATTGAGGGACCCAGCTGAAATAGAGAGGACATTTAGAGAATACTATGAGAAACTATACACACAGCCAAAGGCAGCGGGAGAAGAGGAAATAGAAGCTTATCTGGAGAAGCTAGAGTTACCATCGATAGGGAAAAAACAGAATGAAGAATTAAATAAAATAATTACGGAACGGGAACTGGAAGAGGCAATTAGTAGAGCTAAAAACAACAAATCTCCGGGGAGCGACGGATTCCCATCGGAATTCTACAAGACATTTAGAACAGAATTAGCACCCATGTTAGGGGCGGCATTCAGACACACAATGGAAGAGGGCAAAATGCCCCCCCTCGTGGAAGGAAGCCGTAATCACCACGATACCGAAGGAAGGGAAGGATAGAGAATTATGTAGTAGTTTCAGACCTGTGTCCATACTCAACGTGGATTACAAGATGTATACATCAATAATATCAAAGAGATTCGAGACGTTTATGCCGGACATTATAGATGAAGATCAAACTGGATTCATTAAAGGGAGACAGACACAGGACAACGTGAGAAAGACATTACACATAGTGGAGGAGATACAAAAACAAGCTACGGGCTGTCTTAAATACTTCGAAGCTTCGAAGCTTCGTTCAATGGCACAAGCTTCGAACATAAAAAAAAAAAGTTAAAAAAGAAAAAAAAGACGCACTTCTTCAACCATTATCTGAAATAAAATAAAATAAATAAAATAAAAATAATCTAACCCTAACTAACCTTACTGTCATGCACTTGTCCTAATAAACTAACCTACACTGTAACACGCAACACTTTGATGAATATTGTTACTCAGCTGATAGAGTTGTATCCTTCCTGATGACCTGTCGTACAGAACTTGTAAGTCGCTTTGGATAAAATGACTAAATGTAAATGTGAGTGTAAATGCCTTGTAGAATTCCACACATAAGAAAGAAAGATACTGGGATGAATAAACAAAATAGGAAATAAAATGTAGAAATGCATGCAATACATAAATAAATATGAATCTCCATATATGAAATAGAACATTTAGATAAGGTGCTACTGAGATGTTTTGGTGAGTTCTTTGTTTTTTTGTGGAAGTAGCCCTTCTTAAAAATGCATGAACATTCACTGATAATTGGTCTGTAGTGGAGTCTACAAGGTCTACATTGTAGAATCCGAACCTTGTAGACTGACATAATTCTGTGCATAGTTTAGTCTACATAGGCCATATTTCAAATAATCAAAATCTTACTTCATTCATCTTAAACATTCTTGATTTGGGGGATTGGTAGTTCCCATGAAATCTGAAGTTGTTCAAACGACAACAGCGATCCACCTTAAATTAAATCACACAGCCGTGTTGGCTGCGTCACAGTCACGAAAGGGGCTACTTAATTCATTAATCCAATCCACTTTATTTATAGAGCACATTTAAAAACAACAAAGTTTACCAAAGTGCTGTACAAGTCCCACAACATAAGATAAAAAAAAAAGAATTATTATAATTATTTTTATTTTTTTTTTTTCTCGAAGCTTCGAATTAAAATCGAAGCTCGGCCCCGAAGCTTCGATTGCCAAAAGAAAATTCGAAGGTCAGCCCTAGTGGTAGTGCGGTACTGATTAGCCTAGATGCAGAAAAGGCATTCGACAGTGTGAGTTGGACATTTTTATATAAAGCATTGATGAGGTTCGGACTAAACGGGAGGGCAATGAAGATGATCAAGGCACTATATCAAGAACCGACAGCGAGAGTTAAGGTGAATGGCAGCCTGACGGATAGAATCAGATTAGAGAGGGCTACCAGACAGGGATGTTGTCTCTCACCAACGCTCTTCGCCGTTTTCATAGAACCACTGGCACAACTGATCAGACAGACCGAGGACATAAAGGGAGTAAGGATAAAGGGAACGGAATATAAACTAGGCCTATTTGCGGACGACGTGATAGTATACATGAGGCAGCCAGACAAGAGCTTCCCGGCACTGATGGATCTACTGAAGGAATATGGCCACTACTCAGGATACAAACTAAACGTGACAAAGACACAGACCTTAGCATGGAACTATACCCCAACGACAGAAATTAGGGAGGAGTACGGGATAAGATGGGGCATGGACAAGATTAAATACCTAGGGGTGAACATCACGAGAGGAGTGGGGAAACTGTTTGAAGCGAACTATACACAGATAAATCAGAACATCAAGAGAGACTTAGAGAGATGGACAGTAATGCCCTTGGACTTCAATTCAAGAATAGAGGTCATTAAGATGAACATACTATCAAGGTTACTGTACCTGTTCCAGTCACTGCCGATACAAATACCACAGAATCAATTCAGGGAGTGGGACAGACTGATATCGAGGTTCATATGGGCGGGGAGAAGACCACGGGTCAGATATAAAACACTACAACTACCAAAGGAAGAGGGAGGGATGGCAGTACCCAGCCTACAAGATTATTATTATGCAGCACAACTGAGAGCAGTGACGTGCTGGTGTTTAACGACAGATATGAGGCAAGATGGAAAGACATTGAAAAAGAAGGGGAGGGATACAAGGTACAAGCTCTGGTGGGAGATAGGGAACTATTCAAAGAAAAAGAGGGACTGTTAGATCCAATCACCAAATGCACCTTGACCATATGGAACAGAGTAGTAAAGACACACAAATTGGAGAAGCAGTCAGGGGTTCTGAGATGGGTAGCACATGACAAGAGATTCAAACCAGGGAGGTTGGACCATGGATTCAGAAGGTGGGAGAGGGAGGGGGGCAACAGCGATATGCAAAATGATAGAGAAGGGGGAAATGCAGACACTACAAAAATGTAAGGAGAAATTTGGACTAGAAAACAGGGACCACTTCAGATATCTACAGGTTAGAGACTACTACAACAAAGAAATAAGGGGGGCCAAAGACGAAGAACAGAATGAAATAATCAAGATGATAGTATGGGCATACGAAGGGGGGCAAGGAAGAGTAATATCAGCACTATACCGGGCTATAATGAACAGCAAGGGACACACGACCGATTACATAAGGGAGAAATGGGAGAGAGAACTAGAGATAGGAATAACAGAGAAGGAATGGGGTAACATATGCGAGGTGCAACATTCAACAACAGGATCGAGGATATGGAAAGAGTTTGGATGGAAAAACATAATCAGAGTTGAAGGGAAAATATGCACCAACACAAAGGGCATGCTGGAGGATGTGTGGGAAGGAGGGGGCAAATCACACACACATATTCTGGGGATGTCAGAAGCTGAAGGGGTATTGGGAGGAGATAGGGGAGGCAATGATCAGAATATTAGGATACGGGTTACCACAAACGGGACTGGTGCTTTACTTAGGGGACCTGACACACGAGGGAATACAAGGGGGGGACAAGTATTTAATAAAGATAATGTTGATATCGGCCAGAAAAGCAATAACGAGACTGTGGTACAAAGAAGACCCACCGACAATAGCACAATGGGTAGGAATAGTAGAGGAGATACAGGATATGGAGAGGATAATGCACATGCTGAGGCTACAGGAAGAGAAATTTGGGGAAAGATGGGGAAAGTGGGAGGATTATAAAGGGAACGAAAACGACATCACAGAGGAAGGAACAAATGAAACACAAGAGGGCGAAGGGTAAAGGAGGAAAAAGGTTCAAGGAGGGTCTCTGAACCCATGTCACACACTTAATGTTTTCTATTTTCATTTTTGTTTAAGGTACGACAACTGTTTTATGTTTTTACATTTTATTATTTATGTATGTGGACATTTTGCTTAAGTCAGTGTGTTTTTTTTTTCTTTTCATTTTTGAGTATTAAAATGTTTATTGTTTTTGTCTTTATCGTCTATGTCTGTTGAATAGTACTGTAGATGTCATTGTATATGTTGTGATGTATGTCTATAAATGTTTAATAAAAATTTAAGTTTAAAAAGAAAAAAAAGTACCGAACCGTTCGTTAAGCAGTATCGATAAGAGTAGTAGTATCGATAAAATCCTAATGATACCCATCCCTAGGGATGAGAGAGAGAGCGAGAGAGAACAAGCAAGAGAGAGGAGAGATGCGTCACAGACACACACGCAGTCAAGTTTGTGTCCCCGACGAGGGAGAGATGGCGCACACATATTACACACACTTCTGCAGTCCCTCCCACCATCGCTCTCTATCTCTCTCCCTCCCTCTCCTCGCTAGTTCTCTGCCTGTAAAACCCTGTTTGAGAAAGTGTCGGGTTACACTATGCCTACGTCCCCGACACACACGCAGTCAACAAGGGATGAATCCATGCCTACTGCGGCCTCGGCTGGTGGAGGCTCAGGGAGGCCTTGCCACCTACTGGACTCCTGTTGGGCCACCGAATGCTCCCCTCCCCACATGGTGCCAGTAAAAATAAATGGAAAGGATGCAGGAGCACTGGTGGATTCAGGTAGTTCAGTCTCACTGGTCCAACCCCATCTCCTTGACCAGCTGGAACCTGATGAGTCGATACCTGTGTCCTGTGTTCATGGGTATACCAGGGAATATCCTGTGGGTAAGGTTCAGCTCACCACACCTCAGGGTACCTGTGAACTGAAGGTGGGAGTGGTTCCCTGTCTCCCCGTCCCTGGTTGGCCGAGACTGCCCCCTCTATGAGAAACTATACCGGAGGAAAAAGGTGAGCGAGAGAACTCAATATACTCGATGTAATGTAACCTCAAAACCGTCAAAAAAGATGTTTGCTAGTGGTGCCCAAACAGTATGTGTCCACAGTTTTACACCTGGCCCACAGCCATGTCCTCGGGGCCCATCTGGGGGTCGAGAAGACCAGAGACCATATCAGGGGACGGTTCTATTGGCCAGGAGTGGTAAGAGCGGTAACAGACTACTGTCGCACATGCCCAGAATGTCAAAAGATGGCACCAAAACCCCACTTCAAAAATCCACTGATACCATTGCCGATTATTGAGGTGCCCTTTGATAGGATTGCCATGGACCTAGTGGGACCGCTAGTGAAATCTGCAAGGGGACACCAATATATCCTTGTTGTCCTTGACTATGCCACCAGGTATCCTGAGGCCATTCCTCTCCGGAACATGACAACGAAGGGCATTGCACGGGAGCTGCTCCAGATGTTCAGCAGAGTTGGGATACCCGGAGAGATACTTACGGACCAAGGGACCCCCTTTATGTCTAGGATCATGAAGGACATGTGTCGGCTCCTCAAGGTAAAACAAATTAGAACTTCAGTATACCACCCACAAACGGATGGTTTGGTCGAAAGATTTAACAAGACCCTGAAGTCCATGCTCCGGAAAGTGGTTGATAAGGATGGCAGGGACTGGGATCAGTTGCTGCCTTACCTCATGTTTTCCATTAGAGAAGTACCACAGGCATCTACAGGATTCTCACCATTTGAACTCCTGTATGGAAGGCAACCAAGGGGCCTACTTGATGTGGCTAGAGAGGCCTGGGAGGAGCAGCCCAGCCCACATCGCAGCCTGGTGGAACATGTGGAGGTGATGCAGGATCGCATGAAGGTACTGTGGCCAATGGTAAGGGAACATATGTCACAAGCCCAGGAAGCCCAAAGACGGGTCTATAACAGGGGTGCACAGCCACGTGAGTTCCAACCTGGGGACAAAGTGTTGGTACTGGTACCCACCACTGACCACAAGTTTCTGGCCTCCTGGCACGGACCATATGAGGTGGCCGAAAGGGTAGGCCCAGTTAACTACAAAGTGCGCCAGCCAGGACGCCGAAAGCCTATTCAAATCTATCATGTCAACCTGCTTAAGATGTGGTATGCCAGAGATGTGCTGGTATCTTGTGTTTCTCCTTGTGTCTTCCCTTACTCCTCACCAAGGGATGAAGGTGACGTATGGGCCAGGGCTCTCAAAAATGCAGCTGCAGCAGATGAAGGAATTGGTGCAGAGAGCCTCAGGTGTGTTCTCCAGTGTACCAGGCCAGACCACCCTGGTGGAACACCACATCCAGACAGAGCCGGGTCGGAAGGTGAAAATGCGGCCTTACAGAACCCCAGAAGCCACGAGGGTCATCATTGAAGAAGAGGTCAAGAAGATGCTGACACTGGGCGTCATAGAGGAGTCCTATAGTGAATGGGCTAGCCCGATCGTCCTGGTCCCTAAGCCAGACAACACAAAAAGGTTCTGTAATGATTTTCGGAAGCTTAATGAAATATCTAAATTTGATGCCTATCCCATGCCTAGGGTTGACGAGCTGATTGACCGGCTGGGGGAGGCCCGGTACATCAGCACCCTGGATCTAACCAAGGGGTATTGGCAGGTGCCTCTAGCAGCTGACTCCAGGGAGAAGACTGCGTTTGCTACCCCCACAGGGCTGTACCAATACACTGTGTTGCCCTTTGGCCTGCATGGAGCCCCAGCCACCTTCCAAAGGCTAATGGACAAAGTGTTGAGACCTCACCGTGAGTATGCAGCTGCATATCTGGATGATGTGGTAATCCACAGTGAGGACTGGGAGAGCCACTTGGACAGGCTTGCCGCGGTATTGGAGGCTCTCCGCAAAGCAGGTTTAACAGCCAATCCAAAGAAGTGCAAGCTTGGTTTGGAGGAGGCTGAATACCTGGGTTTCACAATCGGACGAGGAAACGTGAAACCACAGGAGCGTAAGGTTCAGTCTATTGAAGAGTGGCCCCGACCAGCAACTAAGAGACAGGTAAAGACATTCCTGGGACTTACCTCCTATTACTCTCATTTCATCCCTAACTACTCCTCTATAGCTGCTCCCCTCACAGACCTAACCAAAGCCACCAAGCCCCTCATGGTGGAATGGACGGAAGGGGCAGAGAAGGCGTTCCAGGGTCTCAGAGAGGCACTTTGTGCACGGCCCGTTCTGGTCACCCCGGATTTCACACAGGAGATGATCGTGCAAACGGATGCGTCAGAGGTCGGAGTAGGAGCCGTACTCTCTCAAGAGATACGAGGTGAGGAACATCCAGTACTCTACATCAGTAGGAAGCTGAACCAAAGGGAGCAAGGATATGCTACGGTAGAGATGGAAGGACTGGCTATCAAGTGGGCACTGGAGCATCTCAGATATTATCTGGTGGGCCGACATTTCTCTCTCGTAACTGACCATGCACCCCTAGTCTGGATGTCCAAAAAGAAGGAGACTAATGCTCGAGTCGGTAGATGGTTTCTTTCCTTGCAAGAGTTTGACTTCTCTGTGATCCACAGGTCGGGAGCCAAACACGGGAACGCAGACGCCCTGTCCCGGAGGGATGCCCTCTGGACCTTATTTGCCTCTCCCAAGCAGGGACTGAAGGGGGGGGGGGGTATGTAAGGGGCTGAGGGGAATGGTGATCAATGGATGCTATGTTCTTGCCTGTTGGCTCCCCCCAATGGAAAGAAGAAGACTGACAGCTGCACACATGCAGACACACACACAGCTGTCTTTCAATTAGCAATCAGCATGCCACTCAAAGAGGACAGACCAAGAACATCAGAGGGTGTCTTGGAATGGAGAGTGGGAGAGCTGTGGGGAGACAACCAAACCGTGAGTTAAACAGCCGGTAAGCCGGACAGCGGCCCGGCCTAGTTAAAGACTGGACTATAGCAAAGACAATTCGGTGCTTCACTGGGAGCCAGTATGATTTTTGTTTGTTTCTTAATTTTCTGTTTTGTTTAAATAAATGCCCCTGGCCATTGTCCAGCGGGGAGCTAAAGCTGTTTGACTGTGTGTTTGATTATTTGTACAACCATATTGCACCTTCCACCTACCCCTGTCTGCTACCTTTGTTACAATACATACTAATATACTATCAATACTACTATTGAATATACATAAACTATTCATTTCATTTACACTATACATTTCGTCAAACCAGCATGTCATGTCTCCTTTAACTGTGGGTGAAAGCGGTCCGAGAACTACAATGCCTGGCAATGTTTACTTCTGCATCTCACGCAACACACACAAGCCACCGGTCGTTTCAGACACAAACCCACACACAACGGACAAGATAGCAGTTCTCATTCATAAGAGCACACCAAAGTTCCACCACATGAATCTCACCGTGACAAATCAGCAGAGCCACAGAGGCACTAGATCAGCCGTGCATCAGCAAAGTACGCTAGCCTAGCCACAAGCTAGCGGCAACATTCATTCATTCACCACTAACACAGTGCACATGCAAATATTATCTGCAGGCTGCATTAGCAGCCAGCAGCCAACGTGATACATTACATTGTGTTTATATGTGACATAGCCAAGTTAACAACGTTTCAATCCCTTAATCAAGTCTCTAAACAATTCGGCTGGCTAACGTTAGCTATCAGCAAAGTACGCTAGCCTAGCCACAAGCTAGCGGCAACATTCATTCATTTACACTAACACAGTGCACATGCAAATATTATCTGCAGGCTGCATTAGCAGCCAGCAGCCAACGTGATACATTACATTGTGTTTATATGTGACATAGCCAAGTTAACAACGTTTCAATCCCTTAATCAAGTCTCTAAACAATTCGGCTGGCTAACGTTAGCTATCAGCAAAGTACGCTAGCCTAGCCACAAGCTAGCGGCAACATTCATTCATTTACACTAACACAGTGCACATGCAAATATTATCTGCAGGCTGCATTAGCAGCCAGCAGCCAACGTGATACATTACATTGTGTTTATATGTGACATAGCCAAGTGACATAGCCAAGTTAACAACGTTTCAATCCCTTAATCAAGTCTCTAAACAATTCGGCTGGCTAACGTTAGCTATCAGCAAAGTACGCTAGCCTAGCCACAAGCTAGCGGCAACATTCATTAATTTACACTAACACAGTGCACATGCAAATATTATCTGCAGGCTGCATTAGCAGCCAGCAGCCAACGTGATACATTACATTGTGTTTATATGTGACATAGCCAAGTTAACAACGTTTCAATCCCTTAATCAAGTCTACTACAAGTATTGTTCTCTAAACAGTTAGCTAACGTTAGCATCCATGCTAAGCAGGCTTTCGTTTTACAAACACTACCACTTACTTTTTTCTGATCCAGGTGCATAAGTCCACTTCTTCATGTTGCTCAGTTGCTGGTTTATACTTCGGTCCTAATGTTGGTGCAAAGTTTAATTTAGCCTACTGTGTTACAGCCAGTGTTGTGCTAGTTACTGAAAAATAGTAACTCAGTTACTTTACTAGTTACTTCATTTCAAAGTAACTTCGTTACTGTACTAGTTACTTACACCCAAAAGTAATGAGTTACTGTGAAAAGTAACTATTTAGTTATTTAAAAAAAAATAAAAAATAAAAATTGCTCAAGTCCCATGCCCCATATACTCAAAATCGGTTGATCAACTTGACAGTTTCCATTCACATCACCGAACTCTGCTAAGCAATGTGGTCTAGAGCGTTTCATTATATATTCCCTCCCCGCTGTATGTATATTTCTCTCCCACCCACCCACCCCCTCCTAATGTACAGTCCCCTCCCCATCATATGTATATACTCTGTCAGGATCTAGGGGTAACAGTACTGTATATTTGAATACCGCTTATGTCACAAATGTATCAGTACTAAATACCTATATGTCCCTATGCCATAAATGTCATGTATGTTGTGTATGTCATAAATGTCTATATGAATTGAAAATGGGGGACCCTGATGTAAACAAGACAAAAGTCTTTCTCTGGTCTGCATCCCCTTAACAATTGTATGTATTGAGCCGTACTGTATTGTACCCATTCTGCAATCTGTTAAATAAAGTTTTCATTCATTCATTCATCCATTCATTAATTCATTCATAACCATCTTGCAGCGTTGTTTAAGATATCAATCAAAGCATTGCAACGTTAGAATAGTTAGGATATCAATTGTGCATGAAAGGACTATATTTATATTGTTTGATTAGTATTATGAGATTCCCTGGCAGATTTCGTACAGTCAAAATCCGTTGATCTTGAGTTTCAGTGAACACATTGCACTCACCGTCACCAGTCTGCGGTGGTCGAGATGTAACGTTAGTCCAGTTGACTCCAGCAGCCCTTCAAACATGTTCTTTATCTCGTTTCCATGTTGTATATTAATTATCTCTCCAAGTAGTTGCTAAATGGTTTGTTAGTTCGTTATTATTACTGCGTTCTTATTATGTAGATTCATAGCGAGCGTCCTCTTGTTGTTTACTGTAGAGAGCGTCTATTTCTTTCAGAACGTCAGTGGCCAATCAGAAGTGCGAAAACCAGAATGAGGCTACGGAAAGAAATAATAATAATAATAATACTTCGTTTTATATAGCGCCTTTCAGTCTACAGTAAACAAAACAAACGCAGGCGAAATAAGGACGCTCGCTATGAATCTACATAAAAAGAACGCAGTAACGAACTAACAAACCATTCAGTAACGTAAGTAGCGTTACTGAATTTCAAAAGTAATGCGTTAGAGTACTAGTTGCGGCAAAAAGTAACTTCGTTTCTGTAACGCGTTACTTTGTAACGCGTTAGTCCCAACACTGGTTACAGCTGTACTGTAGTCCAAGATGGCACGTTCACGTCAACTACAACTACACTAGTCTTCAACTGAGATAAAAAAAAAAAAGATATATCATCCAAGTAAACGATGCAGTGCACAACAATAAGTGAACAAGTGAATAAAGATCTTAAAATATGAATGATTATATTAGGCAAATTAATGTTCTTCAGGCAAATTGCACACATGAGATGATGGAACACAACTTTGACTAGAACACTGAAGCCAGTCCAGCAGCTGCAGTTCTGCAGGTTTTTTTGCCAGGCAGACTCTGATTGGATTTCAAAGGCTGCCAATCATTCATCCTCCGTGTATTATTGGATTGTCAAGGCTGTCAATCATTCAATCCTCCATTCAATGGCAAGAGTTTAACTGCACAGACCGTGCTTAGATGAAGTTAATAGCCTATTTTGATTGGCTATTATTTATTATTTATTTAACATTGAGTCAACCTGTGAAGTTATTCTGCACGAATATTACTGCAGTCATTACTGCAGTGCAGGCCTGCTCAGAGCTGGCAATCTTGGAAATTTTTGAAGAAAAAAAAATTCACTGGCATTTATTTTACAGAGGAAAACTTTTATAATAATAAAAAATAATAATAATTAAATATATATGTAAATTAATAATAATTATGAATTATGAGTGAATTTGTGTTTCACGTGTTGTCATAGAGAAACCTCCACTGGGTTACACTGCACTATAACCATAGAGGGGGTGTTACTGCAGATCAATGCTATGTCGACGTCACAGAAACCGTCAAATCAGAACAGTTTAGTTGAGTGAGGGAAGATCTTGTGAACTCGAGACTATCGAGTCAATATGGTAATTAGAGACACAGACCCATTGATACTAACCTGTATTACTATAAAACCATGCTAAACACAGAAAAAAGGCATTTATAATGCATGTCCCCTTTTAAGTGAGGCGAAATCAGCTCTATTTTTATGATGCTGAGTCAACACTAGTAGTCGTTAAAGAGAAAATCCATAGATAACAATGGGCCCTCCCAAGACTCTGTCTAAAGACCATTACAGGTATTAAATCAAATTAACCATAAAGATAAATGGCTTAATCTCTGCACAGATGCTTCGTCAGTATCTTTTGTTTAAAAACATTTTGCAACTACTCACAGAGCAGGGAACTTATGCTGATTAATCGGTCGTCCCCATCCCAGCTCTCGATGGGTCGCAATGGAGCAGCAGCCAGGAACGTATAGAGATGTGCATGCGATAAACAAACATGGCGTGTTGCGGCCTTTCCCCCCACGTGAACGATCGTCCATCTTGTGTCTCTGCATGGCGGCAAGGTTCATTAATTCATCAGTATAGGGAGACCTGAGAGATAGATGGTTTAGATTAGGCGCTCCGCCATCTCTCTCTCTCTCCGCTGCTCCCCTGACACTCTCCTGTACGTCTCCGCTAACTCCCCCTCCCTCTCTCTCTTCACTGCGATTACTGAACTTTCAAATTGAGTCAGCCGTCTCTTAATTAGATCCCCCCTCTCACTGTATTTCTAATACGTGACTAATTAGACAGAGACAAACACGCAGTGAGACGCGTCCTGCTCCTGAACCACCAAGGGTGAAACTGAGGATTTATTAAACAGTCGGTGGGGTCAGTCAGCAGACTTCTGACATCCGATATGCGAGAGAGGAAAGACACGAGCTGGCTAGCTTCCTTTGTAGCTCGGCTCTTTCAAGCTTGTGAGAAAAACAAAACAATATTTTCCCCACACAGATCTAATTAAATCTTCCCATTATAGCCACAAGAAATCACAATTGACACATGACACCTGTGGTTGTTTTAATGTAATTTGATAGTCACATGTTCAATCAAGAACCAACAAAGATTGAATTAGCTTTAATTAATTCATGAAAAATATACAATAATGAACCATATTGGGTATGTTGAAAATAAACAAATAAATGTAGGGTTGTTCAATTATTTCACTCGACATTTTTACTGTGAATTCCTTTTGACATTTTTCGACAATGTCACTAACTAGCTCACCCGCTCACTCACTTATTCACTCACGGGTAGCCACTCTGCCCCTAATGGCAGCTCAAAGGCATGGCACTTCATTCATTCAAACCTTTATTTATTCTCAAAGGACAATTGAGGTCACCCTCATTTTCAATGTCGTCGAGACTTAGACATTTCAATGCATACATGCGAGAATGCTTTGCATCTATGACACTGTGCATCCTTGTTTTTGTGTATGAATGTGTCAAATACGATTTTGGACTTCTCAGATGTCACATTTCAGTCCTCTCAACATCTCTATGCTGTGACCGACCTTTAACCCACAAGGGATTTGGATTGGCCAGGTTCTACTGCGTCCGTCTCCATGAACCTAGAAACAATACACTTCAAACAACGGATGGAATATGTAGAATTTCAAACCGTTATTTCAACTCATAGAAAGCTGAGGTTTCCCTCATTCACAGCAACAACTATTTTACAAACAGAAAAGAGAAATAAACAAACAAGTCACATACATCTAACACTAAATATATTGGTTAAAACAGGTGACACACATTGATCGGAAATCATACTCTTAAATTCTGTAAATGTTGGAAGAACCTCCAACTTTAGAGTGAGTTGGAGGTCATTCTAAGTGTTGGGAGCATCAATTGAAAAAGCTGATATTCCAAGTTCAGAGCTCATGCTCGAGGGACTATAGGTCGAATAGGTACCAAAATTCCATTGAGATACAAGATTTAAAGAGAGAGCTTAAAAATAAGCAAATACCAATGATTGCTGCGCCTGTCAGAAAGAGAAGGCCAACCTACCTTATCATAAAGGACACAATGGGGAGTATCATATCTGTTCCCAGTGATGAATCTGAGGACAGAGTGATAGACAGAGTCCAGAGGTTTGAGGGTTGGGTACGTTCCCTCAGATGCTTATTCGTTCACACGTAAAGATGGCGAATGTCATCATCCCTGAGTTAAAACGCTGATAGCCAAGGAGTGATCCCTAACCATCCAATTAGTATTCCTCTCCAAGCTCATCAAGGCCAATTAATCATAAAGCCTGGAAGGAAAACAGTGATACACAGCGGGGCCTCTGCAATAGCATGTGATATGGCCCCCATGCGCTCCTAGTAAAAGTAGCAGTGGCACAGAAAATGCAGGGTCAATGAAGCTTGTTAAGCTTCAGGTTCCCCAGACTCAAGAATCCCCTCCACCATAGGATAATCAGTACCATTAGAGCTCCTATCATACCTCCCTCCACCCCACCCATAGGATAATCAGTACCATTAGAGCTCCTATCATACCTCCCTCCACCCCACCCATAGGATAATCAGTACCATTAGAGCTCCTATCATACCTCCCTCCACCCCACTCATAGGATAATCAGTACCATTACAGCTCATATCATACCTCCCTCCACCTCACCCATAGGATAATCAGTACTGTAACTGAGGGGTTACAAAACCCTGACTGTATTAAAGATTGTGATAGATTAAACCACTACTAAATATTATTATTACTTGCCAGACAGTACAGTTAAATATGGCAGACACTCAATAGACGGCACGGTGACAAAGAGATAACGTTTACAGTATTTTATTAGCAATGTCAAATGTACAACTGAGAATTAGTACGTTGCTCTTTTATGGCGAATGATAGTAGAATGTCAAAGTATCAAAGTCAGTGGGAATGAATAATTCCTAGGCTAATAATACTAGACCGGAACGCTGCATGGAGTGAGATGGCGATACGGGGCAAACGAGGGGTATAGCTGGAGACTGGTGATTTCCCCCACGGAGTGGTAAGCTCCAGAGGAATTGAAGAATAGTCGGATACTCCTGCTGGTCACTGAAGAAAGGGGGTCTCATACGGATCCAGTCCTTGTAATCCAAGTGCTCAATAGCAGGGTAATAGCTCTTAATCCAATGCCCGACGGCAGTGATGATAGCTAGCTAGCTTCGTCCTCGAAGCTAGCCCGATGCAGATCTTCAGGTGTAGTTAAATCCAAACGACAATGGTATTAACGATGCTCTTCTCCACGTTACTACGTTTACACAATTCACTATAATCCACCAACAATGGTTCTACAATATCAAGGTCGTATCTAAGGAGCTACTAGTTATCCGTAACGATACACCGCGGGTAGGTTCCACTGCTCACATGTCCAAATCGTTCTGCTGTTAGGTTCACCTCGTGTTCTGATACTAATTACGTTAAGTCCACACACACTTGCTAAGGTTCACACTAGTTACTGGGTTCACTTCGCACTTCACTTCATGAACGTTACTGCTGCACACGAACTTCGAACGAACTGCTGCTGCTTGTGCCTTCCACAATATATACTCAGAGTCATTTCTAGGGCGCAACCGAATCTCTTGTCCGGAATCAATGTGCTGGCCAAGGGCATGTCTCAACTTGTCCGGACTCGTCTTTGAACTTGTCTGGGGGGCGCGACTGTTGGCGCCGTCAATGCCAAGGGCGTTGTCCAATGAGGAAAGCGAATAATGTTATGATTCAAACGGAGGCTTAAAGGTATATAGCTTATATATATAAATAATATACAAGTTATATAAAATAATAAAACGTATATTCTCAGTGTTAATCTGGCCCTTCAGAACAAGTACCATTAGAGCTCCTATCATACCTCCCTCCACCCCACCCATAGGATAATCAGTACCATTACAGCTCATATCATACCTCCCTCCACCTCACCCATAGGATAATCAGTACCATTAGAGCTCCTATCATACCTCCCTCCACCCCACCCATAGGATAATCAGTACCATTACAGCTCATATCATACCTCCCTCCACCTCACCCATAGGATAATCAGTACCATTAGAGCTCCTATCATACCTCCCTCCACCCCACCCATAGGATAATCAGTACCATTAGAGCTCCTATCATACCTCCCTCCACCCCACCCATAGGATAATCAGTACCATTATAGCTCCTATCATACCTCCCTCCACCCCACCCATAGGATACTCAGTACCATTACAGCTCCTATCATACCTCCCTCCACCCCACCTATAGGATAATCAGTACCATCACAGCTCCTGTCCTACCCCTCCACAGATAAAAGTATGGTTTGAATAACTATTTAACTATTGTCTAGCCTCCAGAATTAAAGTTTATGAACATTTGTTCTGTGACCACCAAACATAATTATCTTATATGCATGTGAGATGAATTGCCCTCATATAGATGGACGAGGTGAGATCTAGATATACTCTGCAGAGCGACAGTAGGGCAGCATGTGGTGGTCTACACCCTCCCCATACCGACAGTAGGGCAGCATGTGGTGGTCTACACCAGTGGCGTCGTTAGCCCTGGGCTTCCGGGGCTTTAGCCCCGGATGTTTTTCTCCTAGCCCCGGACCGTAAAAAAAAAATATATATTGTTTTTAATGTCAGCATCCCCATTGTCTGTGCTGAATGTTTGTTAGTGTTTGGTATTTTTTGTTGGTTTTAAGTACTTTTAATCCATTTTTAGTAAGTAGTTTTCATTTGATCCTATAATTTTTTCATTCACCGATTTGTGGACTTTTTTTTAGTATCCTCAAGTCAAGTCAAGTCAAGTCAAGAGTTTTAATTGTCACGGCATACAGGTATACAATGAAATGCCGGTGGTCTTGCCCGCAACGATGTGCAATACAGTGGTACAATATATAATAGAATCAAAAAATTTAAAAACAACATTGTGCAGTAAACAGGTAACAGGTAACATGGAGTGACATCTCGGTATCTGTACATAGTTATTTACAGAGCATATGGGACATGCTAGTTAGCTTTGGTAGTGCAATACACTGTTCCTGTTATTCTAATTTAAAGTGTCCTTTCCTTTGGCCATAAGTGTGCGTGTGTGCGACATGAGTGTGTGCCCGCTCATGTTAAAGTGTTAAGTGGCTGCTCGTGTGTGAGCGTGCACAGCGTGCGTGTCGTGTGTGTGTTCATGTGTGCTTGTGTGTGGATAGTTCAATGTTCTGAAAGGCGCCTTATAAATCAAATGCATTATTATTATTATTATTATTATTATTATTATTATTATTATTATTATTATTATTATTATTATTATTATTATTATTATTATTATCATCCAGGAGGGAAAAGACACTTTGGATAGTAGGGACTGCATCTCTGCCTGTCCTGACCAGGAAACACTTTGCAACTGTGATCTCCTCTGGCAATAGTTGGATATTGTAATGTGTGGCGAGGGGTTGCAGCAATTCCACTGAGAGAAACTGGTCTGAGGCTGGATAACATGCCTGTATGCCTCTCATAAGTTGTTATCCAACTCATGAGAACCTGCTCTCAAGCTCTTGCAGCATTCTGTCGACGACTGGATAGAACAGTCTCTGTCTCAGCTGATCTCCTGAGCTGAGGTCTGAGCTTGTGCCACAAGATGCCATTACATATGGCCTTTATCCTGTCATACATGTCCACTGCCATCGCTGAGGTGCGATAACCTTTGAGTGTGTCCTGCACTGTGCTTTTAAATAGTACAGATAGGTATTGAAGATGTGCACTTTAACGCAGCAGCACCTGGAGCCATCCATACCCATGTCCAGTGTCCACTGACAAAGACATGCTCATGATACTGTGATAAACTATAATAAGCTTTAATCTAACCCTGGTTCATTTCCTCGGATAGTCCGGTTGGTTTGGGGTGGTGTGAAAGCTCATTCACTCTTGCAAGTGAACCCTGCATTTGAGATGTGATGCAAAGCGGACCAAAGGCAGGAAAATACCCAAAAATCGAATATTTTTTTTATGAGAAGACTGAAATAATGACATAATGTATATAATGAAACACACAATACCGTTTTTTTCCGATTGCTTAAGCATGATTTTGAAAACGGGGCCCGGTGTTTCAAAACACACAATTAGCACAACCACACACACAATTATCAGAACACCTCAGATCCTTTGCTAAATTAAACACTTGTCAAAACCATACACTAATTTATAAAAACGACATTTTGTTACCATATGAAACACACGTTTCATATGACTTAATTCTGTTTGAACCAGTTACACACACTGCTGTGCTTAACCTAAAACACATTTAGCAATCCTACTTCTCAGTGATTAGAGTACTGTAAGTGAATTAATGTATAAAGCAAAAAGTCATGCACTTCCAACAAACATTCAAGAATTGTTCTTTGATAGGGAGGGGGGTTATAATCTGAGGGGAGAACACAATTTAAAGGTGCTAAACGTACGCACTACCATGAGAAAACACTGCATCTCGATATGTGGAGTGAAACTGTGGAACAGTCTAAATGTGGTGCTAAAGCAATGTCCAAACATGAGACAATTCAAGTCAAGTCAAGTCAAGAGTTTTAATTGTCACGGCATACAGGTATACAATGAAATGCGGCTGGTCTTGCCCGCGACGATGTGCAATACAGTGGTACAACATATAATAGAATCCAATAAAATTACAGTGGTACAACATATAATAGAATCCAATAAAAACAACAGTGCAATAAACAGGTAACATGGTGTGCCATCTCGGTATCTGTACATAGTATTTACAGAGCATATAGGACATGCTAGGTAGCTTTAGTAGTGCAATACACTGTTCCTGTTGTTATACTAATTTAAAGTGGCCTTTCCTCTGGCCATAAGTGTGCGTGTGTGCGGCATGAGTGTTAAAGTGGCTGCTAGTGTGTGAGCGTGCTCAGCGTGCGTGTCGTGTGTGTGCTTGTGTGTGGATAGTTCAGTTTCTGTGTCTCTCAATGTTCATTGTTCAAGGCTCTGATGGCCTGGGGGAAGAAGCTTAGCCTAAGCCTCTCCGTCCTAGTAGCTGGGGTTCGCAGGCGTCTGCCTGACCTCAGCAGCTGGAACAGGCTGTTATTGGGGTGGTGGGGGTCTTTCAAACTGATGTATAAGGAAATTATGTTCACAAGGTACAGGGATGAGGAAGGGACTTGATATTCACGGGTGTTACATTTTTATTTTGTTTTCTATTTTATTTTCTTTTATATATAGTTTTTGTTTTTTGTTTTGCATATATATATATATATATATATATATATTTTTTTTTTTAAATAGTACACTCATTTGAGTAGTGGAAAAGGGGTAGGATTAAATAAGTGTATACTTCTTCCTACTCCTTTTCGAACATGCAGATTGAGTTGTTTTGCTTTTTTGTTATTGTTTGTGTGAGGTTTGGTTCTTTCCCCACCACAGGCTTCTTAAAGTACTGTGATGATTGGTCCGCTGCTCACCCACTCGCTCTGTTCCTTTAAGATTTTCGGTTAATTAATTGCATTCTCCTCTCCACACGTTTCTTCCTGTAGATGCCGTTTGATTGGTGCTCCCCCAACCACACGCTTGTCAATCTCATCCCGCAGCTGTCACAGCTTGTCATTAAGCATTCCTTTTGCTTATATATACCCTGATTCCCCATTAAGTGTTGTTGGATCGTTTTGATATATTCTCTGCATTTGCCGTTCCTTCCGTGGCCTGCTGTTCCCTGTGCTTTGCCTCCCAGGACTCTCAAGGAGTATTCCGTTTGGACAACCCGTTCCCGTTACGAAGCGCTCGCCCTGTTTGATCTGCTCGCTTGATCTGCTCGCTTTACGCACAGCGCTTTGGTGAGTTTTTGCAAGACAGTCTTTTTTTTTGTGCCGTTACCAAGTAACTAACTTTTTGATTTGTATCAGTATGTCGCACTCAAAGCCTCAGATGACACCAGACGAGATATTGACGCTGGCCGAGCCGCTGGCCGAGCTGAAAAAGATTGCGACGGACTTCCGGTATGAGAGCAGACGGGTAACACACGTGCGATAGAGCTCCTGGTCAAATGAGTGAAAAAACGGATAAAAAGACCCGAAAAGTAATTAAAAAGGAAAATGCTCACGAGAAGTAAGGAAGAGACAACGATTGTGAAGGAAATAAAAATGGAGAACATACGAGAAGGAGAGAATCTGAAGAAACAGAATCCCCGAAGCGAAGCCGAGAAAAGCCAGGCGAAAGAAGGGGGAGGTACCGCTGAGGCAGACACGGGAATGCCAGGATGGGCCGTGATCATGCAGGCCGGGATACTGGAGAACATAACAGCGGCGATAAAACTGAACACGGACACGATAAGGAATGATATTGGGAAGCTACGGGAGGAATTGAGAAAGGAACAGGAGGACTTCAGAGGTGAAATGAATACAGAAATCAAAAGGGTGGAGGAGAAGATGGCGGAACAGGACAGAAACGTGACCGAGTTACAGACTAGGACGGCACACGCGGAGGAATGGAACACGGAGATACACGAGGTATTAACATGTGTGATTCAGAAACAAGAACAGATGGAGACAAAGATGTCGGACATGGAGGGGAGGTCACGGAGAAATAACATCAGAATATGGGGACTGAAAGAAGGAGTCGAAGGGGAATCGGTGACCCTATATGTGGAAAAGCTTATCAAAGAACAACTGAAGGAAACGGGACTGGAAAAAATGGAGATACAGAGGGCCCACAGGGCGTTGGCTCCGAGACCACAACCGGACAGACCTCCGAGGGCGGTGATTATTAACTTTCTGAGATTCGAGGTTAAGGAATTGGTACTCAGAACCGCGTGGACCAAGAAGATTGAAATCGAAGGGAAAAGACTATCATTTGATCACGACTACTCGACAGCGGTAGCGATAACACGCAGGTCCTACGCGGGACTGAAGAAAACCCTGAAAGAAAACGGAATGAGATTCCAGTCACCCATGACCTCGCTAAGAATTCACTGGGAGGAAGGGGCGGCGATGTACGCGACGACACAAGAAGCGGAGCGAGAGATGAGATGGCGAGGGATGCGGATGACGGAGGACGGAGAAGGAAGGAGGCGGGAGGAACAGACGCGGAGCCTGCAGCAGAGATTGGAGGGAGCCCGCAGGTGGATCAGAGTGGGAGACCGAAACCGGAGGGAGGAGAGAGGAGAAGGCGGAGGTGAAACGTGACGGAGCGAGGACGGAGACGGATGAGGAGGCCAGACGGAGAGGAGGCGGGAGGAGGCGAACGGATGAGTACACGCACAAGAGATTGAAAAAACTATTCAAATAGAGACAAAGTATTGAAACTGAAATAACATATGCATAAGCACACATTCCCAGGTAGAGGCAGAATATAGAAATGAACGTAACGTATACATGGACACATAATACACAAGCTGATGGAGGAAATAAATGGAAATATAACTAGGTTTGATAGGCGAGACACAGAACATACTGAAACAGATACATACACACGCTGTGAGTAACACAGTTGGGAGGGATTAAGGGGACAAATGGACATCACATAGAAAATAGAGGAGAGGAAAAGAAAATAATAAGGGGTACACGGGAGACACCGCACACAGATATGGGAGGAAGGAGGGACAATGAAATATATGAGTCACATTGAGAGGGACCAAGAAAAGAGGGTCTTTGATCAAAAGGAAGGACAGAGCGCTTTTGACCAGGAGCTCGAAAGCAAAAAAAAAAACAGTAAGAAAGCTGGACAAATATGACGAGCGATTGGGGGCAAGGGTTTCAAACCCCCAAGCCGTCAGGAGGGGGCCCCTCGCTAGGAGGGCAATTACCCCTCACCCACCAGCAGGGGACAGGGGGGGACACAGGGACCCCCCGAACACCTTGGGAGCACTTTATGTAAAGTTTATGTTTTTTATTTATGTTAATCATTATATGTATTCGGTGAAGAGAGCGGAGGCTCCAACCGGAGGGGGGAATGAGTGTGACATGGGGGGGACTGACAGACGAAAGAAGAAGAGAGATGACAAGGGTTAAAAGTATAAAAATGATGTCGTTAAACGTTAATGGAATGAATAATGCGATAAAAAGGGGCAAAGTGATGTTGAAATGTAAAAAAAGTGAGATGGAAGTGATTTTTCTGCAGGAGACACATTTGGTAGCACAGGGTCATGAGAAACTGAAGAGATTTGGATATGAAAATGCATACTATAGTTCCTTTGAACAAAACCCGAGGAGAGGAGTAATCACGTTAATCAAAAACACAGTCAAATTTGAATTGATCAAGGATGTAAGAGACAAGGAGGGAAGGTTTGTTCTGGTGAAGGGGAAAATGGAGGGCCAAATGGTTACGTTAGTAAATGTTTATGCACCCCCAGAGAGTGAGAGGGATTTATATGAGACCATTTTTGACATGATAGTGATGGAACTAGAAGGGATATTGATATGTACGGGAGATTTTAACGTAGTACTGAATCACGACCTAGACACAAGTACTAGAAAAGGACGGGCGCCCATCAGTAGATATATGAATATTCAGATGACGGAAATGGGAATTACAGACGTTTGGAGGGGGATGCACGCCATGGACAGGGAATACACACATTACTCACACCCACACGTGACATATGCGAGAATAGACTACTTTTTGATGACGACGGGGGACAGTTACAGGGCACGGGAGAGCAGTATAGGAGTGGCGGACATATCGGATCACAGTGCCATATATCTGACAGTAGATCTAGAAGGGAGACGGAGGAACACGATTTGGAGACTAAATGTAGGAATATTAAATAACAAAGGGGTGGTGAGTCAGATCAAGGAGGAGATAGCCAGATATAAGGAAGAAAATGACAACGGGGCGGGATAGCCAGATATAAGGAAGAAAATGACAACGGGGCGGTAGACCCGAACATTCTATGGGACACACTGAAGGTAGTGATAAGGGGGAAATTGATGGAAAAAACAGCAATGCTGAAGAAGGCCAGAACGGAGACATATCACAATCTGATAGGGAAGCTGAAGAAGCTAGAGGGGAGACACCAGATATCAAAAGAACAGGAAACGCTCGGAGAAATCAAAGAAGTAAAGGCCAGGATAAATAGGGAATTATTGACGGAAATAGAAAAGAAAGCGAGGTTCATGAAACAAACGTACTATGAAGGGGGACCAAAAGCGACCAGACTGTTGGCTAGGAGAATTAGAACGCAACAGAAGTTGAACACGATACACACAATAAGGGATACAAAGACTAATGAAATATTGAGGGACCCAGCTGAAATAGAGAGGACATTTAGAGAATACTATGAGAAATTATACACACAGCCAAAAGCAGCGGGAGAAGAGGAAATAGAAACATATCTGGAGAAGCTAGAGTTACCATCGATAGGGAAAGAACAGAATGAAGAATTAAATAAAATAATTACGGAACAAGAACTGGAAGATGCAATTAGTAGAGCTAAAAACAACAAGTCTCCGGGGAGCGACGGATTCCCATCGGAATTCTACAAGACATTTAGAACTGAATTAGCACCCATGTTAGGGGCGGCGTTCAGACACACGATGGAAGAGGGGAAAATGCCCCCCTCGTGGAAGGAAGCCATAATCACCACGATACCGAAGGAAGGGAAGGATAGGGAATTATGTAGTAGTTTCAGACCTGTGTCCATACTCAACGTAGATTACAAGATGTATACATCGATAATATCAAAAAGATTTGAGACGTTTATGCCAGACATTATAGATGAAGATCAAACTGGATTTATTAAAGGGAGACAGACACAGGACAACGTGAGAAAGACATTACACATAGTAGAGGAGATACAAAAACAAGGGGGTAGCGCGGTACTGATTAGCCTAGATGCAGAAAAAGCGTTCGACAGTGTGAGCTGGACATTTTTATATAAAACATTGATGAGGTTCGGACTGAACGGGAGGGCGATGAAGATGATCAAGGCGCTATATCAAGAGCCGACAGCGAGGGTTAAGGTGAATGGCAGCTTGACGGATAGAATCAGATTAGAGAGGGCTACCAGACAGGGATGTTGTCTCTCACCGACGCTCTTCGCCGTTTTCATAGAACCACTGGCACAACTGATCAGACAGACCGAGGACATCAAGGGAGTAAGGATAAAGGGAACGGAATATAAACTAGGCCTATTTGCAGACGACGTGATAGTATACATGAGGCAACCAGAAAAGAGCTTCCCGGCACTGATGGATCTACTGAAGGAATATGGCCACTACTCAGGATACAAACTAAACGTGACAAAGACACAGACCTTAGCATGGAACTATTCTCCAACGACGGAAATTAGAGAACAGTACGGGATAAGATGGGACATGGACAAGATTAAATACTTAGGGGTGAACATCACGAGAGGGGTGGAGAAACTGTTTGAGGCGAATTATACACAGATAAATCAGAACATCAAGAGAGACCTAGAGAGATGGACAGTAATGCCCTTGGACTTCAATTCAAGAATAGAGGTCATTAAAATGAACATACTATCAAGGTTACTGTACCTATTCCAGTCACTACCGATACAAATACCACAGAATCAATTCAGGGAGTGGGACAGACTGATATCGAGTTTCATATGGGCGGGGAGAAGACCACGGGTCAGATATAAAACACTACAACTACCAAAGGAAGAGGGAGGGATGGCAGTACCCAGCCTACAAGATTATTACTATGCAGCACAACTGAGAGCAGTGACGTGCTGGTGTAACGACAGATATGAGGCAAGATGGAAAGACATTGAAAAAGAAGGGGAGGGATACAAGGTACAAGCTCTGGTGGGGGATAGGGAACTATTTAAAGAAAAAGAGGGACTATTAGATCCAATCACCAAATGCACCTTGACCATATGGAACAGAGTAGTAAAAACACACAAATTGGAGAAGCAGTCAGGGGTCCTGAGATGGGTAGCACATGACAAGAGATTCAAACCAGGGAGGTTAGACCATGGATTCAGAAGGTGGGAGAGGGGGGGGGGGGGGGGGCAACAGCGATATGCAAAATGATAGAGAAGGGAGAAATGCAGACACTACAAAAATTAAAGGAGAAATTTGGACTAGAAAACAGGGACCACTTCAGATATCTACAGGTTAGAGATTACTACAACAAAGAAATAAGGGGGGCCAAAGACGAGGAACAGAATGGAATAATAAAGATGATAGTATGGGCATACGAAGGGGGGCAAGGAAGAGTAATATCAGCAATATACCGGGCTATAATGACCAGCAAGGGACACACGACCGATTATATAAGGGAGAAATGGGAGAGAGAACTAGAGATAGGAATAACAGGGAAGGAATGGGGGAACATATGTGAGGTACAACATTCAACAACAGGATCGAGAATATGGAAAGAATTTGGATGGAAAAACATAATCAGATTCTTTATAACCCCAGAGCTGAAGGGAAAATATGCACCAACACAAAAAGCATGCTGGAGGATGTGTGGGAAGGAGGGGGCAAATCACACGCACATATTCTGGGGATGTCAGAAGCTGAAGGGGTATTGGGAGGAGATAGGGGAAGCAATGATCAGAATATTAGGATACGGGCTACCACAAACAGGACTGGTGCTTTACTTAGGAGACCTGACACACGAGGGAATACAAGGGGGGGACAAATATTTAATAAAGATAATGTTGATAGCGGCCAGAAAAGCAATAACGACTGTGGTACAAGGAAGACCCACCGACAATAGCAAAATGGGTAGGAATAGTGGAAGAAATACAGGATATGGAAAGGATAACACACATGCTGAGGTTACAGGAAGAGAAATTTGGGGAAAGATGGGGAAAGTGGGAGGACTATAAAAGGAACGAGAACGACATCACAGAGGAAGAACCAAATGCAACACAAGAGAGCGAAGGGTAAAGGAGGAAAGATGTTCAAGCAGGGTCTATGAACCCATGTCACACACCTGTACTTTAGTTAATATTTTCTATTTTGTTTTTGGGATATTACAATTGCTGAATGCTTTTATACCTTATTATTTATGTCTGTTTAACGGTGTGATATTAAATATTCAGGGATGATGTGGTTTGTGTATGGGTGAACCAAAAGGCAAAGTGAAAGTTAATAAACAAGAGAAAAAAAAAAGAAAGGACGAAGGAGAAGGGAAGAAAGAAGCTCAAGGAGGGTCTCTGGACCCAGATCACACATACAAACCTTAGTCAGCATTTATCGTCTTTGAGTAGGAATTACCTGTTTATGCCTGTTTAAGGGAGATACACAATCAGCCTTTGTAGCAAATACCTAGAAAACAACAGTAGGGGAACCAGACAACTAACCATGTAAAACCCATGTAAATATTTATGTGCACTGTTTTTTCTTTTTGTTTTTATTGTGATGCTAGTCTCTTCATTTTTTATTATTTATTTTTTGTAAGTGCTGTCTGTCTAAATAACTGTTAATAAAAAATGTAAGTTTAAAAAAAAAAAAAAAAAATTGCGACAACCATCCAAAAAAACATCAGTCAGCTGAAGACTCATATGGATGAGCAGGCTGTACACGCGAACACGCGACTGTACTTGTCGATCAAGAGTCAGCTGAGCCATGAAGCGGCTGCTGGTGTCGCAAGGGACTAGAGCCCGAAGTGCTTTTCAACAAGGCTCTCTTGGCCAAGGATCTCGACGATGTTCTGGACCTGTGTACAATATTCCTCGATGTGACGCCCAAGACCTGCCCCCTCAGCCAGCCTGATCTGCGGTTACTGATCCAGCCGGTTCGCCTGCCACCCGGGCGTTCATCGCACGTTCTCCTTCTTGGCTCGTCGATTCTGGTGGCCCACCATGAGGAATGACGTCAAGAGGTTCGTACTGGCCTTTTTTTTTTTTTTTTTTTTTTTTTTTTTTTTTTAAATAGTACACTCATTTGAGTAGTGGAAAAGGGGTAGGATTAAATAAGTGTATACTTCTTCCTACTCCTTTTCGAACATGCAGATTGAGTTGTTTTGCTTTTTTGTTATTGTTTGTGTGAGGTTTGGTTCTTTCCCCACCACAGGCTTCTTAACGTACTGTGATGATTGGTCCGCTGCTCACCCACTCGCTCTGTTCCTTTAAGATTTTCGGTTAATTAATTGCATTCTCCTCTCCACACGTTTCTTCCTGTAGATGCCGTTTGATTGGTGCTCCCCCAACCACACGCTTGTCAATCTCATCCCGCAGCTGTCACAGCTTGTCATTAAGCATTCCTTTTGCTTATATATACACCCTGATTCCCCATTAAGTGTTGTTGGATCGTTTTGATATATTCTCTGCATTTGCCGTTCCTTCCGTGGCCTGCTGTTCCCTGTGCTTTGCCTCCCAGGACTCTCAAGGAGTATTCCGTTTGGACAACCCGTTCCCGTTACGAAGCGCTCGCCCTGTTTGATCTGCTCGCTTGATCTGCTCGCTTTACGCACAGCGCTTTGGTGAGTTTTTGCAAGACAGTCTTTTTTTTTGTGCCGTTACCAAGTAACTAACTTTTTGATTTGTATCAGTATGTCGCACTCGAAGCCTCAGATGACACCAGACGAGATATTGACGCTGGCCGAGCCGCTGGCCGAGCTGAAAAAGATTGCGACAACCATCCAAAAAAACATCAGTCAGCTGAAGACTCATATGGATGAGCAGGCTGTACACGCGAACCCGCGACTGTACTTGTCGATCAAGAGTCAGCTGAGTGAGCAGAAAAGGTTTCTGGAGTCCATTGTGCCGAAAAGCGAGCATGTCGTCTACGCCGCCATGAAGCGGCTGCTGGTGTCGCAGGGACTAGAGCCCGAAGTGCTTTTCAACAAGGCTCTCTTGGCCAAGGATCTCGACGATGTTCTGGACCTGTGTACAATATTCCTCGATGTGACGCCCAAGACCTGCCCCCTCAGCCAGCCTGATCTGCGGTTACTGATCCAGCCGGTTCGCCTGCCACCCGGGCGTTCATCGCACGTTCTCCTTCCTGGCTCGTCGATTCTGGTGGCCCACCATGAGGAACGACGTCAAGAGGTTCGTACTGGCCTTTTTTTTTTTTATATAAATAGTACACTCATTTGAGTAGTGGAAAAGGGGTAGGATTAAATAAGTGTATACTTCTTCCTACTCCTTTTCGAACATGCAGATTGAGTTGTTTTGCTTTTTTGTTATTGTTTGTGTGAGGTTTGGTTCTTTCCCCACCACGGGCTTCTTAAAGTACTGTGATTGGTCCGCTGCTCACCCACTCGCTCTGTTCCTTTAAGATTTTCGGTTAATTAATTGCATTCTCCTCTCCACACGTTTCTTCCTGTAGATGCCGTTTGATTGGTGCTCCCCCAACCACACGCTTGTCAATCTCATCCCGCAGCTGTCACAGCTTGTCATTAAGCATTCCTTTTGCTTATATATACACCCTGATTCCCCATTAAGTGTTGTTGGATCGTTTTGATATATTCTCTGCATTTGCCGTTCCTTCCGTGGCCTGCTGTTCCCTGTGCTTTGCCTCCCAGGACTCTCAAGGAGTACCATCTGCTCGCTTTACGCACAGCGCTTTGGTGAGTTTTTGCAAGACAGTCTTTTGACTATCATTTTTAGTGTGTGTAAACACTGAAGAGATCCTGCTTTTTGTTTAGTCTGTCTCTCACCCTTTGCCTGTTTTTGGATTGTTCATTGGGATTCAGTATTGTTTGAACATTGCTCACTGTGTGTATTCACACCGAAGATTCTATCACTTGGATTATTGTTGGGACATTGCTCACTGTGTGTATTCACACCGAAGATTCTGTCACTTGGATTATCTGTTTGGGACAAGTCACTTCACCCTGTCACCTGTCTGTTCCCAACTGTCCACTGAGCTAACCCGCTCTCTCTCTCTCCCTGTTCCGCTACCACCTCGGAGTACTGCCGGGAGGATTCTGCAGAGCGGCTCTGACGTCACTGACAGATTCCTCAGACGTAACCTCCCCGGGAGAAGCTGCAGAGCAGCAACATTCCTCAAATGCTTGTATCCCAGTCTGTTTCTGTTTTCAACCAAGTTTTTCTGCTATTCTGTAAAATAAACAAGCCCTAGTTTTTGGCTAACTCTGAAACTACTCTCTCTGTGCCGTTTGCGTTTGGGGTCGGTGTCAAACCATAACAGTTTGTTGTATTCATTGCATGTTCGAAATAAAGACTTCAAATCAAAAATCAAATCAAAGTATGCAGAGAATGTGCAAATATACAATAAATTCACCAAACACTACACAAGACCAATGCTGTAGACTGATGAAAATATAATTTATTTATCTACATATACCCAAATCAATGATGCAGACTGCTGGAAAAAAAACATTTTCTCTCCATATACCCAAATCAATGATGCAGACTGATGAAAATATAAATTTTCTCTCCATATAACCAAATCAGTCAACATTTCAACATGGAGAATCACAACAAAACATGTCCCAGTTTTCATGCTACTATGTGCATAACACTGTAAGCTCAGCAAATATCAGACAAACATAAAATACTGTATCCAGTACAGGTTAAAATTACAGTAAAACAAAAACAATTTTGAAAATTTTTAAATAGAATACAGAAAATACTAGACATTATCTCTTTGCCTAGCTGGATCTGGCAAGATAATTTTTTGCTCTGTGTGTATTGTTTTGCAAAAAGTGTGAGGCTGACATTGTGCTTATAGGGGTGCAAATCTGGGCCTATGTTTTGCTCCTTGAATGTAAGGTTTTGATAATTGTGTAATACTTTTGATTTGAGTGTTTATGCAATTGAAGAAAACTGTAAAGACTAGAGATTAACTGTTTATTTCTTTTGTACATAGGCTGTGCATATGTTTGTTTGTTTGTTTATTTGCTTATGTGTATGATTCTTAACCGTTTTTATTTTGTTATTGGTGTATATGTGTGTATGTATGTACAGTATATGTATATATTATGTATATACAGATGAAGCCTTTAGTTTTCATGGACGCTTTGCCGCGACGCGTGCGCGGTGATATCACGTCGTTGGAATTAATTAGGAAACCAGGCTGCTGTTCTGTTTTATGCCGCCAGGAGGCGCAAAGTCGACCGGCGGCGGTCTATTGACTTCCTCATTCATCACTGTGCCTTTGTGTCGATAACAGAAGAGCCACTGTCAACGTTGGGACGGCGCAAGACTGAGAGACTTTATTGTGAAGCTAGCGAACATTGCATTTCTTATTCATTTCAGTAACGTTTTTTTCAAAGAATTAAGGACATGTCAACAACAGGGTGGATCTGGAATGCAACTGAAAACTACGATGGCTTTGTTATTACACAGACGACGAACGAGGTAACGTAAAGTTTACTCCAGGGACAACGGTGGAAATAATGAATGAATGAATGAAATAACTTTATTTAACAGATTGCACGGAATGTTTGTGTCATTATACTTATTTCAGTATGGCTGCCTGTAACCATTGATGACCACTTTTTTTTTGCCAATTCCCAGTTCCTTCCTGGTCGCTGCGCACTTACCCCCCACAGTCAGATCATCTGGGAGAGTGGAGGCTACCACGTGCTTCCTCCGACACACGTCCAGCCAATCACCGCTTCTTTTCACCTGGCAGCGCGGATTCTCATTGAGAGGGCGTAGCGTGTGGGAGGATCACACTATCCCCCTTAAGTCCTATCCGCGCTTAGCAGGCGCCCCGACCGAACTGTAGGAGTCGCTGTTTACAACGACCCGGACCCACCCCGCCAGCTTCTCCCACCCTCTAATACAGCCAATTGTATTAGTGTGGACGGCCAGCCAAGCTGGTGACAACCCCGGAGCTGTGAGCTGGATTCGAACAGGCGAATCCAGCTCACAGCTCCGAGGTTGGTGATGAACGCAATCTCCGCTCGGCCACCTAACCGCCACATTGATGACCACTTTCAAAAGAAAATGACTAATTTCTGTGCAGTGATAGAGTATTGATTGATTGAAAACTTTATTAACAGATTGCAGAATGGGTACAATACAGTACAGCTCAATACACACAATTGTTAAGGGGATGCAGACCAGAGAAAGACTTTTGTCTGGTTTACATCAGGGTCCCCCAATCAATTCACCTAATGTTAGTGTACAGGGACTGCAGATGTAAATGAGCTCATAGCTATATCTGGTACAATGCATTGTACATTGTCCCTTCAGTGGCACTGTTTTTGCACTTTTTGATTTTAGCCTGTGGTGGTGATTAGCTGTTAAAGTGAAGCTTCTTATGAGTGTTGTTGTTTATTTATTCTATACTAATTTCAATTATATTTATGTCTTAGGTTTTGCACTCTCAGCGGCTAAGGGAAGCTCCACTCGAGCCATGGGTTATCCTTCATTCAAGTGGCACAGTGGAGACTGCCCATTGCACATGCATGGCTGGCGTGGCAGAATCTTGTAATACAAATCCTACGGCTGGTATACATTCAGAGCTGGAAGAATCACAGCTTGTGTATATATGTATATTTGTACTCCTGTTGGGGCCTCTTGGACCAGATCAATGTTTTATCTGGCTAAATAAAGGTTAAATAAATAAATAAGAAACTGATGATTTGGTCCTGTTAACTTTGAATTTTCTATGGGGACTGCCCAGATCCCTCTCATGGACATGGACCTCACTTTGAGAACCTCTAATGATTCTAGTTCTTCAGTATTCATCTCTAATTCCCTCCACCCCCCGGGCTAAAGCCCCCAATGTTTTCTAACCCTAAAAACGCCCCTGGTCTACACCCTCCCCAGACCGACAGTAGGGCAGCATGTGGTAGTCTACACCCTCCCCAGACTGACAGTAGGGCAGCATGTGGTAGTCTACACCCTCCCCAGACTGACAGTAGGGCAGCATGTGGTGGTCTACACCCTCCCCAGACTGACAGTAGGGCAGCATGTGGTAGTCTACACCCTCCCCAGACTGACAGTAGGACAGCATGTGGTAGTCTACACCCTCCCCAGACTGACAGTAGGGCAGCATGTGGTAGCGCTGCTGTCGGGACAAAACCTCATAACTCCATTTTTTGAATTTCTTTTTTATTATATAAATCAACTCCGTAGATCATCCTCCATATGTGTGTGTGGGTTTTACAAAGTTTAAACAATGGGAAAGCATTAAACCGATCATCTGTCTAAATCTCCTAACTCTATTCACCCTCAAATCTGTGTTAGTTTTTTTTCATCTGCTGAAAAGTTGGGTTTTTGGAGTTATGAGGTTTTGTCCCGACAGCAGCGGGTAGTCTACACCCTCCCCAGACTGACAGTACGGCAGCATGTAGTAGTCTACACCCTCCCCAGACTGACAGTAGGGCAGCACAACGGCCAGTGGGTAATTGGCAACAACTAAATTGGGGTTTGGGAGAAAAGGTTTATTTCTATTGCCCTTGACACAGTTATCATGCAGTCTCCAAGGGTGTCACAGGCCCACATTATACTGGAGCAACACTCCCTTGGTGAAGATTCCCACAATGAAAAGTCCACTCTGGGTCTCTTGTATTTTTTTTTAAAGGAAGAAGCTACTAGAAATGTGATGTATTTAAGGTGTTTATTTGCTTGTGTTTTTCTTTATTTGTATAAAAGTTAATGGTTTTCCTAAATAAATCAGTTGTGCCGCTTTCCAGTAAATTTATTTAATGTTGCTTCCCTCTTAAAGGTGAAATCAGTACTATTCAGGGAAGGCATATTGTAAAGGGTTGTTGATCTACACCAATTGCCAAACTATAGCACTGTCAGGTGCAGATAGTTCTGGCTTTCTAAACTTGTATTGCGGCCTGGAAGCTTTGTTTTTAGAAAGAAACTCCAATAGATTAAATTATGTCAATATTGAACATAATGAGTTGACATGGTCCTCATTCCAAAGGATATATAAAATAGCAGAGCTGTAATAGGAAAAATAAGTTTGAAGTCTGAAAAGTCCCACTCCATTCAGTGAAGTTAAGTCAACTTTGGTACATAACTAAATGTAACAACAAGCCTATAGCCTTTACTCCATTGTATCCACAAGTGTTTTCTTTTTTAAATTCATGGAACGGATACAAAATTAAAAGCAGTTTGTTTTGCCCTGTAAAAGTATGTATGCCATATTTCCTCCTTAAAAACCAACACAGAATAAAAGGTCTTTGAGTCGGTGTTGAAAAAAAGAAAATTATAGAAAAACAAATAAAACTCAAGGAAGAAGCTGAATAATTAAAAATACTTGTTTACAAAGCAAACGACAAGAGCAGCTGTAACACTGAGCAAAACACACCACTATACGGCTGGTATCTCGGAGTGAAGCCCTTGAGATGAGATATTAGGTGCCGCTCTAACACTGAAAAAGTGAGGCCACACCTGGCAGCAACTGGCTTGCACAGAAGGCTGTGTGGAGTTGGTATGTTCTCCACGTGTTCACTTGCCTTTCCTCCTACACACCATGAAAAGACATGCATGCTAGGTACTACTGCCGTTGCCCTTGACCAAGGCACTGGCATTAGAACTGGAGTTGGTCCCAGGGGCGCCGGACTGGACGCCCACTGCTTACTAATTAGTTAGGATGGGTTAAATGCAGAGGACACATTCATGGCATTATGTAAAAAAGAAATACAAAATACATTGAAAATAAGAGAGTTCAACTAGAATTGAAAAAAGAATGGTTGTCATTCAAAAAGACGGTATTTTGGATCAGACACTGGGTAATGATTTACATTAACCGGCCATTTAGAACACACTCATTAGCCACGGATGAATGCATTATGCTTGTGAAATGACACAAGTCATGTGCTGCTGCTGGGGGGTGGGTTATGCTGTGACCTCAACGTCCTACAACGTATGTAATTTTAATGACAGGATAGTACGTCGGTATACTGTGGCTGGGCAGAGAAAGAGGTGGCCTTACTCTGTCATAGAGATGTAGGCTATAGAGTGCGCACTTCTTGTTACAACTGGTGCGTGGAGGAAGAGCCCAAGTGCAGTAGAAAGGTCCAAGGGTGTTTAACATATTGGGTGCCATGCAGTATGCCCATCTTTACCACTCTCTGCCAGTGCTGTAACCCTATGGAGTGGCTCACCTTCTTTGCAGGGCTATCGACATTACTATAGCCCATTCAACATCGGGTATCTATCGTTCCGGATGTGGGAACGTTATATTTTTCCATTCATTGTTATAAGTATGTTTTTAGACTGTATAGCTGTAATTATAGGCCCCGACGCGTATTATACATTATCGATTGGCGTTTCGTCCCTATACACCAGGGGTGGCCAACCCGCGGCTCTTTGCCCGTCAATGTGCTTCCATCCATACATTTTTTTTTTTAAATGTATAATATATATATTTTTTTTTTAACCTTTTTTTTGTGTCACTCATTCTATACGGACGTAGAATAAACATTTTTTTTTTTTTTTAATGGCCTATTTGCATGTTCTTGGTATCTGAATCTAGGGACATATATGGATCAGTGTCAGAAATAGTGTGTCTGTTACTAGGCTTGAGTAAATTGTAATGAACCAAAGGAGAATATCAATTCTATTTAAAAAAAGAAAATTATCTTTGACTGTGAATAACACCATGCTAAAATTGACCAGACCTGAAAAATCTAAGCAAATGAATAAAGGGAAGATGATTAAACAGAAGGTTTTGTAGATACAGTACTGAATTCTGCCATCTTTTTTATAATGTAAATTTCTCCACCATTTTTCATCGTATTGCAACACCGTTTTTTCACAGAAAGGTAGAGAAACTAACTGCGTTCTGTTTTATGGCAATAACGTTCAGGTTTGTGGGAGATAATCCCAAAAAATAAGAGAAATTAAATACATTCCAATATTTGAATCAATATAAATGTAGTTTAGGAGATATATACATTATACTTGCAATACAATACAATACAATACATACATATGCTCTTACTCGCTCTTCTCCCCCCCCCCCCAGGACCCCCCTTGGATAATCCAGCCATTATTTTGCTTCTAACCAAGGATTAGAATTATATGCTAACCTTTATTCTCTCCACCACTTCTAACCAGATTGCAATGCTGGCTTCATTGACACCTAAAATTCTTGCTGTAGATATCTCTAGATAAATCACATCGAGATAAGTAAGAGCCCATACCTTTAGGCACATTTTATCCGGTTGAATCCTGCGTGATGCTATCAGCTTTTTAGCAGCCGTAAGACCGGACAAAATTAGTCTCTTTAGTTGTTTAGTGGCTGCTATTTGAGAAACATCATTCAACAGCAATACAGAAGGCAGTACAGGTATGTTCAGATATAAAAATTCTGATAATTGCGTGGTTACTTCTTCCCAGAATATCTTAACAGGGGGGCATTCCCAGTACATATGTATAAATGTACCGATATCGCCCCTTGAACACAAGGAGCATAGAGTCTTGTTTAAGCCCCATTCGGTTCAATCTTATAGGAGTCAGGTAAGTCCTATGAATATAATTAAGATTAATCTGTTGATGATCCGGGTTGCGTGACGCTAGTCGAACGTTTGCCCAGACTTCTTGCCAATCAAAATCCACTTCCAAGTCTGGTATATCCCTCCTCCAGACTGAGTCTAGGGGGAGGACTCCATACGAAGAAGTAAGTAAGTGATGATAAAAGTCTGATACGAAGCCTCTCGATGTCTCCCTTTCATAGAAGAATGTGATATCTGTGGTGCTCAAGTATCTTTAATGGGACTCCATGAGCCTTCAAAGTTGCTAATAACTGTATATAGAAATAATAAGTGGAGTTGGTGAGGTTAAATTTGTTATAAATTTCATGATAGCTACAGAAACCCCGTTCGTTGAAGATATCTCCCAATGTATGTATGTCTTGCTTTTCCCATTTTGGATATCTGATAGGTCGATGTGCAATAAGGAGTGCATTGTTATTGAATATCATTGTAACTGTACCACTGCCTGCAAGACACTTCGCTGCTCATGCAGAAAATATGGACTACCTTGTACTACTGTCTGTGGACCATGTCAACTTCATGAATGTGACAATCCACATAACAAGTTTCTCTCAGAGGATCCTGAAGATGATGATGAGTAGGCCTAAAGACCACAATAAGTGGGTCATTTATTTTGTGTTCAACACCAAAGCCAGCTTTCTAGGTTGAATATAATAACCAATTTTAATTTTAGCCAAAATAAGCTACAGGCAGCCATTTTGATGATGCAAATGATGCATTCCTAGCAGATATATTTAGCTAGATATTTTGCTCGTTATTAATGTATAGAGGTGCCAGAATCAGTTTATAAATCCTTTAGAAATGTTTTCCCATTTGAGATACAGGCATTCTAAGCTCCCAGTCGTCATTTTGGACACCATTTTGAAAATTAAGCCTCTTCGGAAGGTGTATTTCCCTAAAACTTTAGTATGTTCCTAAGTATGTCTAGGGGTACTTGGGCTACCAGAATCAAATGACAAAACCATTTATATCATTTTTATATTGACATATATATAGCCATTTTAAGCTTGGCCAGCCGCAATTTTGGACGCCATCTTGAAAATGAAGCCTTTCTGGAAGGTGTATTTTCCTAGATTTTTAGTATGTTAGTGAGCATGCCCAGAGGTACCAGAATCAGTTGAGAAATCCTTTGCACCATTTTCTTAATTTGAGATATAGCCATTTTAATCGCCCCGGCGCCATCTTGGAAATGACGGCTTTCGGAGGGGTCGATTTTGGTCGACTTTTAGTATGTTATTTAGCACGCCCAATACTACCAGAATCCATTGAAAAACCTTTTGTATCAATTTTTTTGGGGTTAAACCATATATTGACTCGCCTATGTAATCTTCGACCAATCCTTTAATGCAGGGCTATTCAACTAAATTGTTCAGGGGGCCACATTGTCAGAAACCCAAGGGGCCAGGGGCCGGACTGCCACGGCGCCTCCCCGTGCTATGAATATATGTACACTTGACACAACACGCAACCACATTTTCACAACTTTTATTTAACTACATTGCAAAAGTAGTATACTTTTAAAAAAAAGTGCTTCATTTATGTGCCACATCTGCAACATCTCCTGCAAAAAGTGCTTCATTTATGACTGTGCAACAACTGCAACATCTCCTTTTCAACATTTCAATATAAAAATAAAATAAAAAACAAACAAGTGCATGATGTGCATCTGAACATTCTAACATCAACACTTGAACAAAAAAACACATTTATAGTGCAGCTGAGCTTATGAAAAAGTGCTTCATGTCTGTGCAACAACAGCAAATCACAGCATCTTATTAGCACTTATTGTCCACTCTTAACTCTCAAACATCAGGGGGGTGGGGGGCAGACAGGCCTAGCCTACACACACACATCTAATGAGAGCGATTGCACTTCTTTGACTGGGCAATGGCAGAGAAAGAGGGTTCATAGGAAGTGAGGGCTACCCGCAAACAGTGATGCAAATGCTCATTTGTCAAGGAGGCACGGTTGCTTGTTTTAATGGCATTCATGTGAGAGAAACTGGATTCACAGGTGTATGTTGAGCCAAACATTGTTAGCACAGATATTGCCAGCGTTTTTATTTTGGGGAATGTCTTGACATGAATACACTTTATCCAAAATGTTGTGGTGGATTCATTCTCAAGTGCCTGCTTCAGAGCAGATGATGCTTGCATGTCAATTATTTCAAGTTGCAGGAGACCTTCATCAATGTGAAGTGATGCAAGGAACTCTTGTCCTTTTGTGGAAATAGCAGCTACATTGGCAAATGGGTTGCTCACAAAATGCATCAATTCTCTGGACATGTCAAATTCATCAAATCGACTTGCAAAGTTTTCCCTCAATTTATCAATGAAATCTGTCATTAATTGAGTGACTTTTGGCTCAATTGTGCATGTTAACGTTGACACGAAAAAAAAAAAGTAAAAAAAAAAAAAAAAAAAATTATCATGTAATCTTTGGCGGGCCGGTCAGAATCATCCCGCGGGCCGGATCTGGCCCGCGGGCCGCCAGTTGAATAGCCCTGCTTTAATGCATTCGATGAATTCTTTTGTTCGCTGGAAAAGGCGAGGTAAGATTTGTCCATCCTTGGATTCCAAATGGCATTAAAATCCGCACCTATTATAAATGAGTAATCGGGGAGGTCTAACATTGCATTGGTTAGTGTAGTGAAGAAACCCACTTCGTACAAATTTGGGGCGTATACCGCTACCAACGCTATTTTCCTGTTCTTGTGTACAATCTTAGCTATAGTTATCCGACCATCTACATCAGACCATACTCCCTTTAATTCAATATTCAACTTACGTTTAACGACTATGGCAACACCCCGAGTTCTCGTACCAATAGAAGAGTGACTAATATTATGATATGTGTTGTCCGCTAACTTATCTGTCTTTCTCTAGAATGTGCGTTTCGCTTAGCAGAGCAACGTCCACCTGTTCTTTTTTCATCAGTGTGAGCACGCTTTTGCGTTTGAGTTGGTTATTTATTCCCCCAGTGTTCCAGATCATTATATTCAAACTAGCCATAATCTATACATGTTGTAGTGTAGTTTTTGGTAATGCTTCTGGAGTGCGAGGCAACAATTCTCGAAGACACTCTGATGTCACGAGACCGCCGCCATCTTGGTATAGGGGGACCATACGGATTTCTACCATTAAATCCATGCGTTGAGCTCCGTTTTTATTACATGTTTTATCACATTCTTGTTAATTTCATAACATTTTCATACGATTTGTTTTGAAAATATTGAGGCCAACATGGAATTTCACTATTTCGAAAGCCTTTCTGGTGATTCTAAGGCGAGATATGAATCAAAGAAGCTCCCCCTGATTACCACGACTACAACATCAGAGCGAGTTAGCCGAACGTTAGCTGCCAGCCACTTTTCCCTCCGTGATGGTATAAAACTTGCGATTTGGATTTCTGTTTTTGTCATTAGTATAACGCGTAACACAGCAGCTCTTTGGCATTGTGAAGGACTGAATAAAAGTCCGCTTGATTGTCTTTAATTTTCCGCTTTAACGATCCGTTTCTCCACTAAATAGTGTACACAATGTACCAGACGGGGCAGTTTCCCCCTACGCTGCAGTTGCGTAGCAACAACAGACAGGAAGTTGACTTCGAGAATAGATATACATCCAACTAGTGAGGTCCCGTTGAGAGCCGAGCTTAAAAACATACATATATACAAATAAAAATCCCCTTCCCTCCCACCGAGAGTCGTACAGGATTGTGTTCCATGACACAATTTTTCTTTAACCAACATTTTTTGGAATAAAAAAAGATTTGTTCAATATATTGTTGTTTTTCTATGGGGGGGGGGGGGGGGGGGCATAGATTAGTGTTCATTTTTGGAGGCCTGTATTTTGTATTACGGTGCACTATCGACCTATATGAAACCCTGCCCTCTTCTTGATCCTCCAATCACAGGTCCTTTATCTGAGGGAAGCAACAGTTACTGGAGGATCAAGAAAGTTTAATTTTGGCTGGGGTCACCTATACTGAAATTTGTATGCATCCGAGAGAGGGGCCCGTGCCCTGGAAAGCGTCGCGGTTCCGGCGGCGTCCGGTGAGCTCTCGCTGGCCCTTGAAAATCCGGGGGAGAAGGTGTAAATCTCGCGCCAGGCCGTACCCATATCCGCAGCAGGTCTCCAAGGTGAACAGCCTCTGGCATGTTAGAACAAGGTAGATAAGGGAAGTCGGCAAATCAGATCCGTAACTTCGGGATAAGGATTGGCTCTATGGGCTGGGTCGGTCGGGCTGAAGTGTGAAGCGGGGCTGGGCTCGTGCCGCGGCTGGAGGAGCAGTCGACCCATCGCCCTCCTCTCTCCGCCGCCGGAAGCTCGGAAGTCGGCCCGTTCTGTGTTGTCTTCGTGGGTCTCGCGTTTCGGCGTGGTTCTCGCGGAGGCCTCGCGGGGCGGTGTCCGGCGGCCGGGTCGAAGGCGGGTCGGTGGAGGGGTACGGTGGTCGTCGGCCGTGACTCTGGACGTGCGCCGGGCCCTTCTCACGGATCACCCCAGCTACGGTGCTCGTCGGTGCCTCCTCACGGGGGTGCCGGCGCGTCGCCTCGGCCGGCGCCTAGCAGCTGACTTAGAACTGGTGCGGACCAGGGGAATCCGACTGTTTAATTAAAACAAACGCTATGGGGGATTCTTTTACTGACCCAGAGTTTTAAGAAAGCGGGTTCAGGGCCTCTGGATTTTGATGTTCATTTCCCTGTGTTTGGATGATATGTTTATTTTACACTTTCTTAAAAAAAAATTGGAATAAAAAAAGATTTGTTCAATATATTGTTGTTTTTCTATGGGGGGGGGGGCATAGATATTACGGTGCACTATCGCTCAGATTTGACCTATATGAAACCCTGCCCTCTTCTTGATCCTACAATCACAGCTCCTTTATCTGAGGGAAGCAACAGTTACTGGAGGATCAAGAAAGTTTAATTTTGGCTGGGGTCACCTATTCATGGGTACCGAAGACGTCACTTCCGGAATGCCAGCCGCCATCTTGGTGACCTACTTTATTAGCGACATCAACACAGCACATCTTAATGACACAGAAAGACAGCTATATTTGGAGAAGACGTCGATTATTGGTTGCGATCCATATTTATAACTTTAAACTTTATTTTGTCCCTTAAAATCAGCTGAACGTATGCCCCAACTTACTTTTCCCGACATCTACATCTATCTTGTACATAATCCATCCCCATTCACCGGAGCCTGGAGGCTTTCAAGAGCACCGATGCTTATCAATATTCCGTTGCAGGATGGGTGAACGACACCAAGATATGGCATCTGGAGACAAAAAATATATATGTAATCACATGACGTGTAAGTAATTCAACAACCATTATCAACCGTGTAATTCTGGTGGTGGTTAACGTTAAGTCTAGAGTGCTAATGTTATGTGTGCTAGTGACATTATGCGACTTTCCATGTTGACTGCCAGAACGTTAAGCCTTAATACTAGTCTTTAAAACAATAACGTTAGACTAACGTTACCACACGAGTTCAAATATTATATCGTTATGTATTTGAACAATTTTGTTAACAGTTGCAGTTTAGGTGAATTGAATGATGGGGTGAAATGATGAATTGAAAATGGGGGACCCTGATGTAAACAAGACGAAAGTTTTTCTCTGGTCTGCATCCCCTTAACAATTGTATGTATTGAGCTGTACTGTACCCATTCTGCAATCTGTTAATAAACTTATCAATCAATTAGGCAGTTTAATATTTTATTCTGTATTCTGTTTTCTAATAATACAAAGTTCTCTAGTGTAGTGCCGAGAGATGGGAGTCGGGGACAGTGGCTCAAGGCAGAGTGAATAGCCTTTATTAAGCACAGAAATACAACATGCTACTGCTACGTTGCTTGCAGTCGACTGACTGACTGACTGAGAGAATTGCCGAATACATATATATACATACACAAATGTTCTAGAACATTGGCCATGACATCATACGGTGACATCAGCCATGTTCTAGAACGTTTGGCTATGACAGACCACAAATGTTCCAGAATGTTTGGGCGGAACTAATGTTCCTAACCCTAGTTCCGTGGGTGAATTATGTACAATTAACAATCACTACACTAGGCTATATTTATTTTTTACTGACCGGTCTAATAAATAAATAAATTTCACCACAGGCAGGTGTTCTCAGGTTAGAACCGCACTGTTTTGTTTAGGTCCTAGTCTGGAGTTGTTCTCAAATGTTCAAAATAACATGGCTCACTTTTGCATTATCTTCATCAGATGGGGTCTAGAAAACGAAGACACTGCCAGAGAGTCGTACCTGATGACGATGCAAGATCGCCATGCAGACCTCACCGTTGCAGCATCTGGGCTTATCATCAATCCAGAGCTGCCATGGATGGGTGCATCACCAGATGGCGTGGTGACCTGTGCTTGCCATGAGCCTGGCATGTTAGAGATTAAGTGTCCTTTCAGTGCAAAAGGCCGCACTCTAAATGAATGTGCCAAAGACTCACGGTTCTGCTTGACTGTCACTGAGGAAGGTTTGATGAGCCTAAAGCTAGATCACAGTTACATGTATCAAGTGCAGGCCCACATGCGTGTAGCGGTGGTAACATACTGTGATTTTGTGGTGTGGACACCTCAAGAACTTTTTATACAGCGTATCCCGTTTGATGGCACATTTTTTGATAATGGGTATTTGAAGGTGGTTGACTTCATTAGAACAGGGATACATACTACCAGAGCTGTTGGGTAAATGGTTTACTGTGCCACGCCTCTCAGCCAAAGACTTGGAAATGTTTAGAGTGCAAGAAGCAAACAAACAAGAAATAAGCTCCACAGATAATAACATAGGCCCTTCGGGTATCTGCAGGTTTCAACAAGTTAATTGAGCCAATACCACAGTCGAGTTCACCCTAGAATGGCTGATATTCCATACATTATTCCATATACAGCCATAGAAAAATCGATGTAATGTGCTATTTAATTCTAATTCATCTAGTTTATTGATTGATTGATTGAACATGTACCTTGGTCGTGTAGTGTATCTTGTAGACCAGGCCCATTGCAAGTTGCTGTACTCTGTCGTCTACTCTAAGCCATCCTAGGTTGTCAAAATGGGCAGGGGTGAGGTGGGTTCTAGGAGTAAGGTCAAATAAATTCTGAAAGAAACTATTCTGTCTTTTGGTCATGTATTTGTGTAATGTGTACACATTCATCTGACATCACTGAATCATATATATTCAAATACCGTAGATTGTGCAGATATGGTTTATTTAAAGCCAGATTTACAGTAAAGGGCACGTTTATTACCTTAAGAGGGAAACTTGTAATAGATCCATTTCACATGGTAAGCAACTACTGCCTGTCTATTCTGTGGGCACTACAGATGGGCAAATATTACAAAGAGCACAGCAAACTGTTACCATCTTGTCAACAGAGGTAGGTTGTCCTTGAGCGGCTGTTTGGCAGAGCGACAGCGGGATGGTGGTCTGAATGATGGTGTATTTGTTCCTGACCAGGCCAATGACTCTTTCCACATGGATCCTAACGGCAGCAAGTCCCCTTGTTGCTTCTAGTTCCAGGGGGTGCAGTTGCTGCTTGCCTCTGGTGAATGCTGGAATTTTCAACTGTGCACAATACAGGCCTACCGTATCTTTGACATTGAAGCCTCTATCTGCAAGAATGACATCTCCTGGTGATATTTTCTCAAGATAACCACAGTTTTCTGTGATGTGCTTGTCCTTGTGCGTCCACCCCAGCCATTTGACACAAAGGATATAACACCTTGGGGTGTTATTGAAATCAAGAATTTTACAGTGTTGTGATGCTTGTACTGAGAGTATGTTTGTGCATGAGTTCTCAAGTTCTTTGGCTTCTCTATGAATATTTCAAAACAGTCGATAGAAGTGCAGTTTTTAAAATTATCCCTGAAACACATGGGCAGACTGACCTGAATTTGTTCTTTTGATGGCCAAAATATAAGTGGTGACATTCTAACATACATTACATCTAATGTACTATTAAATATTCTGACAACACTTGTCTTAGACATACGAAATAAATAGACAAAAAAATATAGAGGTAAATTAAGCCTCATTCTCATCAGTGTTAACAGAAAGCTATGAAAGGGAGTCAGTCTGGGACTAGGTTTCAGAAATCCTGACAGGAAAGTAAAGACTACCATTAATTTAGCATAGCTTGGAAGGCCTGTGAGTTCCAGTACCATGTCATCATTTCCTTTAAAGGCCTCTTCGTTCAAAGACAGCCCATCAACGTTGTCTTTTAGACGAACCTCTGCCCTAAGTCGTGCACACTAATTTGTCAATGCCTTGACTGTAGCTTGGCAGGCTGCATTCGAGCATGGCCCCACTATGCCTGTGAATGGCTTTGGAGTAATTGTGCTCATCCTTCATGCATTCTGCCCGTACTTGCATGGTGTTGTCATGCTCAGTGTCATCGCTGGTGCTGGAGGGGGCCACAGTCTCATGGTCATCACTGCTAGGGGCCATTGTCTCAGTCCTTTTCCGTTTAATCTGCTGGGTATGCTCAAACCTACTGTTGGCATAGATGGTTTTCTGCCTTTGTCCAGCTGAAGTGTGTGCAAACAGGCTAGGTACATAATCAGGGCTCATGGGGTTCTCACTTTTTCTGCCTAAGCAGACAGAGAGACAAGAATGGTAGACTATTAAATGTGTGCATACCATCAAAATATTGACCAAAAGGTAATGTCCCTTTCATCTTTTTCTCAGAATTTGTTCTCTCTTATTCACATATATATATACTGCAGGTAAGTATATTGTATTGTATATTTAATTAAGTGCAGAGGTAAGTAAGAGTAGCTTTACAACTGGGTTTAATAACAGTTTCCTTTTTGACAAGTAGCTAGGTATGTGATTAGTGTAATAAATCCAACCACTACACAGTCTGAATCTATCTCAAATTAGCATGTGTTTGGATGACACTGCTAACGTTAATTATATAGCAACTGAAGTTAACCATGTTTAAGTGTTTCAAGTGTTTCCCTGAGCTAAAAGATTAAAATAATAATTAACATTAGATAACGTTAGATAGATGTAGGATGCCAGTGGTCCCTTCTGATTGAAGCCAACCATTTATTGCGCCGATCTAACTCCTTTGGGATGGAATACAATTGTAGTTCGGGGTTTCTCTGACGACTGTTGTTACAGCCAACTGCACAACATATCCCGGGCATATTGTATGAAGTTGTATGAACTTTAGTTGTGTTTCGCGCAACTTCTCTTCTCTAGTTGTGGCGCGCAGGAGTACCTCTCTCCTCATTCACCTGTCGGACACAATACAGGACACAAAGATGGCCGCGCTAAATCACTGTGACGTCATATGGCCCAGATGAATACTGAAATTGTATGCACTCATGTAATTTGTAAAGTAGGCAAAAACTGCTTCCGGAACCAAACCTTGTACCAGTGGACCGTTCTTCAGTTAGAAGTTAGAAACTGTAGATGTTTTATCTTTGTTTGTTTTTTTGTTACCTTGATTGTTGACTGAACCAGACTGGAGTAAAGGATTGTCCCCCCCCCCCCCCCCCCGGAATTTGTGTTCGGTCATCTTGATGATATCTGTCTATCCCATTCCCTAAATTGTTTTTGTATGGGGGATTCTTTTACTGACCCAGAGTGTTTTTTTGGAATAAAAAAAGATTTGTTCAATATATTGTTGTTTTTCTATGGGGGGGGGGGCATAGTGTTCATTTTTGGAGGCCTGTATTTTGTATTACGGTGCACTATCGCTCAGATTTGACCTATATGAAACCCTGCCCTCTTCTTGATCCTACAATCACAGCTCCTTTATCTGAGGGAAGCAACAGTTACTGGAGGATCAAGAAAGTTTAATTTTGGCTGGGGTCACCTATACTGAAATTGTATGCACTCATGTAATTTGTAAAGTAGGCAAAAACTGCTTCCGGAACCAAACCATGTGCGCGTCTTGTGGGGAGAGGGAGACCTACATGGACATGAAAGGTCGGTCTTGGATGCAATATGGTTTCGTTTCATTCAGATTGTTTCCTGCAGCAGTGCCTTCGAGTCTATCCCAGTATATAATATGAGTCTTGGGTCTCTCCCCAAAAGCTGCCGTTTGGTTTCAGAAGCAGAGTCTTGAGACTCTAAACGTTGTCATCGTTTAGGACGGTAAAACCCTCATGTTGGCATGTTTTGTTGAAATAAAGGACATGCAGTCAATTGTATTGCTTAGAAAAACAATCAAAATATTTGACTTAACATATAAGATAATAGACCATGGAACTGGAGAACTTCTTGAAACGAATAGTTGTAACGCAAAATAATCTGCTCTTTTATTGAAGGAATTAGAACGTTTTTATTTTTTTGCCTTTATTTCATTGGCAAGTTCTTATACACAGAAAACGGTTCAAACATTAACTGACACATAAGGCATCTAACCTTAAGGGAGTTACAGCAGACTTAAAGAGGAAAGAAAACTGACTAAGCTAAACGGGTGTCAATTAGCAATCATCAGACAGCCCTATTGGTGTACAATTAGCCCTTCACTTTAAGATGATAATAATAAATAAAATTTATATAGCGCTAGGCCTGCCACGATAACACATTTTGCTGGGCGATTAATTGCCCCCGAAAATATCGCGATAAGCGATATTATTGCGACCGGTTAGAGAATTTTTTTTGAGAAATTTATTTCCCCAAATTTTATTTTGAAGCCCACCGCTCCGTCTTTTCCGGTTTTAGACTTTTATTTTGAACCCACCGACCGGACCGGAAGTATTGTTGTGATTATCCTAAGCAGAACATATGAGCCGACAACTTGTCTCGTCCGGTTGTTTTTGAGCTAATAACAAATGTTGAGATTGTTGGTGAACAACTAACTTTAGGTTAGTTTTAACGTTAGCTACTAACGTTAGATGCAGCTACTACAGGCAATCAACGATGAGGAGGAAGCGTCAAAGCAGTATATAATAGAATAGCTGTGGTGCGTAAGCACTGCAGCACGACTCGAAATTACCGGAGTGTTATAATAAATTAATTCATGTTTAACTTGTCCCCGTGTCCAGTCCTTTGACTAGCCCCACCCGTTCATTGTAAACAATGATGCATGTAATTGTATTAACGTTATTCTGTGTTGTACTTGTAGCTATGCTATACGTTGTATTTCGTTTGTTAGCTATTTAGCTAATGTTAGCATGGAATGAGAATCAAAGCTCTATCTTTCATCTTTATTTAGCAGTCCAGTTTCTCCGGGCAGTAGCGAGTAACTACTTGGGTCTAAAAATAGCTAACGTTACACTACAAATAATGCTACTTGGTTAAAAGGAGCAACACTATTGAGAAATGTAGTTAAGCTGTGGCGTTGCCCCACGGAGCTCCCGTGCTGTACTCTAGTAACGTCAGCGGCCCGCCTCCCAACACGGACAGTGACTGACAAGCGGCACTGGTTCCGCCTCATTAAAACAAACACGCAAATAGCAATTAATCGCGCCCGTCAAAATCATTGCATTCATTTTAATTATCGCAGCAATTAATCGATTTATTGCTTATCGCGGCAGGCCTATATAGCGCCTTTCAAGAAACCCAAGGTCGCTTCACAAGTCAAGAGGGCTAGAGGAAAGGGGGGGGGGGGGTGATGAGGGGGCATGTAGAGGGATAATTAAATCTAAACTAACTCGTAGGGAAAGCCTTGGTGAAAAGGTGCGTCTTGAGAGCTGTTTTGATAGTGTCCAGGGTTGGGGCGTTGCGGATTTCGAGAGGGAGAGTTCCAGAGGGTAGGGGACGCCACACTGAAGGCTCAGTCACTGAAAGTCCGCAACCTGGTGCGAGGGATGGAGAGGAGACCCAGATCAGAAGATCGTAGGTTCCGGGATGGAGTGTGCTGGTGGAGGAGATCAGACGGGTATCGGGGGCGAGGGCATGGAGGGACTTGTAGGTGAGGAGCAGGAGTTTGAAAGAGATGCAGAACTTGACTGGGAGCCAGTGGGGGTGATGTGCTGCCAGGGCTTGGTGTGAGTTAGAGCCCTGGCAGCTGAGTTCTGTACATACTGGAGCTTTGTTGGGTACCCTGAACAGGACTCTGTTGCAGGAGTCCAACCGGGAGGTGATGAATGAGTGGATCAGGGTCTCAGCCACAGAGTCTGAGAGTGCGGGTCGGAGACGGGAGATGTTTTTGAGGTGGTAGAAGGCAGATTTGTTAACTGATTTGATGTGGGAGTGAAATCAAAGTGGAGTCAAGGGTGGCGCCCAAGTTACGGTCTTCGGGAGACGCGGAGATGGAACAGCCGTCCACGTGGAGGAGGAGATCTCCAACCTTCCGGAGCAGTGCCTTGGGGGCCACAACCATGAGCTCTGTCTTTTTGCTGTTGAGTTTAAGTAGTTTGGTTGACATCCATGTTTTTATGGCGTGGAGGCAGTTGACTAAAGACTGTGGGGAGGAGCTGGGAGGATGGTGAGGTGCTGAGACAGAGCTGAGTATCATCAGCGTAGCAGTGGAAATTGAGGCTGTAGTGACGTATGATCTGACCGAGGGGGAGCATGTAAATGGTGAAAAGTAGGGGGCCGAGAACGGAGCCTTGGGGGACACTGTGGTTGACTGGGGCCGGGGGGGGGAGGATGAGCCGCTGATTCTAACAAACACCTGTTTGAGAGATACTGTATGAATGAAACCATGACAGCTGTACCGGTGATGCCAAGGTTGTCAGAGAGGCATTTGAGGAGGACTGCGTGAGAAACTGTCAAACGCTGCGGAGAGGTCGAGAAGGATGAGGAGGCTGATGTGTCTTGATGAGGGTGGTCTCTGTGCTGTGATGTGCTTGGTAGGCTGACTGAAGGGGTTCGTAGAGCTCATGGTTGGACAGATGTTGGTGAAGCTGGGCGGCGACTACTCTTTCCAAGGTTTTACTTAGGAAAGGAAGGTTGGAGATCGGCCGGTAGTTATCCAGCACCTCAATACATCAATACAATTTTATAGCGACTTGAATATAAGCGTTATAAGGGATTTCGGCTGGGATATTTCCTGGATGGCGAGATACAGGGCTAATAGCTACTAACGTTAAATCCAATGGCATTTCGGATATACAGAAGCTACAGTTAAAACTCAAACTGCATATGATCGGTATGATGGTCCACCGTTCTGCCACAGGGCACACTGCATTATCGAGACAGCGCCCCTAAGAGGATCTGGCCGGTAATGCACTTTTCAGAATTCGAAGAGGAGGGTAGATCTGCAGTGCAGCTCGTGACATTGAGTAGGATATTACAATGAAATTAAAGCCAAAACAACCTTGCCACGGACATGTCCGTTGGTCCTCAACCGTTGGATTCGAAACACGGATTTATCCGTGGTTGGCCCCGAAACGGTTAAAGAAGACTTGTCAGGCCCATGGGGACATTAACTTGTGATTGCGGGCTTTACAAATACATTTGATTTTATTTGATTTGGTATTGGACCCTAGTACATCCTGTGCTCCTGGGAAATATTTGTGAACATTTACCACTCTCTCCTAAAGATAGAAATAGTAGAGAAAACCTCTTGTGCACCAGCATTTGTGATTTGTGTCACCTGGGGGTCATTCAACATAGTATTTTCGAAGTGCATGGCTTACAATTATCAGTGAAAACACAGCGTTGCATATCACATGAAACCAGTTTAAGAACCACCCCTTATGAAAAAGTTATCAAGAAAAATGTAAACACCATCTGTATTATGGTTTAAATCAGATTATACCATGGTATTGTTTAACACTTTGAATGCCACTCATGGCTTTTCTCGGGTTTACCCCCCACGGGTTGAATGCCCATCACGAGAATACTCGTTTATTTATTTTTTATTAGCGATCGGAAATCATATTGCATCAAGCGAGCCTACCATTGGAGATCCAGTCACCCCAGGTGCTCAGATGTGGGAAAAAGCGCCCCCTATCATCTCCCAGATGGTAAATCACCCTTTTGGATTGGACTCAATGAAAGTGAATGGGAGAAAGGATTTCTGACTCTACATTTTACTTCTCACTGATGTAACCGGGGTCTACCAGAATTCATTCTGGAGCCTTGGTGCCGCGGCGAATATGTGTTTTACTGTATACACCAGGGGTAGGCAACCCTAGGCACGCGTGCCTGCATAGGCACGCGGGGGCATTTGCATAGGCACAGGGGGCAGCAGTATAAAAAAAATAAATAATTTTTTTTGCTCTGAAATATTATAGTGAAATATTTTGCACTGTTGTCGCATTTATCTTGTTGAAATCCTCCCACAGGTTCTTTTTACTACCACATATTTAATCTAGACCCTTTATTTGTTTATTATTTCAATTTAGCTGGAAATACATTGCTACATCATTCAGTAACATTTGCAGAGCCTTATAACAAAAACATTATTACGGTCACCATTGTGATCAGTGGGATTAATCAACACATTTTATTATTTATTTTTCTATTTCATTGAACATTGCACATGTTAAAAGCCCTTTTTTTTACTCAAAATGTGAGTATTACCAAGTCAACTTGTGTTCTTAAAACAATGACAATAAACATAGTTTTATTAGGTTGAAATAATGTGGTTATTTTTCTGTTAACTTATTATGGATTGAAAACTGAAAACCTTAATGCACAGTAACTGAACTCAATATTTTTAAGTTCTGGTAACTTATTATTATTATTTTTTTTACAGTGTAGTCTTGCGATCAATCAAAACTTATGTACACGATATACCTCACATTCACCCTCCATTCACATCCTGGTGTTCTCCTGGTGTTCTCCATTAGGCCTGTAGGTGGAGCTATGACAGCACACGTACAGTACACACACCGATGGTGTGTGATGTGTCAAAAAATGAATGGGCAAATGTGAGTGAAATGGTCGCACTGTATGCAGCTGTTTGTCTGCATTGCATTGCCCCCCCCAACTCAGATTTAGGGTTGATACAACCATCATAATAATATTGTTAATAATAACAATAACAATAATGATGTAATAATGTAAAAATTATCATTAAAAATACCTGATTATGAGGGGAAAAAAATTACGATGCATGGAATATTGTTGAGGCACACTAGTTACAACTATATTTCAAACAGGCACTCCATGTCAAAAAGGTTGCTGACCCCTGGTATACACGATGGATCAATCAAATGAGCGATTTTGTTCGAATGGCGATCGGAAATTGGAATAAACCATTTGTATACCATCTGATCTCAGGTAAGGAATCTATGTTATCAGTCTTAGGATAATCAGACTCGTTTTCACCGATATATAAGCGTTTCCCCTATATGTGATATGGCTGTTTTGACTGTAAAAGCCATCAGGAAATAAGAGCAGCGATTATCAGCGTGCGGCACGAGCGTGCGTGCGCACACATATACTATCGATTATCTAGCGTTTATTTGAAAACTATTCATAAATAGGCCGACAAATGACAACGTTCTAGAATATTCCAGTAAAAGACGAGTATCATAGAATGTGTTGTTTTTTCCGCGAAAACGAGTGATTTTCAGTGAGTCTTTGATAAGCGACGGGCAGATTAGACACATAGCCATAATTAAAAACATAGATTAGGCGATATTAACGTTAACATTGGAGTGGATTTGGGCATTCAAGGGGGTAAAAAGGAAAACACGGCTGGCTCTCAAAGTGTTAAGTACAAGATTGGTACCATGGGTGATATATGACTTTTAGATTGTTTATGTTGTAATTTTGGACCCAAATTGGAGCGTGGAACAAAACGCAGTGTTTGATGTCGTAATTTCCCCAACCCTCAACTACATACAATATCCATATATCAATAATAACAGCAGGCCAAGGCCAAGAGAGGATTTCTACCGCTAAATAACGTTTATGTTTTCATTAGCTGGGAAACTACACTGCTATTTGGCACTGCGCCTGGCTTTAGTCGCAGACCTAGGATCAGATTTCCCTTACATTCGATAAGCTTAACGCATTGTGCGCCATGAACGGCGTAAGTCGGATCAGGCGACAGCACTGAACAGGCTGCCTAGGCTGCCTACTGGTAAGTGTAGTTCTTTTTTTACGACAAATTAAAAACCTTATAACTACCTTTATTTCAACCAAAAATGCTTAAATAATAATGTTAGTGGTAGAAGGGAACTCATTTTGTGCAAAAATGGAAAGCTTGCCAATGTTCATGCCGCAGAATTGTTACTATAGCCGATAATCTATTTTCCCAATGATGAATCCCTATACGGGTGGAACAACCAGTGACGTTAGACTACACCTCCTCCCTATAGACTGTACCCGTGTAGCTTTCAAAGCTCCATCAATAAACAAATCCAGTTATGTGAACGGGATTCCACTCGGTCAATGCTGCGATGCGCATTTTGGCTGATAATGTCGTTGCCGGTAGCCGGAGTCTCATTCAGGTCTAATTGTATTTAATTCAATTGTAATGTTATTAGTGGGGTATCAGTAATTAAAACATCACTTAAATGCAGATCGGGATTATCCACTGAAGCCATAATGACTCTGACCAAAACCACAGGCTCAGGTGCGCACAATAGGCATTGTAGAGCGCAGAGTTGGCCGGCTGAAAGCAGCAATTCAGTCAAGAGGATCAGACAGCAGTTTTACCCTTTACCCCAAGTCTACCCTAGCAAGGTCTTAACTTAAAAAAACCTCAACGAAAAAAGGCATTTTATTTGCAGTATATGTATGGTATATGGAAAACGCAAGCGAAAAATAGTGGTTACGAGTTTGTATTCTCCATTGGTTTGCACATAGTGTGCTTCAGCGAGTCGTTCATTTCAGTCATTACAGTGCTTAATGTCGGGTCAGCTTGTCATTTATTTATGTCAATGTGCTGGTTCTGTAGCAGGACTGGGTCAGTCAACATCCTTGGCACCGAAGATAGTCTACATGCTCCCTCCTCCTCAGCTAGACCTCAATGATCAATCTCGCTCTGTGAAGTTTCTCATAGTTCGCTCGGCTTAGTCCATTATTTCACATCCCATGGGGGTGTTTCATTACCATATATGGATAATCATGCACAAGCATAGACGGTAATAACAATGGGTCTCATTCCCGAATGGATTTACGACAAGAAATTTGCTCTCAGGCAGATTTCAGCCGATTTGAGACATACAGTTACAGCATTGCAAATTGAGGTCCCTCCTACCGTCATTCCAACGGCCTCTACCGCCCGTTAACGCCCTCGTCAAATGGTTTTATTAGGGTGGGTGCGGCTTCTGTTTTGTGCCGCCAGGAGGCGCAAAGTCAAAGTCAAGTTGGAATTATATCCATCCAGCGCACCGCTGTGTGTGTGCACACTACAGACATGGACATATTATTTTGCAATGTAATGCTTTTCTGTAGATGATTTGACTGTCATTGGTACAGTAATGGTGTGGTATTTTTTCGATTAACGTGCATTTTTTATGGATAATCAGCTACTGTAAGCTGTACAGTATTATTCTTTACGTTGAGACAATCGAACTGCTGGCACCGAAGACCCGCCCCTACTCTGCCTCTCTAGTTGGGGGAAAATGTAACTGGATGGACCCGTCGACTATTTGTATCACGTCCTGTGCATCATGTACTGAATTAACTGGTAAATTAACTTAGGTTTAACGTTATTACTGCAGTTATGTCAGAACGACAATCAACTAATCAACTAACACTTGCAACTGCTCAAATGCATATCCACATTTGCTGTCAAGTTAACGTTATGAATGCGACTGCAAGGCTGGCCGTACTGTAACATTAGCTAACGTTCATTTAGCAGGATGTAATGTGTAACGTTTAATCAACGTGAAATGGCCCTGAATACATCAAACATCATCATCATCAAATACATCAAATATCACTATGAATTGAAAATGGGGGACCCTGATGTAAACAAGACGAAAGTCTTTCTCTGGTCTGCATCCCCTTAACAATACGTCAAATGTATATACTTTTTTTTCTGGACTCTTTTTGTATCACAAACAGTACTGTATTTGCAAATCTGGTATGTCATAAATATATAGATGTAGCAGTACTGTCTATCTGTATGTCATGTATGTCATATATGTTACGATGAATTGAAAATGGGGGACCCTGATGTAAACAAGACGAAAGTCTTTCTCTGGTCTGCATCCCCTTAACAATTGTATGTATTGAGTTGTACTGTACTGTACCCATTCTGCAATCTGTTAATGACATTTACATATCTGTAGATACTACTATATATCTGTATATCTGTACATCCCTTACCTACTCTTACTAGTTACGCTGCTGGCCAGTATGGCCACTACCATTTTTTTGTAGTTTGCTTTAAAAATAAGCAGAGATGGAGATTTGTACATTTTAATTTAAATTTTTTTTCTTGCAGGCATGATGACTGACAACCCCATAAGGACTCAGAAACTGGAATTAAGGACCCGAACATTTTGCCATCCTTCCTCTGCAGAGTTCAAATAAAGACACTTCTTCAGGAGGCCAGATTGCTTGGAGTTATAATAGATGAAACACTCTCTTGGTCAACTCACATTAACAATATTGTAACAAAAATGAGCAGAAGTATTTCAATTATTAGACGGAATGCCTATTTTTTAACAGACACAGCTACTGTACCAAGCAAGTCATACAATCACTAGTTTTGTCACATCTGGACTACTGTCCAGCAATCTGGTCAAATGCATCCAAACAAGACTTAAATAAAATACAGCTTACTCAAAATAGAGCTGCAAGACTTGCATTGCATAGCTCAATTAGAAACAGTGTTGAGAAAATGCACAAGGAACTGTCATGGATGAGAGTCAATGAGAGACTAGTGTGTAGTCTTATTTTGTTTATGAGAAATATTTATACTTTACATAAACCTGTGTGCCTCTTTTTGCAGCTGGTACAAAAGACACTTATTATGTACAGTGTCTTTATACCTGTATCACTGATTGATTGATTGATTGAAAACGTTATTAACAGATTGCAGAATGGGTACAATACAGTACAGCTCAATACACACAATTGTTAAGGGGATGCAGACCAGAGAAAGACTTTCGTCTTGTTTACATCAGGGTCCCCCATTTTCAATTCATCAGGACATATATGACATACAGATAGTCAGTACTGCTACATCTATACATTTATGACATACCAGATTTGCAAATACAGTACTGTTTGTGATACAGAAGGAGTCAAGAAAAAGGAGTATATACATTTGACGTAGAAACTGTACATTGGAAACTGTACACTGTACTGTGTATCCCATGACAATGTACTAGTAAATATCCCTAAAATACTCTGTTCCGCCCCAATACATTGCAACGACGTCCACCGTATACCACACACTACTATAACCGTGGCATCAGAATTCACGCCACACACATACTCGGCACGTAAATATATAAAATAGCGCCGTGCAAGCTAATTATCCTAGCTAGCCTTGAGTCCTACAGTAAACCAAAACAGTAGCGCATCTGGAGCTGTGGTGCGTAAGCACGTCATCACGTAACGTTGGTTGTTGTTAGTGAGTGTGTTGAGCCGAGACCCCAACATTTTGCCATCCTAACTACCCAAAAGCAAACCAATTATTTTTGGAGTCTGTTACAGCAGACAACTTTTATGATGTTCTAGAGAGGAGATACAGTATGAATGATCCCAACAGGCCACCTTGTTTATGTTTTGATTCAGTTTTAAATAGACAATAATACAAATAGTAAGATAAAATAGACAGAGTAAAATAGTGCAGTGCAATAAAATAGTAGAATAGAATAGATAAAACTTATTTTTTTTACAATGAGAATTTTATTAACATATTGCAGAATGGGTACAATACAGTCAATACACACACTTGTTAAGGGGATGCAGACCAGAGAAAGACGTTTGTCTTGTTTACATCAGGGTCCCCCTTTCTTCTTTCATTATTCTATTTTCCGCTTTGACCTCCATTCTTTTCTATAATTAATGGCAAAACCTTTACCAAACCAGTTATGAGGTTGTTGCATGTTTCTATTGTGAGTTTATTTGTCCAAAAAAAGTTGATGGCATCCACCAAAGCCTCCTTTGTGAGCAGTTTTGCCTCTCTTCGAATGTAGTCTTTTAGCATGTGCCAAACGATTTCAATGGGGTTCAGATCTGGAGACTCAGCGGGCGTTTTGACCCAATTAATCCCCTCTGCTTCAATGCAAAGTCGTGCGGCTGTGTGTTTTGGGTCATTGTCTTGGAAGAATCGGTTTCGTCTCCCAAAGGTTGCACGTATGTAGGGGCCGGCCGCTGCCTTGATGATGGATTCCTCAAAAAACACTCTGTCCATGATTCCATCAAAAATTACCATAGGGCCCCGGCCCATTCTGGAAATCACTCCCCAAACATGGAGTTTCAATGGGTGTTTTGGGGCTGGTTTAACCATTCGATGGCCTTTCTTGGAGAAGCACTGTCTAGCAAAATGTTCTAGTGAAACAGTGCTTTCGTCTGTGAAAATGACGTCATGCCACGTTTCATATGTGTCAAGCCATAGGTGAGCTTGTGCAAGTCGTAATTCTTTATTCTTTTCCCGAATCATTGGCCAGAATTTTGTCTGGCCATATTTCCAGCCAAGATGTCTACGCGCTCCCCGTATCGCACACAGTCCGACACGCTCTCTCGCTCTCTAAAGCATTATACTTGTTTACAAGAGCGTCCAACTTGTTCAATTCATCATAACATTTAGAGACATACATACAAATGTAGACTTATATTCATCTGGGCCATATGACGTCACAGTGATTTAGCGCGGCCATCTTTGTGTCCTGTATTGTGTCCGCAGGTGAATGAGAGAGGTACTCCTGCGCGCCACAACTAGAGAAGAGAAGTTGCGCGAAACACAACAAAAGTTCATACAACTTCATACAATATGCCGGGGATATGTTGTGCAGTTGGCTGTAACAACAGTCGTCAGAGAAACCCCGAACTACAATTGTATTCCATCCCAAAGGAGTTAATAAATGGTTGGCTTCAATCAGAAGGGACCACTGGCAGCCAACATCTAATTCTAGATTGTGCAGTCAACACTTCGTCTCCGGTAAATTTACGTTTGCTTTGCCATCAACTTATCTAACGTTAATTATTATTTTAATCTTTTAGCTCAGGGAAACACTTGAAACACTTAAACATAATTAACGTTAGCAGTGTCATCCAAACACATGATAATGCTAATTTGAGATAGATTCAGACTGTGTAGTGGTTGGATTTATTACACTAATCACATACCTAGCTACTTGTCAAAAAGGAAACTGTTATTAAACCCAGTTGTAAAGCTACTCTTACTTACCTCTGCACTTAATTAAATATACAGTACAATATACTGCAGTATATATGTGAATAAGAGAGAACAAATTCTGAGAAAAAGATGGTCAATATTTTGATGGTATGCACTATGCACACATTTAATAGTCTACCATTCTTGTCTCTCTGTCTGCTTAGGCAGAAAAAGTGAGAACCCCATGAGTGCTGATTATGTACCAAGCCTGTTTGCACACACTTCAGCTGGACAAAGGCAGAAAACCATCTATGCCAACAGTAGGTTTGAGCATACCCAGCAGATGAAACGGAAAAGGACTGAGACAATGGCCCCTAGCAGTGATGACCATGAGACTGTGGCCCCCCTCCAGCACCAGCGATGACACTGAGCATGACAACACCATGCAAGTACGGGCAGAATGCATGAAGGATGAGCACAATTACTCCCAAGCCATTCATAGCCCAGGCATCGTGGGACCATGCTCGAATGCAGCCTGCCAAGCTACAGTCAAGGCATTGACAAATGAGTGTGCACGACTTAGGGCAGATGTTCATCGTTTAAAAGACAACGTTGATGAGCTGTCTTTGAATGAAGAGGCCTTTAAAGGAAATGATGACATGGTACTGGAACTCACAGGCCTTCCAAGCTATGCTAAATTAATGGTTGTCTTTACTTTCCTGTCAGGATTTCTGAAACCTAGTCCAATACTGACTCCCTTTCATAGCTTTCTGTTAAAGGATAACTCCACTTTTTTTTTAAATTAGCTTATTTAACATCTTCCCTGGAGTTAGACAAGAAGATGCATACCTTTTTTGTCTCTGTGCGTGCATTTTAGCTTTGGGAATAGACGCTCCGTTAGCATAGCTTAGCTTCATCACTGGAAGTGGGGGAGGACAGTAGCCTTACAGTGCCTTACAGTGTATTGCAAGGTCTGACATTGACCAAACTTGATATGCATGACCTTGGTGGGCTCTAGGTCAACTCCTGAAAAGGGGGTCAATGTCAGACTTTGCAATCAAAAGTTAGGGGGCTAATAACCCTTGCCATAATTTCAGTGCGCCCCTAACTTTTGATTGCAAGGTCTGACATTGACCCCCTTTTCAGGAGTTGACCTAGAGCCCACCAAGGTCATGCATATCAAGTTTGGTCAATGTCAGACCTTGCAATACACTGTAAGGCTACTGTCCTCCCCCACTTCCAGTGATGAAGCTAAGCTATGCTAACGGAGCGTCTATTCCCAAAGCTAAAATGCACGCACAGAGACAAAAAAGGTATGCATCTTCTTGTCTAACTCCAGGGAAGATGTTAAATAAGCTAATTTAAAAAAAAAGTGGAGTTATCCTTTAACACTGATGAGAATGAGGCTTAATTTACCTCAAATTTTTTTGTCTATTTATTTCGTATGTCTAAGACAAGTGTTAGAATATTTAATAGTACATTAGATGTAATGTATGTTAGAATGTCACCACTTATCTTTTGGCCATCAAAAGAACACACAAATTCAGGTCAGTCTGCCCATGTGTTTCAGGGATAACTTTAAAAACTGCACCTCTATCATCGACTGATTTGAAATATTCATAGAGAAGCCAAAAAAACTTGAGAGCTCGTGCACAAACATACTCTCAGTACAAGCATCACAACATTGTAAAATTCTTGATTTCAATAACACCGCAAGGTGTTATATCCTTTGTGTCAAATGGCTGTGGTGGACGCACAAGCGACAAGCACATCACAGAAAACTGTGGTTATCTTGAGAAAATATCACCAGGAGATGTCATTCTTGCAGATAGAGGCTTCAATGTCAAAGATACGGTAGGCCTGTATTGTGCACAGTTGAAAATCCCAGCATTCACCAGAGGCAAGCAGCAACTGCACCCCCTGGAACTAGAAGCAACAAGGGGACTTGCTGCCGTTAGGATCCATGTGGAAAGAGTCATTGGCCTGGTCAGGAACAAATACACCATCCTTCAGACCACCATCCCACTGTCGCTCTGCCAAACAGCCGCTCAAGGACAACCTACCTCCATTGACAAGATGGTAACAGTTTGCTGTGCTCTTTGTTACATTTGCCCATCTGTGGTGCCCACAGAATAGACAGGCAGTAGTTGCTTACCATGTGAAATGGATCTATTACTGACTGCACTTAGCACTGACTGAGAAAGTACACATTAGAGTTCTACTTTATAAAATGCTAATTGTAAATATGTTTGTCAATGTTAATAATATGAGAGTCCACATTACAGTTCTACTTTTGTTTTGATGTGAAGTGATGCTGCACTTAGCACTGACTGCACTTAGCACTGAGAAAGTACACATTACAGTTCTACTTTATAAAATGCTAATTGTAAATATGTTTGTCAATGTTAATAATATGAGAAAGTTCACATTACAGTTCTACTTTTGTTTTGATGTGAAAAGTGATGCTGCACTTAGCACTGACTGCACTTAGCACTGACTGAGAAAGTACATATTACAGTTCTACTTTGACATTTTAATGTTGGACCAAATTAATTAGAATGTAATTAGAATACAGGCAAATAAAAGTAATTTAGTTTAAAGTACAATCTTGGCTGTCTTTTTCTCTCAACGCTTTAATAGGTAGATCTTGCCTTCACCAAAAAAAAAGTGATCTTGGGCTTAAAAAGGTTGGTGACCACTGATCTACGGTATTTGAATATATATGATTCAGTGATGTCAGATGAATGTGTACACATTACACAAATACATGACCAAAAGACAATAGTTTCTTTCAGAATTTATTTGACCTTACTCCTAGAACCCACCTCACCCCTGCCCATTTTGACAACCTAGGATGGCTTAGAGTAGACGACAAAGTACAGCAACTTGCAATGGGCCTGGTCTACAAGATACACTACACGACCAATGTACATGTTCAATCAATCAATCAATCAATAAACTAGATGAATTAGAATTAAATAGCACATTACATCGATTTTTCTATGGCTATATATGGAATAATGTATGTAATATCAGCCATTCTAGGGTGAACCCGACTCTGTGGTATCGGCTCAATTAACTTGTTGAAACCTGCAGATACCCGAAGGGCCTATGTTATTATCTGTGGAGCTTATTTCTTGTTTGTTTGCTTCTTGCACTCTAAACATTTCCAAGTCTTTGGTACCCTGCTCAGGTTCAGACAAGACTTTTGGAAGTGTTTTCGCTTACATTGCTCAGATGTGCAAGAGAGGAGGTTGTCTGTGTCACCAGTAGGTTTACCACAGTAACATCCTATTACTGTCTCCTCAGAGGTTGCAGTGGCTGAGAGGCGTGGCACAGTAAACCATTTACCCAACAGCGCTGGTAGTATCCCTGTTCTAATGAAGTCAACCACCTTCAAATACCCATTATCAAAAAATGTGCCATCAAACGGGATACTCTGTATAAAAAGTTCTTGAGGTGTCCACACCACAAAATCACAGTATGTTACCTCTGCTCAGGGATTAAAGCAAAATCTCCTGACTGAACTTTTTTTCAGGCCAAGTCATATTCTTATTTTAATCTCCACTATTTTTTTTTAATAGCGTTAGCGTTTTAAGGGAGCCTACTTGTAGAGCCTACTGTCCTGACTGTGACTATATACCCTACTGTTGTGGTTGTTGTGCCAGGCAGGGAGGCTGTGTGCTGGAGAGCGTGAATGCAAGTCTTGTGGCTAGCTTCTGATTGATGGCGAGCTAGCACCCCTTTCCCATTACTTTGAACCATGAACTAAACGGCTTGTTATCATACAAACAAGGGACTAAACACGTTTAGCAATTATGCCACAACAACAATGGACAGTCTCCTCCCCACCGTTTGTATATATTTTTTACCACCCACCCACCCCCTCCTAATGTACAGTCTCCTCCTCATCATATGTATATATTTACTGTTAGGATCTCTGGGTAACAGTACTGTATATTTGCTTATCATATATGTGACAAATGTAACAGTACTATACCTGTAAGTCAAGTATGTCCCCATGTCATAAATGTCATGATGTCATGTATGTTGTGTATGTCATAAATGTCACTATGAATTGAAAATGGGGGACCCTGATTATGTAAACAAGACAAACATCTTTCTCTGGTCTGCATCCCCTTAACAATTGTGTATTGCTACTGGATTTACCAGATCCAGAGTGAATGAATGAAAACTTTATTTAATACACAAGACCCTCTTCTTGGGACCAAGTAAGGTTTTGTCGATAATCCAATGTACAGTTACCCCACCCCGCCTACCCAACCACCTCCAATGTACCACCCCACCTACCCAACCTCCTCCAATGTATATACTCTCTTTTTTAGACTATTTTTGTATCACAAACAATACTATTTGTAAATCTGGTATGTCATAAATGTATAGATGTAGCAGTATTGTCTATCTGTATGTCATGTGTGTCATATATGTTATGATGAATTGAAAATGGGGGACCCTGATGTAAACAAGACAAAAGTATTTCTCTGGTCTGCATCCCCTTAACAATTGTGTGTATTGAGCCGTACTCTATTGTACCCATTCTGCAATTCTGTTAATAAAATGTTCAATCAATCAATCAATCAATATTTAACAGATTGCAGAATGGGTACAATACAGTATGGCTCAATACACACAATTGTTAAGGGGATGCAGACCAGAGAAAGACGTTTGTCTTGTTTACATCATCAGGGTCCCCCATTTTCAATTCATAGTGACATTTATGGCATAGGGACATACTACAGTCTACAGGTATAGTACTGTTACATTTGTGACATATACGATATGCAAATATACAGTAATGTTACCCATATATCCTGACAAGAGATTATACATATGATGGGGAGGAGACTGTACATTAGGAGGGGGTGGGTGGGTGGGAGAAAATATACAGTACTGTTACCCATAGATCCTAACAGAGATTATATACATGATATGATGGGGAGACTGTACATTAGGAGGGGGTGGGAGAGAAATATACAGTAGTTACCCATAGATCCTAACAGATTATATACATATGATGGGGAGGAGACCGTACATTAGGAGGGGATGGTAGAAAAAAGATATACGGTGGGGAGAGAATATATGGTGGGGAGGAGACTGTCTACAGATACACCTGTGTGATGTTTCTACGGAGTTAAGCTAATAAACTTATACTCACAACCACAGCAGGGGACTCACGTATTGTACTGTGAAGTAACACGACAATGACAAAAGTGTTGTTTCTGTTTTTGACATAGTTGCGGCACACGGAACAAGTTAACAACTCACCACTACAGCCCCCAGTAGCGCTGCCTAGCCAGTCTCTTCAAATAGTCTGGTCAGTTTAGGCATAATGGCTGCAAAAAATGATTAACATTTCAGCCAATGTTTTTCTGTTCATTTAGGGCCTGATAAACAAAAAAATGCAAGGAGCCCAAAAAATTTGCTAGGCGAAGTCCCTGAAACGGCCACGCCCACTTTTTAGGCCTGGCATTTTGTATCTCGGCTCCTGAAGGTCACAGAAAGTTGATGTTGGGCTCAAAAGTTGCGGAAACACCACATTTATATTAGTGTTATGAACAAACATATGCCCTAAAACCTTAACTTTTTCAGTTATTTGTGAAAAATCACTGCCATTCCGCCACGCCCGTTTTGGCTACGGCCGAAATTCGAAACCGCTCTGGGTGTATCGCGTATCATGGGAGAAGAGTTTTCTCATTCATACTTTGCTTTTATGGGTGGGCTGCACCTTGAGAAGTTTTCTCTGGTCTGTGTTGGCCAGTTGATAAAAGGAACTGGCCTGGATACCATCTTAACCTCAGCTAATCTGAACATCACTGGTCTGACAACTGCTGTATGTGATGTGAATTCCATAAAGAAGGCTAGATACTGCATTCAAATCCTGGCTGTGGTCCTGGCCAATAAGAGAGATGAGGCATTCCAGGCAAAACAGTTTGATTTGGAGCAATTGGGTGGCCAATGAAAACAGCCCCATGTTTCACTACTGGACCAATGTCCTTGAAGCAATCAAGAAGGATCTTATCTTCATCAGATACTTTCGGGAGGCCAACTTCATCATGATGGTCAGTGGACTTGAGCAGCTCATTCCTCTTTACTTTGCACTTGATCATACACACTATGCCAGATGGACATCTGTGTTTCTTCAGGATCTCACAGAGCTCAAATGGAGACACCCAGAGTTGTTCAAGGAATTTCGATCAGGCTCTTTCGCAGTAAACACCAGAGGTAACCGGTTTTCGAAGATTGTATGTGATAAAAAGCAGGAGCATAATATAAAGGTCATCAAGTCTGACACTGGATACGTCGATATCATCAATCGGGAAGATCAGGAATTCTTCAGGAAACTCGAACTTGCCCTACCCGAAATCCAGTGCTACCTAGCTGAGGTCGAAGGTCAAGATCTAGCACACGGACACAAATAAATGCTGGACTCCTTCAAGGAAGCGTTTTCAAGCCACACTCTCAAGGTGTATCAGGGATGCTTACCAACCCCTTCAACCAAGCTCAGTTCATGAGGTTGACTCATCCATTCCCTTCCCAGATGTGGTAACTAAAGATGCCAGCCTTGTTTTTACAGTTGGCAAAACACAGCATGACCAGTTTGTGTAGGAGTGATTTGTATATGCTCAGAAGGATGTTAGTGCGAAAATCTCCCGAAATGCCCTGAAACTCCCAAGTTCAGGTGCAAAAGTCCAGCTTGCTAGCCCTGCAATCAAGCCACCTAAAGGAACCTTTGCAAAGCTGAAGGAGGCCTGCAGATCAAGAGAAGAAGAGACAAGGAGGCTCTTTGGTGGTGAATTCACAGGTAAATCTAGTTGATATAATTTCAAAGTTATTCAATGTTTTAGACACAGGCAACTTTCGTCTTACCAGATTCTCGATCAGGGTATCTGCAGGTTTAGCCCAGTCAGATTTAAGGCTTTTTAAGACTTTTTAATGCCACTCAGAATTAAATTTAATACCAATTTCACGATAACAAAATGGCAAAAATCATGGGTACTCTCAGTACTCATTCAAGGGTACTACGACTATGCCTGCACCTCATGGTACCAAAGCACCTCAAAGGCACTAAAAACAAGATTACAAACATCACAAAACAAACTGGTCAGACTACTGCTTAACCTCACTCCTAAAACCCATTTTTACCCCTGCCCACATTCAAAACCGCTCTTAAAGAGCACCTACGGGAGACTGCAATTCGAAACTGGCCACCGTAAATGTCCAACCCCCCCCCCCCCCCCCCCTCCTAATGTACAGTCTCATCCCCATCATATATATATAATATTTTCTGTTAGGATCTCTGGGTAACAGTACTGTATATTATTTGCATATCGTATATGTCACAAATGTAACAGTACTACAGTATATACCTGTATGTCATGTATGTCCCTATGCCATAAATGTCATGATGTCATGTATGTTTTTACTGTATTTATTTCTGTATATTTTATTTCATTTTTATTCTATTTTACTCTACTCTTATCCTAGGCAACTTGATTGATTTGTGTTATTATTCTAATTCGTGACCTGTCCTGTCTAAATGTTTAAATGTTGAGCGATTTGCAGTGTCAAATTTCCCACGGGATAATAAAAGTATTTCTATTCTATCTATTCTATGTTGTGTATGTCAATATGAATTCAAAATGGGGGACCCTGATGTAAACAAGACAAACGTCTTTCTCTGGTCTGCATCCCCTTATTATTGTGTGTATTGAGCTGTACTGTATTGTACACATTCTGCAATCTGTTAAATAAAGTTTTCATTCATCCAGTTGTTTTGTTTTTGTGGTTTGGTTGAATGAATACTTTATTTAACAGATTGCAGAATGGGTACAATACAGTACAGCTCAATACACACAATAATAAGGGGATGCAGACCAGAGAAAGACGTTTGTCTTGTTTACATCAGGGTCCCTCATTTTCAATTCATAGTGACATTTATGACATGCACAACATACATGACATCATGACATTTATGGCATAGGGACATACATGTATATATTACTGTTACATTTGTGACATGTCACATATATGATATGCAAATATACAGTACTGTTACCCATAGATCCTAACATATATATATATATATACATATACATATGATGGGGAGGAGACTGTACATTAGGAGGGGGTAGGTGTGTGGTAGAAAATAAATACATAGGGTGGGGTGAAGCTCTCACTCTCATCAACACAAACGTGTCCTTGCCCTTGTTTACATCCGTGAAGAGATTTTTTGGATGCAAGAAGCCAATCCAAACCTGGCTATGTAGGACGTTTTATCTTTTCCACACGTGAATGTTTTAGCGACTTCAGAGTCAGGGAACATCGCTTGAAACACCTCTCCTAGTCCCTCATTTCCATTGTAGGACTGATGCTTTGCGACCGTATTTAGAACCCACAGTACCTCAGCTTCAAGGGTTGGCGTGGAGCCGAACGTTACCCGAACAGGTGCAGATGTAATTGGTGGTAGACCTACCTGTCCCTCAGCAGTTGATGTGGACAGCGTCGCCGTCGAAAATAAATTTGATATTGAAGTTGTCTGCAGGCGGGTTTTTGCAGAGGTAAACATGCTTAGCGCTGTGCATGTGTGACTCGACTGCTTTTATTCCCATCGTTCCCAGTTTAAAATCCTTTTTGCAGAGTTTGCAGCGGGCCTCGTAATTATCTTTCACTGGGACCAACCACGGTGCAAACCAGTTCTCATTAAATTTGCACTTTCCCATGTTAAATTAACGAGTGCAAATAAATACAAATCAATTAAACTAAACTAAACGTCAGCGTTATCGCTACGGCTTGAATAACGTGTTACATATGCTCCGGTGTTCTGAAATAGCTCCCGACGGCGACACACATTAAGGACCACATTAAGGTTCCGCCCCACTGCGTACCGTTTGCGTGAAAGAAAAAAAAAAAGCCTGATTTATCTCCCGTTAATAGTTTCCCCCCAGATTTCACAATGAAACATAAGATGACATGGCATGTTTTTAAGACCTCCGAAAGTCGGATTTAAGACATTTTAAGACAAATTAAGGCCTTAATAGTTAATAGTTGAATTTAAGACTTTTTAAGACTTTTTAAGGTCCCGCGGACACCCTGTCGATACAGTGACGTTCAATTATTCATTTTATAAGTGAATTGATTTGACAGTGCTAATTTAGTTTTGGTAAAACTATTCATTTCAATCACAGGTTTACCAGAAGCCCTGTCAAGAAAGGATGGAGACATTTATCACAGCCAAAAGTCTCAAATCAGGACATCACAAGTTCAATCTACAGCCTCAGAGGGACTTGTGATAGATCTATCTGTGCAACTACGAATCCTGGCGAAGTCTCTCACCAAAGGCATGACATTCCGGGACTTTGTCTTCAAGGTGTTGAACAGTGTTGCCAAGATTGGTCATGAGAAGGGAGCAAATCGTATTGACATTTTGGCTGACCAGACTATGAACATTAAGACTGCGACTAGGAATAATCGGGGGTCAGCAGGTAGTTCACAGATGGCCTTCAGCGAGAATGACACTGTGCCAGAATCTAAGCAATTCTTTGAAGGTTTTCTGTCTAATCAAGACAACAAGGTAGCCCTGAATTTAATGTTTGCCAGGATTGCTAAGGAACATGCATGGAACTGGAGCAAGGAGTTCAGCATCACCTACGGCAGGAAGATCGTTGCAAACGTTGGCGAAAATGTTGAGATCCAGCTTTATGACCGCATAGAGATGCTTGAGGAGGCTAACAACCGCATCATTTGCCATGAGATGGACATGCTAAACAAGGGGATCAAGTCAGTTACTGTTAGAACAGTCGACTCCGATGTAGTTGTCATCCTACTAGGGTTCACTACAAAGTTCCTGTCAGTATGTTGTGATTTGCAACTTCGTCGACTTTGCTGTTCCGGACAAATGCCAGTTTTACTCAATCACAGAAGCACACAAGAAGCTTGGTGGAGATGTGGCTGATGCCATGCCTGTGTTCCATTATTTCAGTGGCTGTGATTCTGTGAGCGCCTTCTTTGGCCACTCAAAGAATGCTCAATTCAAAGCCTGGATGAACCACAGTAAGTTGACAGAGCTCACTGCTGCATTGAGAGGACTACGTTGCTGCCCTAGTATTGAGACTGTTAGGAACAGCATGGAAGTTATTGAACCCTGGGAAATGAGCTGGTACAACAAGGCTGGACTGTACAACTGTGCAAGTATAGATGGACTCAGAGTCCAGCTGTTCAAGCAGTCAGTTAAAGATGAGCTGTGAGACCTGCCCCCAAGACAGGATGCACTTCTACAGCATCTGTTGAGAGATACAGTCCAGGCAGGATGGCTGTGGGGGAACAGCCTTCTACAACTTCCTTGTCCACCGGTTGTTGAATGGGGATGGACTACCGATGGGGAGAAACTCTTCGTCAAGTGGAGCACAGTTTCCGCTGGAGACACATTGTCTCAGGTAACAGGGGTGTGTAGCTGCAGATCTAATAAATGCACCTCATGTTCTTGTGCTGGCAGGGGGATGAAATGTCTCATTTATTGCAATTGCCTCAGCAAGTGTTTGAATCCTGTGTGATGGGATGTGTGATGTATTCAAATAAAGTTTTTTTGGGGGCGGCTGGGTGGTGCAGCGGACATTGCGCTCGTCACCAACGCAAGAGACACCGGGTTCGACTCCGGCTGTCAGCGTTGCCTCCGGCTTGGGCCAGCCATCATACTAACTCAATTGGCAGAGTTAGCGGATGGAAGTCGATGGGTGGTTATCTGGACATTGTGGACAGCGACTCCTACAGGTCAGTTGGGGACGCCTGCACAGCAGAGACAGGAAATGGCGGGGGTAGTGTGAGCCTCCCACACGTTACACCTCGCCAATGAGAGTCCGCGCTGGAAGGTGAAAAGATGTGACAGGCTGCCTCCTCGTGTATCGGAGGGGACACGTGATGCAAGGCTTCTATCCTCCCTACAACCGGCCAGTGGGGGGCATATGCGAGCAACGTTCAAGACAGGGGAGGGAAGAATTGGCACAGTGGAATTGGGATGGGAAATAGAAAAAGAGGAGAAAAAGTGCATACAAAAATAAAGTTTTTTTGGACTTCAAGTGGTTTGCCCTACAACCGGCCAGTGGGGGGCATATGCGAGCAACGTTCAAGACAGGGGAGGGAAGAATTGGCACAGTGGAATTGGGATGGAAAATAGAAAAAGAGGAGAAAAAGTGGATACAAAAATTAAGTTTTTTTGGACTTCAAGTGGTTTGCTTTGGTTCTTGGGTGGTTGTTGGGGTCCTCATCTTATAACAAAGCCTCAACATAAACACTAATATGCCCCATGAGTAGATTTAGAACTTTGGCCCAAACGAACTGCATGGCCTTCATGAGCAGATTTGGCTGAAGTGGCTTGGGCGCTGATCAATTCAGAGATAAAAAAAGGTTTTTCATGAATATCTCAAAAAGTTAAGGTTTTAGGGCATATGTTTGTTCATAACACTAATATAAATGTGGTGTTTCCGCAACCTTTGAGCCCAAAATCAACTCTCTGCGACCTCCAGGAGCCGAGATAAAAAATGTCAGGTCTAAAAAGTGGGCGTGGTCGTTTCAGAGACTTCGCCTACCAAATTTTTTGGGCTCCTTGCTTTTTTTTCTTTATTGGACCCTAAATTAACAGAAAAACATTGGCTCAAATGTTAATCATGATTTGCAGCCTTGACCCCATATTTGCCCCAAACTGACCAGACTAAAACGTCCTCTCCTCTCTAACTTAGGTGGTGCCGCTCATCCTTTTCATCTGAGAACCCTGCGGTGGGTTCTCTTTTTAGTGGCCGGCTTACTCCTTCCATTTAACCGACGCTATTAAGCTAACGTTAGCTAATCGGTATAGCAGCGAGTGCAAGCAGCGTGGTATAAACAAACAAATAAACAAACAAACTAGGTCAACAAGCAGAGTTGACTTGACGCGCGAGGCTGCAAAAAAGGCGACTTGTTAAACCAAAACACGCAGTTTTTAATTATTTTACATGACTATCTTGTTACCCTGTCATGTGGTGGACAGACTTCTCAGACCTCGCAAATGTGTAACTCGCCCAATAGACTGCAGCTGCAACCGCGGAGCGAGCCTCCGGAGCGAGCAGCGTCCTGTCTCTCGAGTCGCTGAGTGATGACTCTGCTTGGCGCGGCGCGATTTTTTTTCTTCATATTTGGCGCCTCTGATTGGCTCAATTTTGTTTAAATGTGTATGCATCTACAAATCATATTATACCAGGTAGCCAATTCCGTCAAGACCGCGAATCAAATGGACGGATCTCCCCAATCAAATTGACGGAAATCCGTCTGGAGACGGAATGCTTTAATGCATGCCTCTGCTACACGCATTTGGGCCTGCACTTGATACATGTAACTGTGATCTAGCTTTAGGCTCATCAAACCTTCCTCAGTGACAGTCAAGCAGAACCGTGAGTCTTTGGCACATTCATTTAGAGTGCGGCCTTTTGCACTGAAAGGACACTTAATCTCTAACATGCCAGGCTCATGGCAAGCACAGGTCACCACGCCATCTGGTGATGCACCTATCCATGGCAGCTCTGGATTGATGATAAACCCAGATGCTGCAACGGTGAGGTCTGCATGGCGATCTTGCATCGTCATCAGGTACGACTCTCTGGCAGTGTCCTCGTTTTCTAGACCCCATCTGATGAAGATAATGCAAAAGTGAGCCATGTTATTTTGAACATTTGAGAACAACTCCAGACTAGGACCTAAACAAAACAGTGAGGTTCTAACCTGAGAACACCTGACTGTGGTGAAATTTATTTATTTATTAATTTTTCATCATTAAGCCTTGTGTTTAATTATTTAATTATTGTTTTCATAAGTAAGTGTAATACACTGAATCAATCGAAGAGATGTTCATTATTGCAAAATAAACACCAACAGGGTATGGCTCTCTTTACATTATCCCAAACATACTGAATTAGAATGTTAACATTTTGTTTTCCCCACCTAATATATAGTTTCTCAATCCAGTTCTCAATTTTATTTATTCATGATAAAGTAGTGAAAAAAGGCATGATTTCATACTGCTTAAAATTATATATATATATACCTGGTCGCTTCAGTCGAAAACTGAGAGGAGCGAGGATAACAAACTCTCTTAATCAAAGATAGAGATTTCTTTGTCCTGGCTGCCTCATGGAACGACGATGCAGTAACTCTTCCTTCTCTCTGATCAAACCACATCCTCGACTTTCTCTGTTGCCGGGTCTTCTCCTCAACTAACAAACACTAAAAAAAAGAATTCAACTATCAAAACAGCTGTAATTATCACAAAGGAATTAAGCTATTCTTAATGAATTTGGTGATGTTTATATATTGGGATTGTGACATTCTTGTTTTAACGAGCCATTCTCATTTCTTACCTGCTCTGGTGTGAGATGCAGCTCATTAAAGATCATGGCACCCTCCTCCAGCAGTGCGGGCAAATCCATTTCAAGCCTGGTGCTTGCATACAGTGTTGACAGAGGTGTTGGCAGATCCAACTGTACAGTCTTGGGCATGTATCTGAGGGAATGGCCTTCGATGACTGACAGGATCGCACTTTTCTTGGGCTTTGCCTCTTGGTCCTCACTTTGGTGGAGCTGTTCACAGAAGAACTTTAACTCATCAGCAGATGGTCTCATGTGCTGCAAATGGTCTTTTTCAACTTGCTCTTGGTTAGCAAAGATGTTAGACAACTCAGCATACTCAACTTTTTTCGTGCTTGGCTTGGTCCATGCACATGGCTTCTCGGTGCATGTCTGTCCTTCTCTCTTGTCAACAGCAGCCAAAACTGTGAACATCAGTGCAGCAGCGTGGGAACACACCTCGCCCAACCCAGCCATACATGTGCAATGTGCCATCACCACTGTCCCTTCCTCCTGCACAACTATCCATGGACATGTTGCCTTTGTGTTCAGAGCCTGGGAATGATTCACCTGTTAAGTGAAAAATGTGAACGTTAATATACAGTCAAAGCTAAACTCTCCTGAGCTTAAGAAGCCCCAAATGTTAGATGGGCCATACACAGAAAGCAATAACTTTTTTAAACAAATAAATAGTGGTTAATTAACTTAGACCTGCCAGTAAAAAATAAATATAGCCTAGAGAACTTTGTATTATTAGAAAACAGAATAAAATATTAAACTGCCTAATTGATTGATAAGTTTATTAACAGATTGCAGAATGGGTACAGTACAGCTAAATACACACAATTGTTAAGGGGATGCAGACCAGAGAAAGACTTTCGTCTTGTTTACATCAGGGTCCCCCATTTTCAATTCATCATTTTCACCCCATCATTCAATTCACCTAAACTGCAACTGTTAACAAAATTGTTCAAATACATAACGATATTGTGAGGTTTTGTCCGCTCCCCACCCACTCGCTCTGTTCCTTTAAGGTACTTTGTTGATTAATTGCATTCCCCGCCACGCTCCGTTCCTTTAAGGTACTGTGAGGATTCTGTGATGATTGGTCGGTGGCCGAACGCACACTTGTAAGTCAAGTATCAATTACCATCACGCACCTGATGTGTGTTCTAATCAGCGCCCCAATAGGCTTTATATACTGATTCCCCTACTATCAATGTTGGATCGTCTTGTATATACTTCTGTTTTTGCCTGTCCTTCCCGTTTTGTATACTCCCTCTTCATGGACCTCGTTCCTGGGGTGAGACTCGTCATCGCTCTCTATCGTTCCACGGGAGGATGCCGTGTTCTCACCCCATTCCCCCTGGACCCCCTGTTTTGCTGCGTTGCCCGTCGGCAGCGTTCTGGTCGGGAAGATGCCCGTGTTTTTGAATATTCCCTGCATTCTGCCTTTCTTTCCCGTCGCTGTCTGTTGCTCTCCAGGACTCTCGTGAAGTATCCCTTGGAGAACCAGATTCCCCGTACGAAGCTACGCCTCGTTTATCTGCCCGCTTTACGCGCTGCGCTTTGGTGAGTTTTTGAAACAGTCTTTTTGGATCACCAGTTTTTTGTGTTTGTGAAACACCGAAGAGATCCCGTTTTTGTTATACTGTTCTCACCTATTTTTTGTTGTTGGATTTACACCTTGGATTACCGTATTGTTTTTTCTCTGGACTCTGCTAACTGTGTGTATCACACCGAAGATCAAGTCACTTGGATATTTGTTTTGGATCTGTCACCTCTCTGCTATCTGTTGTGCGCTGAGCTAACTGGGATTCTCTCTCCCCCCCGTGTTCCGTCTGGAGTGTATGCTGGGGGGATCTGCAGAACGGCTCAGACGTCACAAGCAAATTCCTCACCAACACCGTCTGGGAGAATCTGCAGAGCCGCAAGACATTCTTCACATGCCAGATTCCCTGTTTGTTCTGTTTTCCACCTAATTCAATCTTGTGACTCTGAGAATAAACACGCCCTTGTTTTTGGCTAACTCTGAAAACAACTCTCTCTGTGCCGTTGCGTTTGGGGTCGGTTACAAACCATAACAGATATAATATTTGAACTTGTGTGGTAATGTTAGTCTAACGTTATTGTTTTAAAGACTAGTAAGGCTTAACGTTCTGGCAGTCAACATGGAAAGTCGCATAACTACTCTCTATAACATTAGCACTCTAGACTTAACGTTAACCACCACCAAAATAACACGGTTGATAATGGTTGTTGAATTACTTACACGTCCTGTGATTACATATATATTTTTGGTCTCCAGATGCCATATCTTGGTGTCGTTCACCCATCTTGCAACGGAATATTGATAAGCATCGGTGCTCTTGAAAGCCTTCAGGGTCTCTCCGGTGAATGGGGATAGATTATGTACAAGATAGATGTAGATGTCGGGAAAAGTAAGTTGGGGCAGACGTTCCGCTGATTTAACACTTTCCGTGCCACTCACGAGATTTCTCGTTTTTTTTTTATAGGTGGTTGAATGCCACTCACGAGATTTCTCGGATTATTATTATTTTTTTTTTTTAGCGATCTGAAAAATTATTGCATCACCCGAGCCTACCCGAGTATAGCCGAGGGGCGCCGGCGATCACTGTGGAAAAAAGCGCCCCCCTCGTCTCCCAGATGACATAAGTGATTTTGGAATGGACTCAATGAAAATGAATGGGGAAAAAAATCCGGTACTCCACATTTTCCAGTCCACTGATGCAGCCGGGGTTACCACAGTTCATTCTGGATCCTCTGAGCCCCGCGGATCATGGAGTACTACTGTATCGCGTTGGATCCAATACACGTATCGATTTTTTCGAATGGTGATCAGGAATTGGAATATACCAGTTGGATACCATCTGATGTCAGGTAAGGACTCTTATGTTATCAGTGTTAGGATAATCAGAGTAAGTTTGATGAAGTTATAAGCTGTTTTGTGAAATGTCTTCTTTCGGTTTCACTGTAAAAGTCCGTGAGGAAATCAATGGAGCGATTATCCGTGCGCGGCCGTAATGTGCTTGCGTGCACATATAATATTGATCATCTAGCGTTTATTTGAAAACGATTCATAAAAAGGCCGACAAATATCAACGTTGTGGAATATTCCAGTAAAGGACGATTTTCATAGAATGCTCCAGAATGGGCTGTTTTTTATTTCAAAACGGGGGCTTTTCTAAATGCTCTGAAAACGGAAACGACGCGATAAAAAAACAATCTGCCTTGACAGCACTGACTGGAAAATAGTCTTTGATAATGCGATGGGCAGATTAGACACATAATTTAGCCATAATTTAAAACATAGATTAGGCGATATTAACGTTAACATTGGCGCCGATGGTGGCATTCAGCCGGTAAAAAGGAAAACCAGGCGTGGCGCTCAAAGTGTTAAGGGGATGCAGACCAGAGAAAGACTTTCGTTTTTCGTTCAATTCATAGTGATATTTGATGTATTTGATGATGTTTGATGTATTCAGGGCCATTTCACGTTGATTAAACGTTACACATTACATCCTGCTAAATGAACGTTAGCTAATGTTACAGTACGGCCAGCCTTGCGGTCGCATTCATAACGATAACGTTAACTTGACAGCAAATGTGGATATGCATTTGAGCAGTTGCAAGTGTTAGTTGATTAGTTGATTGTCGTTCTGACATAACTGCAGTAATAACGTTAAACCTAAGTTAACTTACCAGTTAATTCAGTACATGATGCACAGGACGTGATAAAAATAGTCGACGGGTCCATCCAGTTACATTTTCCCCCAACTAGAGAGGCAGAGTAGGGGCGGGTCTTCGGTGCCAGCAGTTCGATTGTCTCAACGTAAAGAATAATACTGTACAGCTTACAGTAGCTGATTATCCATAAAAAACGCACGTTAATCGAAAATCGAAAAAATACCACACCATTACTGTACCAATGACAGTCAAATAATCTACAGAAAAGCATTACATTTGCAAAATAATATGTCCAAGACTAGTGTCGCATGCACACACACGCACACACACATTGTAGAATAGCTCCCTCTCTCCACCGTGTAACTCGACTCCCCCTACTGGTTGAACCAGGCAGAGCAGCGTCAGCAGACGTCAACTTGTGTCAACCAATGGCATCTAGCTGGATACCGGCTGGAGAGTCCTCGTTTATTTCTAATCAAGTATTCAAAAGCCCCATTTTTCTCACTTTGGATTTCAGGCTGTGTTGGCCTGGCTCCGCGCATAAGCACTTTGAGTGACAGTCATCCACACAGTCTGCGACTGGCACAGAGAGAGACTGAGGGGGATGCGTGTATGCCTTCTACAGCGCTGTTCGGTTTCCGCGTTGCCGTTTTGCGCTCTGATTGGCCGAGCGCGCGCATGCGCATGAGCCGCGACAAGCGACCCTCCGTGCTCCGGCTTTCAACAGCGGAGAGAGTATTATGGGGCTTATGCTGCGAAGCAGTAACACAACACATAGTTAAGTACGACTTAAGTACGACTGACAGATACATTGCAACTATGTGTTCACTGTTGTGTTACGCCTTCTCGGCATAAGCCCCATAATAAGACCGTCTCTGGCTTCGTCCAGCGGACACCATGGCGAGCTCAGCGATGCCGCTCGCGGCAGCGTACTCTCCCCGCTGTTGAAAGCCTTATCGCAGCACGGAGGGTCGTGGACCCGCAACGCAGCCGCGAAGGCGGCGATGAAGCCCGAGTCGCGGGATTTTTTATTGGTTTGTCATGACAAACCAATTACATAATCCAACATATGTGTAAAGAAACAACATATTCCAGTTAACGGTATATTTTTTTAATGATTGCTTACGGTATAAATTAGGTTAACTGGAGCTTAGTATTGCTGCCTGGCTGAGGGTCGCGGCTCATGCGCTCGCTCGGCCAATCAGAGCGCAACGCGGAAACCGAACAGCGTTGTAGAAGGCATACACGCGAGGGGGATACTAATTAATTTCGCCGGGGGGGAGGGGGCATAATCCCACGGGACAATGCATTGGTAACTTGTTTCAAATGACAATATATACCCCCGTGATTATTATTGTACGGATCGGAATACGGGCGTGCTCGTGGGAGCATGCACAAAGATATTACAGTGATATGCTGGTGCTGCGAGGGAGAGAGAGAGACGGAGGCACGGAGCACTGTAAACAAACGCTGTGTCCGTGCCTGTGTAAACAAACGCGTGTGTGAGAGAACAGGTCCCCTTCTCTCTATCTTTCTCTCCCTCGCAGAGTGCAGTCGAGCACTTTCTCGTTTGAGGAGGTGTCGGGTTACACAATCTGTCTCGCTCTGTTTGAGGAAGTGAAGATTTCCACTCGCTCTGCTATCGCTGTGTGGGCTGCCTAGGTAGATTGTGGGCGGGCATTGGCTCCAACCACAGAGCCAATCAGATCACAATCAGCTCCACCAGCGCCAAGTAACGTCACCTAGCGAGTCAAATCAGAATGACCTAATTAAATGGAGGAGGAAATTGTCTCAACTGAATGAGAGCAATCTGCCAATATGGTACTAACCCCTATTACTATAAAATAATGCTAGACACTGAAAAAAGCCATTTATAATGCATGTCCCCTTTAACACATTGGGTGCCATGCAGTATGCCCATCTTTACCACTCTGCCAGTGCTGTAAGCCTATGGAGTGGCTCACCTTCTTTGCAGGGCTATAACCTTTTTTTATATTATAGCTATATCGACATTACTATGGCCCATTCAACATCGGGTATCTATCGTTCCGGATGTGGGAACGTTATATTTTTCCATTCATACATTGTCGTGTTAGTACCGTCGAGAATATATGTATGTTTTTAGACTGTATAGCAGTAATTCCTAGAATGCGCGCTATAGGCCCCGACGCGTATTATACATTATCGATTGGCGTTTTGTCCCTATACACGCTATATTAAAAATTTCAAATGAATATGACCGCTATACATTATGCTCCATCATGCGTGAAGGAAATGGGGGGGGGGGTCGTTTATGATTCCTTGATTGTCACTAACGGCTTTCTTTAGTAAGACACCATACGTTGATCGGACAGATTGCAATGAAATTAATAAACAATCGAGCTGGAAATAACGTTAGATTCCTCTTACCTCTGGCCGATGCGTCTGGAGAAAAAAATATCCAATTATTTGACGTCGATCTGCTAGATCCATTTTCCGTTTGTATGACGCAATAAACGCCGAAAGCATATTGATTCTTGCGTCTCGAAAGCGATCCCATGCACTCGAGTGTGTATCTTGATCCACGTTACAAGATATCTCTGGCGGAGCTTTTTCCCCGATGCACCGAGCGCCACTTCCGGTTTAGAGTGGAGTGTAACTCGCCTGAAATCCACAAGGCGGCGGTATTGAGGCATTGCAATATCAGACAGGGTCCAGCTGGCTCCCGGAGGCTTCCTGGATGAATTATGAATGCCAATAGCGAATAAAAGAAATAACGATCTTTGGCACTCAACGCATGGCGGGCAATTAATGTGTTAACACTTTGACGACCGTTCGGCGCAGTCTAATATGGTGCTAGAGGACCAAGGTTTGTTGACAAACCGAAGTGTCTTTGTAGAGCTATATCTATACTTTATAGCAGGAGTAGGCAACCCTAGGCACGCGGGGGCATTTGCATAGGCACAGGGGGCAGCAGTATAAAAAAAAAAAAACGTATATTTTATTTATTTTTTTGCAATTTAGCTGGAAATACATTGCTACTAGGGGTGCACCGATATATCGGTCGGGTATCGGTATCGGCCGATAAGTACCTTGTTGACTGCTATCGGCCTATCGGCCGATAAGCTCAAATGTGCCGATAGCAGTCGCCGATAAATACCCATCAATTTGTGTAGCGTCAAAAGGCACAAAAAAAAAGTTCACTCGAGACCTACCTGCACAACGCCCGCCATCCCCCACACACACACACAATCTACTGCATCAAAGTAACTACTTATGATTAACAAGGCATTCGTTTTGTGGCATTAGCGTTATATAGTTAGTGTTACACGGACAATAACATCAGCATATTATTATTACCCATAGCAGCAAGGCATTACTCCGAGTCCGTTCATTAGCTCGGTTCCATTCCGTACCCAACTACACATTCTGCAATCTGTTAATAAAGTTTTCAACCAGACAAATGTATAGAAAGGCTTTGTTTTATTATAACATTTGTTGCAGTAAAATCATTATGTCTCATTTGGTCATGCGTGGAGCGCCGGTCGGCGGGCCGGGCAGCTAACGTAGCTACGTTATTAGCTATTAGATGCAAGACTAACGTTACTGGTGAAAATGTGATTTGCGTTGGAATACTCCTTTGTCAACTTGCTGTACTTTGCTTGCAGGTCTGCAGTCATTATTGCTGCATTATGAATACCCCCAACTTTAGCCAAGGTAACGTTATGGCTAAACCTTTAACAATAGTTAACGCTAGCTTTCGGTTAGCTGTTCAATGCTATTAATAACACAACTCCCCGTCAACACCCTCTCTCGGGAAGATGGCATTTAAGAAAGTATCTGCTGTTAAAATGAAGTGTTACACGTTCAATAACAAGCATATTATTTACCCGAACATAGCAGTAAACAAGGCATTACTCCGTTAGTCCGTTCATAGCTCGGTTCCATTCCGTTGCTCATTCCGTACCCAACTACACATTCTGCAATCTGTTAATAAAGTTTTCAACCAGACAAATGTATAGAAAGGCTTTGTTTTATTATAACATTTGTTGCAGTAAAATCATTATGTCTCATTTGGTCATGCGTGGAGTGCCGGTCGGCGGGCCGGGCAGCTAACGTAGCTACGTTAAGTGTGTTCTGCTCTCGCAAACAGAACAATGGCGGCATGCCCGGAAGTAGAAACATTTATAAACGCTTGCCGATTGGTCGGCAAGCGGGAGGTGGGTGCTAGCGGTGTGGCGTAATTGGCCGAATCGACTGTCAATCAAAATGGTTCCATTGCATTGGTTGAAAGCTCTGGTTGAGAGAATAGTATCCCGCTGCAGGCCGCAAGAATGGTTCCATTTCATTGGTTGAAAGCTCTGGTTGAGAAAATAGTATCCCTCTGCAGGCCGCAAGACGATACTGGGAGAGAGATAGTGATACCATAAACATATTTCTTGATGTTTCATTTTTTTTAAGTAAGTAAAGAGGCCTACAAATACAAACATACACATACAAATATACAGTAGTTTCATTAAAAAAAAAAAAAAAAAAATTATTTTTTCTTTTTTACAAATACTTATATACAAATATACAAATATCGGTATCGGTATCGGCCGATAGTGTTAGTTGAACAATCGGTATCGGTATCGGCGGCCAATTTTCATATCGGTGCATCCCTAATTGCTACATCATTCAGTAACATTTGCAGAGCCTTATAACAAAAACATTATTACGGTCACCATTGTGACCAGTGGCAAATTATCTATTTTTCTATTTCATTGAACATTGCACATGTTAAAAGCCATATTTTTTTCTCAAAATGTGAGTATTACCAAGTCAACTTGTGTTCTTAAAACAATGACAATAAACATAGTTTTATTAGGTTGAAATAATGTGGTTATTTTTCTGTTAACTTATTATGGATTGAAAACTGAAAACCTTAATGCACAGTAACTGAACTCAATATTTTTAAGTTCTGGTAACTTATTATTATTATTTTTTTTACAGTGTAGTCTTGCGATCAATCAAAACTTATGTACACGATATACCTCACATTCACCCTCCATTCACATCCTGGTGTTCTCCTGGTGTTCTCCATTAGGCCTGTAGGTAGAGCTATGACAGCACACGTACAGTACACACACCGATGGTGTGTGATGTGTCCAAAAATGAATGGGCAAATGTGAGTGAAATGGTCGCACTGTATGCAGCTGTTTGTCTGCATTGCATTCCCCCCCCCCCAACTCAGATTTAGGGTTGATACAACCATCATAATAATATTGTTAATAATAACAATAATGATGTAATAATGTAAAAATGTTCATTAAAAATACCTGATTATGAGAAAAAAAAATTACGATGCATGGAATATTGTTGAGGCACACTAGTTACAACTATATTTCAAACAGGCACTCCATGTCAAAAAGGTTGCTGACCCCTGCTTTATAGTATTGCTATCTGTCCATTCTCATTGTCACTTGAGTTCATAAAGAGTCCCTTCAAAATGGCTCAAAGAGGGGCGGTTAGGTGGCCGAGCGGAGATTGCGTTCGTCACCAACTCCGGGGTTGTCACCAGCTTGGCTGGCCGTCTGCACTAATACAATTGGCTGTATTAGAGGGTGGGAGAAGCTGGCGGGGTGGGTCCGGGTCGTTGTAAACAGCGACTCCTACAGTTCGGTCGGGGCGCGTGCTAAGCGCGGATAGGACTTGAGGGGGATAGTGTGATCCTCCCACACGCTACGCCCTCTCGATGAGAAAATGCGCTGCCAGGTGAAAAGAAGCGGTGATTGGCTGGACGTGTGTCGGAGGAAGCACGTTGTTCTGAAGGATCAGATTAAACCGAATATATATATTTATTTATATATATTTAATTGTATTTGCGTATATATACTGCGCTATTAAAGTAGAGCTTTCTTTTAGTCCAGTTCATTACCCTCCAACAGAGTGACAGACGCAAAAGCCTCCCCGCGAACCACGTGTGGGCAGTAAGGCCAATTCGGCCCAGTATCGGCATTGAGACATCGTGTATATTAATATTTGAATAGTCATATTTGGCACTATATCGTCGAGTTGGACGTATTCTATTAAGCTAATAATAGTCTATTCATATGTAGTGCCTCGTGCGGTAAGAGTTCTATAGTAATCAGCACCCCCATCGTTTCGGGCATCAGCTGGACGCTTATCCAGGGTGGTTGACCCCACGTGAAGCTGCACCCGAGGAGCTCCAGGCCAAAGAGCGAGTGGACCTGTATATTGGATTATTCTACCGACGACGGCTAGCCTTCCCCGGCTTGGATTATGCTTTGAGTACTTTGATTATTCTATGGATAAAGGCCAACACTGCGGTGTGTTGGAAATACCCCCCCCCCGGAGAGGACGACAGGTGAGACGGCGCTCTGCACAGTGAGGTCGCCTCACGTCTCTCCGTCGTGGACCGGAGGACGCCGGCCACAGAGGGTCCAACTGCATTCATCTGTGGATCGAGGATCGTTGGGCACCGTGTCGCACATCTGTGGACTCTCCCAAGATACCCTCGGCCAGACGGGATCCAGCCAGTGACTCTCTAACCCCCCCCCCCCCTTCCAGCTGTCCTACAAGCAGTCGGAACCTTCCCCTAGTGTATCCAGCTATATAATCATTCAAGTATCATCGCTATTGTTCCCTAAATATTCCAGGTTGTATATTTGCTTCCTGCGCAATCAGAGATTGGACATTCGATATTGATCTACCTACGAATACTCATTTGCCATAAAAGTGCATACTATTTCAAATCATAAATGTAATTAAGTGATCGTTGTACATACCTTTTGCTATGTATTAAAACTCAAACTTTCGATTTGGTACATTTGTGTTGGATCCGTTTATCAGGTGGGAGTGTTCAACATATTCATACCTAGTACTGGGTGGCCAGAGTCTAAAGTACAAGAGGTAGTGGTAGTAAGTATCATATCTAACCATACAGTCAGGGAATTGTACCCCTCAGTTACACACGTGGTAGCCTCCACTCTCCCAGATGATCTGACTGTGGGGGGTAAGTGCGCAGCGACCAGGAAGGGACTGGGAATTGGCATACGACTAACATTGGGATGGGAGAAAATCGGAGGAAAATGGAGGGGGAAAAAGAAAAAAAGAAAAAAGAAAAAAAAAATGGCTCAAAGAAAAAAAAATACATCAATAGGTTGTCATTTTATAGCGCCGTGAATATAAGCTTTTCGTCTCATATATTTTCTGGAAAGCTACTTATAGAGCTAAAGGCTACTAACGTTATATTCAACAGCATTTCTGTTGTATATATGCTAATGAAATAAAACAAACTGCTTATGAACTGGACTATCCCATAGCATCTATGGATTAAAGGGGGGCGGCGGGGAACGTCGATTAGTATTATTGATTACCAATAGAGTGTCCGTGGAAGTAGCCACATTCACTGATCGAATGCTTGCGTCTCACAACAATGTCTAATCCGGCTGTAATTTAGGTGAATAAGGTCTTACCGTCACCCGGTGGGATTCCCTCCAGCATTTCCCCGTTATCGACCGGCATCTGGTAGATATGTCCATTGGTTGATGATAAATGCCCTTATTCCATGGTGAAATTTGCGATTCGAAACGTGATCCACGGTGCATAGTGTTGCTTTGGGATCAGGGCAATATCAGGCTCCGTTGTGATAGTTTTAGTTCATTGATCTAGTAATATTTGATGTCAATATCTTATATATCTGTGCACCCATTGTCTCCCCACGCTGTAGGACCGTGGCTCTGTGTCTCCCTCCACCCCCCTGTACATCCTGACTGTCTGTGGCTCCCTCCTCACACACGCACACGCGCCTCACACACATCCTCCTCTTCTGACGCGCACACGCACACACACTCACGCGCACCATCTCCCCCACCCAGCTGTCAGGGCCGTGATTTGTGGAGGTGTTGTTCGAGACTAGGGGTCTCCTACATCTGGACCCCATTAGCCCCCCCTTCTGAAACAAGCACACACACCACATACTACACACACAAATACATACACACATACACCCCTCCCCTCCTCCTCTGTATAAATGACATGTAGTGTGATGTACTTCTTTCTTCTACTGGTGGTGCGAGGAGCTGAGCCCGTGCGGGCTGCAGGAGGTCTCTGTGTGACCAACAAATAAAAGCTCCGTTTGAAATACTGTCGTTCCGCGAATCTTTTGGTCGACTGGTCCATAACCATATCAATTCAAGGACTCACGAGGGTTATCCCTTACAGTTGGAGGTAAAAAAAAAATCCAATCGCCCACAATGATACTGCAGTGGAGCGATGGCGCCCCTAAGAGGATCTGGCCGGTATTGCATGTTGGCGAGTCCACAGAGGAGGGTAATTCTGCAGAGCCGATGGGGGATGTTGATCCAGTTATTAATATGGAATAAAACAATAACAACTTGCCACGGCTGGTCCACAGCGCATGGCACCGAAACCCGTATAAACTTGTGGCTGGTCCTTAATGTGTTAAGAGTGCTGAGCACACTTATGATTGAATGATTGTTTGAAAATGTTATTAACTTGACAGACTGTGTTCTCCATGTTCTTAACACATTGGGTCCCGTTTTTCTCACGGTATTTCTTTTAATTGCTATTGCCATTCATAATTCAGCGGGGCACATTTACATTTAGTCATTTAGCTGACGCTTTTATCCAAAGCGACTTACAAGTTCTGTACGACAAGCCATCAGGAAGAGCACAACTCTATCAGCTGAGTAACAATGTTCATCAAAGTGTTGAGTGCTACAGTGTAGGTTAGTTTATTAGGACAAGTGCATGACAGTATGGTTAGTTAGGGTTAGATTTTATTTTTTATTTTTTTAATTCAGATAATGGTTGAAGAAGTGCGTCTTTAGTCGACGGCGAAAGATTGGACGTGTTTCGGCTGTCCTAACTGGGGTGGGTAGTTCATTCCACCATTGTGGGGCAAGGACTGAGAATAGGCGACTTCTCTTTGATGACCCTCCCGGAGCTTGGATAGGAGTAGGTCTGAGGCGGCCAGAAGATGCAGAGCGTAGGGGTCTTGAGGGTGTGTAGTTAGAGACCATTGACCGGAGGTAGGCGGGAGCAGTTCCCTTTGCCGCACGGTATGCTAGGTCGAGGGCCTTGAAGCGGATTCGTGCAGCAATGGGGAGCCAGTGCAGGTCCCTAAGAAGTGGGGTGACATGGGCCGACTTCGGTAGGTTTGAGATCAGGCGGGCCGCTGCGTTCTGAATGAGTTGAAGAGGCTTAGTGGCAGTGGCCGGGAGGCCAGCGAGCAGTGCGTTGCAGTAGTCGAGGCGGGAGATGACTGTTGATTGGACGAGGAGTTGGGTGGCTTCTTTTGTCAGGAAGGGGCGTATCCTTCTGACGTTGCTCAGGAGGAATCGGCAGGTTCTGGTTGTCGCTGCGATGTGAGCAGAGAAGTTCAACTGGTCGTCGAGGACAACACCAAGGTTCTTGGCGGTCGGGGACGCGGTCACAGCTGCATTCTCGACTGTGATGGAAAGGTCGGTCAGGGGGGAGGATTTGGCCGGCAGGTGGAGCAATTCTGTTTTGCTTAGGTTCAGTTTGAGGTGGTTGGTCGTCATCCAGGCGGAGATGTCGGACAGACAGGCCGAGATCCGCTCAGAGACGTGGATATCTGAGGGAGGGAAGGAGAGGAAGAGTTGAGTATCGTCGGCATAACAGTGGTAGGAGAAGCCATGAGACGTGATAATGTTACCCAGTGATTTAGTGTAGAGGGAGAAGAGAAGGGGTCCTAAAACCGAGCCCTGGGGGACACCCGTCCGCAGGGGGCGGGTGGCCGACAGGGTCCCTCTCCATGACACTTGGTAGGAGCGGTCATTGAGGTATGATGACAACCATGTCAGCGCAGAGCCAGCCACTCCCATTCCTGCGAGGGCCGCGAGGAGGATCTGGTGGTTGACTGTGTCGAAGGCTGCAGATAGATCTAGGAGAATCAGGACAGAGGAGAGGCCTTTCGCTTTTGCTAAGTGAAGTGCCTCTGTGACCGCAATGAGGGCTGTCTCTGTGGAGTGACCAGTCCTGAAGCCTGACTGATTAGGGTCTAGGAGGTCATTCTGTAAGAGATAAGCAGTAAGTTGGTTGGATACAGCACGTTCAAGTGTTTTAGAAAGGAAGGAGAGAAGAGAGACAGGACGGTAGTTGCCTATGACGGTAGGGTTCAGGGATGGTTTTTCTATGAGGGGCGTGACTCTGGCTTGTTTTAGGGAGGTGGGGACCACCCCCGAGTTGAGTGAGGAGTTGATGGTTGCAGTTAGGAATGGGAGGATGTCTGGTGCTATGGACTGGAGGAGTGGGGAAGGTAGCCGGTCCAGCTGGCATGTAGTCGGACGGTTCGACGTTACCAGTGTCAGGGTCTCGGCTTCTGTAATGGGAGAGAAAGATGACAGAGTGAAGGATGAGGTTCTCGATTCAGCATTTGGAATGGGTGGGGGTTGGGAGAAGGAGCTGCGGATGTTCTCCACTTTTTCCTCAAAGAAGATCGCAAAGTCTTCGGCAGAGAAAGATGAGGGAGGGGGGGGTGGGGGGGGAGTGAGGAGGGAGGACATGGTAGCATGCAGTTTGCGAAGATTCTTGGCAGAGGCCTCGATCCTATGGTGAAAGAAAGAAGCTTTGGCATTAGTAATGGTTTTGGAGAATGTTAACAAGAGGTTGTGATATGTGTCGATGTCAGCAGTGAGGCGTGACTTTCTATACTTCCTTTCAGCTGCTCTCAGGACCTGTCTTTGTTCTCTCACTGGATCTGTCAGCCATGGACTGGGTGGGGAACGGCGGGCAGGTTTCTCAACGAGGGGACAGAGCTTGTCGAAGGAGGTTGCAAGGGCTGAGAGGAGGGTGGAGGTTGCCATCTCTGTGGAGAGAGCAGAGAAGGTGTCACTCAAAGGTAGAGTGGATAGTATGTCAGAGGAGAGGGTGGAGGGGGATAGGGAGGGCAGGTTGCGTCTGAGTGAGACGGTTTGAGTTGGGGTGAAGACCTTTCGGTTAAGCATGAGAGTTAGTGAGAAGGATATGAAGGAATGGTCAGATACATGTAGGGGAGTTACCGTGGTGTTAATGATGCTGGAGTTACGGGAAAATATGAGATCCAAGGAGTTGCCTGCTTTGTGGGTGGGAGGCATGGCAGTGGGAGTCAGGTCAAATGATTGTAGGAGGGAGACTACTATGACTGACTGAGATGAGTCAGGCAGGTTGAAGTCGCCCAATAGAAGGAGAGGGGTACCATCTTCCGGTAAGGAGCTTAGAAGCATGTCCAGCTCATCTGTGAAGTGATCGAGCGGACCTGGAGGGCGGTAGAGTGTAACAATGGTGAGATTGAAAGGATTTGAGACAGATACTGCATGATATTCAAAAGAGGAGAGTGACAGTGCTGGGAGGGGTGTTAAGTTTGTAGTCCATGAAGGAGATGTCATGAGGCCAGTGCCTCCACCCCGCCTGGAAGGTCGAGGTGTGTGAGTGAAGTTATAGTTTGTAGATAATGCTGCAGGTGTTGATGAGTTATTGGGGGTTATCCAGGTCTCAGTTAGAGCCAGGAGCTGCAGATTTTGACTATGGGCGTAGGCAGTAATGAAGTCAGCTTTCTTGACTGCTGATTGACAATTCCATAGGCCTCCCTGTACTGTGACAGGTGTATTAGTGGCTGTAGGAGGGTAGGATAGATTAGCCGGGTTGCTAGCAAACTGCCGTGGGTGGGTTGAGTCTGTTCTGGGGGAGCAGATTGTGGATATGAGACACATTGTGGTGTCAAGAGTGGCAGGGAGGAAGTAGAGAAATAGCAGAGTGGGAGGGAAAGGGAGATTTTTCAGAGTGGAGTGTAAGATAGGATTATGATGTACTTAGCACTGGGTGGATCCCTGGATTCCTCCGTAGATAACTCCAGGAAAACTCCTCTTTGTCCCTCTTCGTTTCTCGACGCTTCGCTGACGCTAAGCCAGCAGGCCTTTAAATCCCTATCACTAATTAGTGCTTTCTAACACCTGGCCCTTAATGGGTCACTTAAGGAAACAAAATGGCCGCTTTAAACACGCCCCTTAACAAAGTCAGCTGGTCAAGTCAGCAATCAAGTCTCAGTTTAAAGATATTACTAAATGACTTAAAATGTCTTACCCTGATGCAGTGTAAGTCTCTCAGTGAATGAGCTGTCCTTCCACAACAGAATGTAGTACAGAGTGATTCCAGGAGAGGCTGAGGTTCTGCTTTTAAGCAGTGACAGGGCTCTGAGATCACACTCAGTACACAAGTGCTGTCTTTAAGCAGGAAGCAGCTTTTAATGGGTCACTTAAGGAAACAAAATGGCCGCTTTAAACACGCCCCTTAATCAAGTCAGCTGGTCAAGTCAGCAATCAAGTCTCAGTTTAAAGATATTACTAAATGACTTAAAATGTCTTACCCTGATGCAGTGTAAGTCTCTCAGTGAATGAGCTGTCCTTCCACAACAGAATGTAGTACAGAGTGATTCCAGGAGAGGCTGAGGTTCTGCTTTTAAGCAGTGACAGGGCTCTGAGATCACACTCAGTACACAAGTGCTGTCTTTAAGCAGGAAGCAGCTTTTAATGGGTCACTTAAGGAAACAAAATGGCCGCTTTAAACACGCCCCTTAATCAAGTCAGCTGGTCAAGTCAGCAATCAAGTCTCAGTTTAAAGATATTACTAAATGACTTAAAATGTCTTACCCTGATGCAGTGTAAGTCTCTCAGTGAATGAGCTGTCCTTCCACAACAGAATGTAGTACACCTTGTGCATACTGTTCTGAGTTATACTTTATTATTTATGTCTGTTTAACGGTGTGATATTAATATTCAGGGATGATGTGGTTTGTGTATGGGTGAATCAAAAGGCAAAGTGAAAGTTAATAAACAAGAGAAAAAAAAAGAAAGGACGAAGGATAAGGGAAGAAAGAAGCTCAAGGAGGGTCTCTGGACCCAGATCACACATACAAGCCTTAGACAGTATTTATCATCTTTGAGTAGGAATTACTTGTTTATGCCTGTTTAAGGGAGATACACAATCAGCCTTTGTATCAAGTACCTAGAAAACAACTGTAGGGGAACCAGACAACTAACCATGATACCCATGTAAATATTTATGTGCACTGTTTTTTCTTTTTGTTTTTATTGTGATGTTAGTTTCTTTTTTTTTTGTAAGTGCTGTCTGTCTAAAACTGTTAATAAAAATTTAAGTTTAAAAAAAAAAGAAAACTTTATTAACAGATTGCAGAATGGGTACAGTACAGTACAGCTCAATTACATAAGGGGATGCAGACCAGAGAAAGACTTTCGTCTTGTTTACATCAGGGTCCCCCATTTTCAATTCATCATAACATAAATGACATACAGGTAGACAGTACTGTTGCATCTAGACATTTATGACATACCAGATCTACAAATATACAGTAGTTTATGAGTACAAAAATAGTCTAAAAAGAGAGTATATACATTTGACGTAGAAACTGTACATTGGAGGAGGTTGGGTGGGGAAACACTGTACAATTGTACAAAAGGTACAGTCATCAATGTTACAAAAACATTCATCTGGCTAACAGTTACAGAAAACATGCATCTGGCTAATGTTGCATTCTTTAGATTGACCTTGAAGGATGAGGACAGGGTTTAGGGTGAATAAATGGACTAACTGTGTTGTTTTATATAGGTCAGGAGAAGATGTGACCAAGCACCGGAACCCCCTTTGTGCATGGTGAACCACCCAGGTTTGGAACCGGTCTCCCTAAACCCATATTCGCTGCAAATGGCAAACAATATCTACAGGGCAGATTATGGGCGTCTGCCAATCCGGGGCGTAAACAAGTATGTATAATGTAATAACAGTACAGCTGTATAATGTATTTAATGAAGGAATGTCACTGTGTTGTACAGCACAAAACACAATTTATTTTACATTATAATACCAGCGAATATTACTTGTACATCATACAATTGTGTAATTGTAAATGAACAAAGGCAGTTGTGCAAATAGTGACAATTCAAGTATATACGATTAACTGAACTTGTTATTTATCCAAATAATAAACATTGGATAACCAAGGAGCAGTTATCAATAAAAAGAACATGGCTTCCATAAACGTGTCTAGTATGGGGTCAACCTAATGCTTCTCTTCAGTGGGATTATTTTAGTCACATCTGGCTTGATAATAATACACTTTAGTTGTATAGCACCTTTCATACAAGGATTTGGACATTTACGGTGGCCAGTTTAGAATTGCAGCCTCCCGTAGGTGCTCTTTTGAGAGCGGTTTTGAAGGTGGGTAGGGATTCACATTTTTTCCCGCATAAAGTGCAGACATAAAATTAGGCATAAAATAAGCATAAAATAGAAAGCAGCAAAATAGACAAAGTCAACATAAGGCATAGAACATGAAATTGATTTGGTAGGATCAAGGATAGAGATTGATTTCCCACTAAGGCCATTCATACAATACCAGCCTTGTTGCATTGGACACACGTGTCTGTCCAGGGGAGATTGTGTTCTTACCCCCACACTTTAAAATATAAGCTGCTCAATTTCAACTGGCTAAAGTTTTGAATGGTCTATTGATGTGTGTCGACGGCAGGCTGTTATTTCAAGAGAGACCTAGCAGACGTTAGCAATGAGATATCACTCATTATGTCGTGTTTGTCTGCACAGGTGGCCTCATTGTCGAGTTGGACTCCTACAGTCCGCTCACAGGCTTCAAATTGAACCGATGGAGATCACGCATTGTGATTTTAGCTTAGTATTTTACTATATGTTCTGAATTTAACTGACATTTCCTCCCACAATCTAGTGAAAGATTAAATCTCTTATTTATTATGTACACGGACAGCTGCAGATCGCTTCATGACCAAAGGCATCTGGTTAAGGATGACACTGTCCTTGTATCCCTACTGTAAATTGTACCTAAAATTGTACCTCATCCCATTTCTGCTTTGCACTAGATAGTACTGTACATTAGTACACTGCATAGTATTGTGTATTGTATATTATATGGTAACTCAGAACATTGTACATATGTCTATACCGAACAACTGTGACCTCATTTTCTTCTTCTAAATTCATGCTATATTATGTTATTATGTTATTTGATACTATCTTGTCTAGCACAGTCTCTGGAGCGTAACAGTAAGAAGCATTTTGTATGAAAGTATTCTGTACTTCTGTATGACAACTATTAAAGAACTTGAACTTGAACTTGAACTTGCAGCGCTCCGAAACTGATCATGGACCTTTTCATAAATAAAATACTTTTTTCTTCTTTAGTCGTTTCAGATATGTAGCTTATCGAAGCTTTGTCAGCTGGTGCTGGGGTTTTCTGGGCCGCCACGTGAGGGTTGTCATTCCCTCTTGTGTGGTCCTTCGCATCCATGCAGAATACCCAGATGAGGAGGGGGTATACACTGGCTTCAGACCACCGCCCCTTGACTAAAGAAAATAAAAACATTAAAAAAAAACTCTAAACTCTACTGTATAATGAGTCTTGGTTGGTATGAGTGTGTATAATGAATATAAGTATGGGTATGACTGTATAATGAATATGAGTCTGGGTTGGTATGAGTGTATACTACTCATTGTATAAATGGTTGAAATGTTCGAGATAAATAAAGAACATTACTGAATATGAGGGAGCAGGTTCATTGGACCAGTAGCCTGGTCTGGCTTCAGACCGCCCCTTCATTAAAGCGTGACTCATATCCCGCAATGGCATCCTCCATCGAAGGCCTGTCAAAATGCGCAGACAGATGTTCAGGGATGGGAATCTCAAGCACCTGCTCCATGTAACGCTCCGGTTCAATGATGACGCTGTCAAACAAGAGCTCCATAAGCTCGTTCACATAAGTCTGTAAATAAAAAATGCCATGTCATGTTATAAATGTTATTTAAATTTATTTTTATTCGTATAACTTGTTATTGCTGTTCAACTGTAAGTGCAGTTTTAGTCTTTCAATAATATAGTTTATGCATGTTAATAAAGATGTTTTACTTACTGAATGTTGCCGCAGCCCTTATGGGTTTCAGGCTACGTTTAGACAAGCGTTTTGTGAACAGAAACCGCAAAAGTCATCTTGCGGTTTCACTTAAAATTTTACGTTTAGACGAGCGTTTTGGGGTGGAATTCTCCGTGCAGACGACGGAGCCCCGCTGTCACACGATTGGCGCATGTCACATGACGTGCTGTGAAGACCCGCCCTACTCTGCCTCTGATTCGCAGACTGTGGATGGGGAATGTGATTGTACCAAAGCAGAGTCACTCACAGACAGTGGGTCCACTCACGCCGCGGGACAGATTCTTGTGTATTTAACCCTTTCACTGCCACACGACAGCCGGTTGTGTGATAGTAAAGGGTTAACCTTCTGTCGTGTGGCAGTGAAAGGGTTAAAAGTACTGCCAATGTAGCCTTCAGGTGATCTCCGTTGATAATAGTCAGACATACTTGCTTTGTTTACGTCTCGGCTACTGGCGCATACCTGCTACCTGTGACGTAAGCAGTATGCGCGACCAGAGCCGTGACAACCCTTTCGTCATCGTTTTAACAGATTTATACGGTTTTACAGTTTAGACGAGAGCGCAAAGCTTTTGCGTTTCTAGGAATTCCACCCTGGAAGGTAGTCTCACTTTTTTGCGGTTTCACCCCGTAAAAACGCCGTTTCCGTATAAACGAAAGGCACATCCGAAAAAATATTTTTGCGGATTCACCTGCTAGCGTTTCCGTCTAAACGGGGCCTCAGAGTGTAGCCCCCCCTTCTTTGCCTTGGGAAAATTGAAGGCAGGCTCTCCGGTGGAACTTGTAGCTTGTGGGCGTTTGGCATTTCATGCATTGCAGATAGGTAGAGTCTGAAAGAACAAAAATATATATATAAGCAATATATTTTTAATAGATCTAGTAGGTCATCTATTTTCTACATAATGAGTGATTACACATCAGGTGTTCATAATTAATCATCTGTACACAATCTAAATTACCTGCAAAGCATTCCTAGAAATGGAAACACAACGTGCTTTGGTGCGAACCGTAAGATGACACTGTGATAGGACTCCAATGGAGACGTTTGGCGACATCCTTCATGATTCTCTTGTTTAGAAGCACGTTCTCAAGTCTGAAGGCAGCCTTTGATTCTAAAGGTAAAAAGAAATTGCATTCAGAAAAAAATATGTTGAATATATACTCATCATGAAAGATGGACAGACATACATAGGTCTTTTGACAATATCAACTTCTGACATAGTGTGTACATACGAGGCTTCAACCACTTGCTCTTATCTCTTGAGAGATGGTCCGCATGAAGACACTTTTTAAACAGTGGGTCTTTGTGTGTATGGACATCATGCATGTGGTTGAAGACTGACGCCCACTTTGCCACTTTCTCAGGGCCTGTCTGCGATGAAGATGCAGTCCAATAGAGGTGGTTTGTTATGGCTTGCCTCCACTTCTTCACCACCAGACAGTCCTTATCATTGGCCACTTGGTCCACCTTCTTAGACAACCTGTTAGGGTTTGAAACCGACCTCAACAGCACGGCACACAGGTAGTTCAGAGTTAGCCAAACACTAGGGCGTATTTATTACAGAATGAAAAAGAGCCAAATAACAAATCTGAATCAACAAAAAAGTAGAATGCCTTCGGCAGAGTTGTCTGCGGCTCTGCAGATCCTCCCGGTGTTAGAGGTGGGGAATCGGCATAGGCGCCGTTGCGGCTCTGCAGATACTCCCAGATCCAACTCGGAGTGGAAACGGAGAGAGAGAGAGAGATCAACAACAGTCCAACAGTACACAGAGGCAGTACAGTTCAGTCCTCCCTTAGCTGAGTCTAGTATGAAATACAAGTGACTTGATCTTCGGTGTAAACTACACACAAGTTAGCTGAGTCCAGTACAAAACAAAACAGTACTTCTTCAGTGTTATCCAAACACACAATTTAGCTGAGTTCAGTACAAAACAAAACGGTACTTCTTCAGTGTTATCCAAACACACACGTGCCCTACTGATGATCATCTGTGCCCCACTGATTTTTTTTTTTTTAACAAATGTTTTTTATTTTCCTTTTTAACATGATCAAATGATCATTTAACATGATCAAATAATTATTTAAATATTTTTTACTTCGATTTGAAATATTATAGTGAAATATTTTGCACTGTTGTCGCATTCATCTTGTTGAAATCCTCCAACAGGCTCTTTTTTGTAAGTTGACTGGTTTGCACACCAATAATACAGTGCAATAATAGAATAGTAGAATAGATAGTAAAATTATGCAATAGAATGGCCAGAGTAAAATAGTGCTACAGTACAATCAACAGCGGGGTGTATTAGAAGGCTATGGTGAAGAGGTACGTTTTTAGCTTATTTCTGAAAATATTAAGAGATCTAGCTTCCCTAATGTCCATAGGTAGTGTGTTCCATAACTTTGGTGCATAGTTAGCAAAGGCTGCATCCCCGATTTTCTTTAGACTGTGGCTTGGAACCTTCAATAGACCAGTAGTAGATGATCGCAATGTTTATACTTTGTATATAAGGAGGAGGACCTTGAAATCAATTCTAAATGTTACCGGAAGCCAGTGTAGGTTACTTACTTGTAACTTCGGGTTTGATCCAAGGAGTAAGTTGCCCCATATTGCTCTGTAACATTTCTCTTTTTGTTATAGGACCGACAAGTAGGATTTCAGTTTTGCCCTCATTTAATTTTAGGAAGTTGTTCGTCATCTATTTGTTTATTGCTAAGAGACAGGCGGAAATGGAGTTTATAGCTGTGTGATCATTTGGTTCAGCGGAGATGTACAATTGTGTATCATCTGCGTAACTATGGAAACATACATTGTGCTTTCTAATGATGTCTCAATGTTCAATGCAATGTTCAATGCAAGTAAAGCACTTTAAACTTTAAGTATGACTAAATGCTTTCTTGACTATATAGTAACTGTTCCAAATTTCTATGCATTTCAGGAGTTTGGGGGGCTGGCTCCCCAAAATAATTAAATAACATAACCCTAACCTAACCCTAAAACCGAAATAAAGTAAAAAAAAAGAAATAGTTACAAAATCCACCCATTTTCGCTGCGCGCGCCTGCTTCATATACTTCTGTGCCCCCCTGTGCCCCAGTAGAGTGCTGGGTCTATATACGCCCCTGGGTGTGACAGGCGCATCGTTGATGAGGTGGAAGACTGTAGTCTGCTTCTGTGTCATCCAAAAGTTCTGTGACATTTATGAAGACGGGGCCTACATCCTCCTCCTCTTCTCTGTCTTGGATCATGCCTCTTTGAACTTCTGCAAAGACACTGAAAGCCTTCACAAAATTTGAACCATTATCTGTGGTTGTAATGGTCACCTTGTCTTTTATGTTGAATTCTCTGTGCACATCTATCAACATCTCAGCCAAAACATCATATGTGTGGCGCCCCATGATCCTGCGACAGGCTAATGCCCCAGAGCAGATGCTTAAGGTGTCTTGGTTTATCCAGTGGACAGTCACCCCAAGGAAGCTTTGGTTGTTTGCTGACCATGCATCCGTTGTGGTACATACATGGTTCTGTTTGGACAAAGTCTCAGACAGTGTGCTTTTCATTGATATGTGCATCAAGCATTCTTCCCAATGATCTCCTTGACATCAAATGCCTGGTGGGCAAAATCTGACTGAATAAATCCTTGTACTCTCCACAGTATGAAGTGGATGCAATCCTTGAATGATGAAGTTAAGGATTAACTTGTCAAATCGAGCTTGGGTCATCATGGGGGTATTGTGGGTAGATTTGGTTGTTCCTCGAATCAGGAAAAAAGGATATGGACAGTTAGACACTGGACAATGAGTTCAAACATCATGTATTGCATTTATTGAATAATCAGAAAGAATAATTACATGAATTATCGGGTGGTCCATGGATCACGACAGGCTTGTTGACAGCAATGCAGCATAGCAGAGTGGCCAAGGAGCTCTCCTTTCCTCTATTCTAAATTGTCTGATATACTCGTCCGACCTATTGTCTTCTCTGGCTGACCAATCAAGTGTGAGACACCTGTGTCCTTTCCCATATGATCCAGCTCGGACAGGATGCATAGTTATGTAACAGGAAAAATGCACAGGCGCCCACCCCGCACTGACCAGCCACCTTTCTGGAGATAAGGGGGGCCCCTCTAACCTTGGCCTAAAAGCCTCTCAATGTAAAAGGAAACATAGTGTCCTCAAATTTGTATGATACTGATTGTACTGTAATCCTATTTATCAATGACTTTTAACTTAATCAATGTTCCTAATTAACTAATATATTTATATATGATATAAGCCTAAAGTCTGACGTTAATTTCCGACAGTATCACTCCTCCTGAAAAATTGTGCTACACTGCCTTGTATCAAATGAACAGCATCTTCCTTCTCATTCTGGGGAGCACTCCTCTTTCTCGCATGCTCACGTTCCTTATCCAGGAAGGCAAGTTTAGCTGGGTGCAGCCTCTACAAAAGAAAAGAGACCATTTGGTCAATGTTTGATCAGTTTTTATAGTATAGTTTGTTGATTACTTTTGATGCAGTAATGGTATTTTTCTTTTCTATTCTATCTTTATGTATTATTTATCCCTAAACTCTGCATCTTCTGAAACCTGCCCACTTTATCAACCAAAAACACACTTCTTCAATATCTAAATTTTAACTAATAATAACTGTCTTACTGCATTTTACTATTATGCTACCATGTCTATACTACTACCAACTATGCTAATATGTCTATACTACTACAGTATGTACTCAGAGTATAACACTCAAGCTTGACACTGCTAGACAAACAATACTACTTATCCTTGGCTGCTAGATATGTACCACTCCTGCTGACTTGTTGTACACAATTTGTAAGTTGCTTTGAATGAAAGTGTCAGCTAAATGACCAAATGTATTTAAATATGTAACTCACAAAACATTCCATGGCCCCAAAATCATGTGGGGACCCCCCCTGGGGGTCCTGACCCACAGGTTGAGAACCACTGCTCTAGTTTCTTTAATAGTTGTCATACAGAAATACAGAATACTTTCATACAATATGCTTCTTACTGTTACGCTCCAGAGACTGTGCTAGACAAGATAGTATCAAATAACATAGTATAGCATGTAATTTAGAAGAAGAAAATGAGGTCACAGTGTTCGGTATAGACATATGTACAATGTTCTGAGTTACCATATAATATACAATACTATGCAGTGTACTAATGTACAGTACTATCTAGTGCAAAGCAGAAATGGGATGAGGTACAATTTAGGTACAATTTACAGTAAGGTGTACGAGTTGTAGTGCAATCCTTCATCAATAAATATAAAGTGTGGGGAGTGGGTGCTACAGTGTGTTTGTTTAAAGTGGGTGTGTGCTATAAAGTGTGTGGAGTGGGTGCTACAGTGTGTTTGTTTAAGTGAGTGTGTGCGTGTGGATGTGTGTGCTATGTGCGTTTGGTGGTTGTTGTTGTGTAGTGTTCATTCATTGTTCGTTTAGCAGCCTGATGGCCTGGGGCTAGAAGCTTCTTCTGAGTCTTTCTGTGCTCGCCTTGAGACTCCGGTATCGCTTGCCTGACCGCAGCAGTTCAAAGAGGCAGTTGTTCGGGTGACTGGAGTCTTTAATGATTCTCTTAGCCTTGCCCTTGCAACGCTTGTTGTAAATGTTCTGGAGGGTGGGGAGCCCCCCTCCAATTGTGCGTTCGGCTGAACGTGTCACTCTTTGTAGTCTGCTTCGGTCTTGTGCAGTGCTATTCCCAAACCAGGAGGTGATGTTGCCGGTCAAGATGCTCTCTATTGTACATGAGTAGAAGTTCTTAAGGATCTTCTGACTGACTTGGAACTTCCTTAGGCGCCTGAGGAAGTAGAGGCGTTGTCGTGCCTTCTTCACAACACTGTCAATGTGTGTGGTCCATGTCAAGTCCTCGGATATGTAGGCTCCGAGGTACTTAAAGCTGTTGACTCTCTCAACCGGTGCCCCGTCGATGCTGAGGGGGCTGTAGTCCTTGACCCTAGGTGATCTTTTCCCTCTTAGTGTATGTATAATACTATTTATGTTAGTTTGTTTTTTCTTTTAATATTGTTCATTTTCTGCCTACAGTGAAACATGATAGCAGCTATCTGTTTGTTAAAGCTGTTGACAAAAAGTGCACTGACTTGTGTGCTGTTTGGGAACAGTTGACTGTTTATGTAAAGCTTTTCATCATAATAATAATCATAATTTCACCTGAATGTTCTAAAGTTAGTGCTGGATGTGTGGGAAGTTGAGAGCAGCTTCGTTTTTGGCTGACACAATAAACACATATGTTTTTGGCGTTTTTTCAGTTAAACTCATACATTTTTCCAGATAGGGCCATGGAGAGGCATTGTTGTTATTGACATCATCATCTTTATCAATGCCATCAGCCCTGGAAACATCGAATCCCTCTGCCCTTTCGCGCGGACTGGTTCATGTAATCTGTTAAATTGCATTCATTCATTCAGTGGTCTGTGTTTTGATTTTCACTTCCTGATTTGCGGGGCTGGAGTCCCGCCCTATCCTGCCTCTGATTGGCCTACCCGTAATGTTTTGGCCTAACCTTACGCAATCGTGAGTCGTCATACTCATATCTAAACCAACCAACCAATCATAGTGGGTTTTCTCCTGGGAGTTTTTTTCCCCCTCACAAATCTTTATTTAGTCTGTTTCTCCTGATAGTAGCGTGTAGCGTTTTGCTCACGCTACTCACTACTTCGTTAAAAAAATAGCTGCACTACAGAGAACGCTACTTGGTTCAAAAGTAGCGACGCTACCATCACGCTACTGAGAAATGTAGTTAAGCTATGTAGCGTTGCTACTTGTAGCTAGCTACTGCCCAACACTGCCTATAGACTATATTGCAAAGTGCAATAGGCCTGCCTAAAGTTAATGGCCCAAAGTTAGCAGCATTGCAGCGATGCTATTATTATTTTTAATTTCATACATAAGAATGTAGCATTCTGTTTTCGATTTTATACATTTATATAAATGTAGCCTATATCCAACAGCACTTTTATATTGGTTTATTGTATTAGAGTTTTTCAAAGGCTATAGGAAACTTGCACATTGAGTATTTCGTTTGTGTTTTACTGTGAGACACTTTGTAGACAGTTATGTCGAGTTATATTTTTATTTTCATAGGCATATTAGCTATGTGATTTCCTGAGTTCGTTTGATAACAAGCCTGTTGCATTAATTGTCTTCAGTGGCTAAGGCAAGGCCTTATAGGCCTATTACGGCCTCCTCTGAGGCTCCGACGTCTTTTAACACTTTAAGGACCAGCCACGAGTTTATACGTGTTACGGTGCCATGCGTTGTGGACCAGAGCCACGAGTTAACTCGTGGCAAGTTGTTATTGTTTTATTCCATATTAATAACCGCATTAACGTCCCTGATCGACTCTGGGGACCTACCCGCATATTTGATTTCAGCAAACATGCAATACCGGCCAAATCCTCTTAGGGGCGCCATCGCTCCACTGCAGTAATCAAGGATGGGTGCCAGCCAGTGTTAATTTTGTTGACTAAACAAAGGTTTTTTCATGACGACAACGAGACGTGACGTCACGTTATTGAAGACCATGTCACGCTAACGAGAATAAATAGTTTATTAAATATCGTTGACCACAACTGAGGACACAAAAATGTAATTTACAAAAACCAGGACGAAATTTCTCTTCATGTATGTTAAGGAGTATTCCAAGGTAAATCACTTTTTCACCAGTAACGTGACATTGTTTGTACTTCCATCTAGCTCGCATTAGCTAGTGGCTAACCTAGCTCATGCTAATGTGGCTAACTGATCGACTTCTCCCACAGAATTAATGACATGGTGCAGACAGCCATACCGGTGACAATGTTTAGCTTTTAGTGCCAAATGATAAGAGTCTGAGGCGGAGTCTCAAAAGAGAATGTTAAATATTTATTTTGCATTAAAAATCACAACAGAGCTTCTGCTACTACAGTAGCTAACCTAAACGGAGCCGACTGGATAGGAAGTGCGCAACAACGTGTAACGTCCGTGCGGTACCAATGTACCAACAACCATTCCGTGGGTGAACTCATTGAGTTTAGTTGTCAATTAATGATACTAATACTAATCTATACAATCACCTGTTGTTGAATAAATACCATTACTTTCTAGTTATTACTAAAAAACTGTATATATAAAACAGTAGCTGTAAAAAAGAATTTATATAATATATATAATATAATTTTTATTTTATTTGTTTATGTATGCACTGGTATCGGCTCAGTATAACCAGACCTAGATCACCTCTAACTCTAACCCCTAACCAGACCTAGACCACTTCTAACTTTAACCCCTAAGTTAGGGTTGTGACTTAGAGGTGGTCTAGGTCCGTATAGGGGTTAAGAGTTGATCTAGCCCTTTACATCCATCTATCTAAATAATAATAAATTATAATGAATGCTTAACTACCCCTAAGTTACCCTAACCAGACCTATGTTTTTATGCAAGCAGATTGCAATCAGTGTGTACTACTACTAGTACTACTGTGTGTTCTGTTTACTTAGTTTACAGTATCCTGTTATAGAATAAACTGCTGCCAGACACAGCAGAGAGAGAGAGGACAGACATGACAAAGAGGACAGACACAGCCGAGAGAGGACAGACATGGCAGAGAGAAAGGAAAGACACAGCAAACAGAAGACAGACAGAGTTCAGCGTCGTCTCTCTGGTCAGAAACAACATCACCACATCCGTAATGCTCTCTTTGATGCATACATTGGACCATGTCTACACCAACATATACTGTAGGAGCAACAATACATTGGACCATGTCTACACCAACATAATACTGTAGGAGCAACAATACATTGGACCATGTCTACACCAACATATACTGTAGGATCAACAATACATTGGACCATGTCTACACCAACATATACTGTAGGAGCAACAATACATTGGACCATGTCTACACCAACATATACTGTAGGAGCAACAATACATTGGACCATGTCTACACCAACATACTGTATACTGTAGGAGCAACAATACATTGGACCATGTCTACACCAACATATATATTTCCTGTGTATCACTTATGCCGCCGACTCAGATTCCCCTAGGTTAAAAAATAAATACGCAATTTAAATCAGAAAATGTTCCATGTTGACTTTCTGATTTTTTCCCCCATGAACTAAAAATAGACAACAATTTCATCCGTTTTCGTCGACTAAATCTAGACTAAAACAAAAAAGACAAAATTGAGACAAAAACTGACTAAGACTAAAATGCTCAGACATTTAGTTGACTAAAACTGACTAAACGAAAAATAAATGAAGATGACTAAATATGATGAAAACGAAAAAGGAGCACTTGACACATGACTAAGACTAAAACTAAAATGAAAATAGCTGCCAAAATTAACACTGGTGCCAGCTTGCCAAGCTATATAGTCAAACAAGATAAATCAAATAAAAATCATTAGATGAGGCCAATACAATTAGTCTCACATCATATACATAAATAAATAAATGCACAGATTAGCAACACGAGGCATGAAATATAATAAAATAAAAAATAAATACCTTGTCATCGGGTCGACAAGTCGTCCGGTCATCAAACCTGATGGTGCGGGAGAGGTGGGAGAACCTCTTCTGGGACATGGTGGCCCGGAATATCGCCCGGCCGGTGTGCTCGCCCCACAGACTCCTGGTGGAGCGACCCGGGAGCTAAACACACCGGCCAGGATCAAGAGGCCGATGTAGTCTCCCTCCACTCCGCAACCTCCGTCCGGCGCCCTTCAAGATTCAAGAGATTTATTTAATTATTTTCACTACATACAGAACTCACGTAGTGAAATGAAGGTGGCCATAAAATAGATAATAAAATAGACAGACACCACACACGCACAGGTGAGACGGCCCCACGCCGTGATTCTCCCCGGCAGAGCGAGCGCCCACACAGCTAGGTGACATGATTACAATAAAAGTAATTACTAAAATAAAATAACTAACCTTGGAGGTTGGTCATTGCCACAATGACCTGTAGTATTTCTTCTGTGAAGAATAACTGGAGGGAGTCCTCCAGCTGATGGATCCTGGCAATTGCATAGCTAAAATGAAAAATAAATTAGTCATGCACCCTATTATCCTACACTGTATATCACTCAACACTTTCGTACAGAACTTGATAAAAATAGGCAGCTAAATGACCAAATGTAAATGTATATACAGAGTAGGGCTGGGCGATATGGCCAAAAACGTTATCGCGATAAAATTATACAATTATTATCATATACTGTAACTCGATATCGATAATTATCGTCGATATAATTTCTGTCAAGTTTAATTAACTTCTTATGCCCGGCGCCGATGGACGGGCTATTAAAGGGGAACTATCTTATAAATTACCTTTTCCAGTGTTTAGGGTTATTTTCTAGCTATGTGGACTTATAGTAATAGGATCTATGTCTCTAATTCTCGATTTGGCGCATTCTTCCAATTCTCATCTCACAATAATGTCCCTCCCTCAAGTGAGTCATCTGAAAATTAGCGTATTCGGGACGTCAGATGGTCCTCATTTGCAAAATAACGCCCGCCCCCCTCTAGCTCCCAGCCACTGCAGGTAAACACAGTCAAACATTATTTATTGCACGACGCAAGCAAATGGAATTGAAGTGAGTTAGCATTGGATTAGCTAGACGTTATGAGCAAATCGTGCAAGATACGTTGTGCTGTTCCTAACGCGTGTATCACTTCCGCAACGGATTTAGTCGGATTTCGGTTTCCGGGTTCGCCTGATTGGCCGCGACGGCCACGTGACACGTTGCCGCTGCGAATCAGTCAGAGCAATATTGTCACGCCATCTTCTGAGTGCAGACGCGCTGCTGTTTAATCACTTTTCCCACTTCAATGACAGCTGCTGTTTAATGCTCACTTTTCCCACTTCAATGACAGAGCTGCTGTTTAATGCTCACTTTTCCCACTTCAATGACAGAGCTGCTGTTTAATAATATTGTCGCGTTGTGGAAAGCAGGATGAGAGAGCGTAGATTTCAGTGTGTATCATTTAATCATTTATCATTTAACATTTGACAGGCATACATTGTTGTCATACAGAAGTACAGAATACTTGTATCCAAAATGCTTCTTACTGTTACTGTTAGAGACTGTGCTAGACAAGATAAGTATGAAATAAAATAGTATAGCATGTAAAATAGAAGTAAAAATAGAGGTCACGCTGTTCAGTATAGACATATGTACAATGTTCGATGCAGAATAGAAGTAACTGAGTTACCATACAATATACTATGCAATGTACTAATATACTATTACGCTATAGTGCAAAGCAGCAATGGGATGAGGTACAATTTACAGTAAGGTGTACGAGTTGCAGTGCAAATGCTTCTTACTGTTGCGCTCCAGAGACTGTTACCCGCTCCAGAGACTGTTACCATACAATATACAACAGGGATCGGCAATAGGCGGCCCGCGGGCCGACATTGGCCCGCCAGCAATAATTTCTGGCCCGTCAGATTATTTTGAGAATATGATATTTATGTGACGCGCGGGAAATATTCACTCGGGACGCCAGGGTGTCTTTTATTGTGAAGCTGTATCTATCTACCGGTAGTCATCATGTCTGTCACTATAGCCAATTGAAATGCTAGAAATGGTCACGTGGACTGGGAGAACCAATGGAATAGTCCCACCGGGCCTGTGTATATTTCCCGAACGCACGTTCACTTCCGCGTTCGAGATGCGAGCGAGTTAAAAAGAAAACGGGGAAATATAACGCTTCTTTTAATAAACAGGAGCAATACTTAAAATACGGGTTTATCGCAACAGGTCGGTGATTCTTGCGTGCCGAGCCGACGTCCTCTCTGCATAATATGTGGCGACAACAACAACAACAACAACGAGGCAATGATGACAACTGTGTTCAAGTTGGCAGATAAAGTTCAGATAAAGCATTCAACGCCAATCTGGAATTGGAGGGCGGCGAGTGGATATGACATGTTTCAAACATTAGCAGGGATTTTGGAGGACTTAACAACAAACAAGGTATGGTGAGTCGTGTTTTCATGCATTTTGATCTGTGTTCATCACACGCCGCTGTGATCTGCAACAGCTGATCTGCTGTTCATGATGAATGAATGAATGAATGAAAACTTTATTTAACAGATTGCAGAATGGGTTATGGGTACAATACAGTACGGCGCAATACACACAATTGTTAAGGGGATGCAGACCAGAGAAAAACGTTTGTCTTTTTTCAATATCAGTATATTAAATTAGCCATTGTTTTTGATCCTGGCCCGCCAAGCAATGGCTTGGGGAAAATCTGGCCCGCGGCCAAAACTAATTGGCGACCCCTGATATACAATATACTATGCAATGTACTAATATACAATACGCTATAGTGCAAAGCAGAAATGGGATGAGGTACAATTTACAGTAAGGTGTACGAGTTGCAGTGCAAATGCTTCTTACGGTTGCGCTCCAGAGACTGTTACTGTACCATACAATATACAATATACTATGCAATGTACTAATATACAATACGCTATAGTGCAAAGCAGAAATGTAAGGTGTACGAGTTGCAGTGCAAATGCTTCTTACTGGCGCGCTCCAGAGACTGTTAATCATTTTGGATAAAAGTATTCTGTACTTCTGTATGACAACAATGTATGCCTTTCAAATGTTAAATGATTAAATGATACGCACTGAAATCTACGCTCTCTCATCCTGCTTTCCACAACGCAACAATATTATTAAACAGCAGCTCTGTCTTTCAAATGTTAAATGATAAATGATTAAATGATACACACTGAAATCTACGCTCTCTCATCCTGCTTTCCACAACGCGACAATATTATTAAACAGCAGCTCTGTCATTGAAGTGGGAAAAGTGAGCATTAAACAGCAGCTCTGTCATTGAAGTGGGAAAAGTGATTAAACAGCAGCGTGTCTGCACTCAGAAGATGGCGTGACAATATTGCTCTGACTGATTCGCAGCCGCGGGGGCGTGCCACGCGTGTCACGTGGCCGTCGCGGCCAATCAGGCGAACCCGGAAACCGAAATCCGACTAAATCCGTTGCGGAAGTGATACACTCGCTCCTAACTGCCGAGCAACGAATGTGTCCTTGCATTTATTCCCTGATGATAGCGTGACCTGTAATCAATGGACCAAGTTTATTTTCGGCGACTCGCCGAATGGTTTTCCAACTCCTCGGAGTCGAGTCTGTACCGCACATTTTTGCAAGGAGGACATTGAGAATAAAGGACTTTATGATGCTGGGATGAGTTCCAGGATTACACTAAAGAAGGGTGCTGTACCATGTATTCGGGACCCGAAAGAATCCGTAAGTACAAATGTAATTAGTCAGCTAACTAAATAATTGTTGCTAGCTTAGCTAACGTTATTTTAGCTCTGTGCTTCATTATATATAATTATGTAATAATAATAATGCAGGACCTGTTCAGAGGTCTTTAATTGGCATGCAATTATCCTCAACGTTTAGCGGTTAGCACACACACACACCGGAACACACACGCATGCATTGTCTCTTGTAGGATCGCCGATGCGTTTCGTCTCTGCGATTAACCCATCCCGTCGCCCTAACCCCCAAGGGCAGCCGGGAGCAGACAGGCGTCGGCGAGGGCCGCGCCAGGGGACCAATCCATGTGCTCCTGCCCGTCTTCGTCAAGGACGCCACAGCGTTAGCGATCTGTTGTTGTGCATGTTTTTCCATTGGGTTTATCTTATCGGGGGGGAAACCCTTGCGAGCACGGGGAGAACATGCAAACTCCACACAGAAAGGCCTGGGAGATACCCCACCTGGGTACCTGGCATCATGGAAACCTGGTCCCCAAGCGGGAATCGAACCCTGGACCTTCTTGCTGTGAGGCGACAGTGTTAACCACTACACCACCGTGCCGCTATGTAGACCTAGTTGTGTGTATTGCGAATTAATTATTGTGTTCCTTGTGTGTGTTTGGGGGGGAATAGCTAGGTTTATCTCAGCTGTTTATTGCGCCAAGAAAATCTAACGTTAGTACATGCTGTGTGTGTGTGTTAGACGGTGTAAGGTATTCCATCCTAATTGTGAAATAAATTCTGTTGGCACTCAGCTCTCGAAAAGAACTTTACAGACACATGTCAAAAGTCGAGGTTTGTAACATTTCTGATCAATTAGCAATTTATGTATTCCAGTTAGTGCTGTGATGTGTTGCTTAGAATATCAATTCTGTAGCTATTGCACATGTAATGCACACATGTAGTTTTGGCAGCTATAATAGCCTTTAGATATCAATCTAACTACTGTAATATCATCCACAGACAAACTGCAAATGGTCCAAAATGCTGCAGCCAGGCTACTCACAAGGTCAAAATAATCCTGTCACATCACTCCCATTCTGGCATCCCTGCACTGGCTCCCGGTACAGTCCCGGCGCCATGGGCGGGCATTAGGGGGCCGGGCCCGCCCACTGAGTCAGCTGTGTCCACCCTGGTAATTTTTATTTTTTTTTGTCAATCAAAGTCAACTATCCAAATCCTTAGTCTGGGACAGCCCTAGTGGGCACTGATGTCAACAACAACACTAGTACTGAAGCTAGCACGGCACTCTGTGAGAATTAGTTTTCTACCCTCAAGACCGTCTTTACAGAACATTGCCTTAGTATGCTTCATCGACGCATCTAAGGCCAATTTAATTCAGTTGGCATTTGAGAAGGACTTAACAAAAAAGTTCAGGAATGAGTGGAGGGGCAGTGTTTTAAGAAGATTTCACTCTGTCCCCAAACACTGCTTGCCTCTCTACTTATGATGGTGGTGAATAGCCTGTGGAGGAATTTTGTTTGCTTTTTTATGCACCTTATTTTTGTCAGTTCAGTTTGTCAGTGAATTCAGAAGTGTTGAATAAATGGAGACTTTTCAAAGATATAGAATAGAATAGAAATGTATTATACTGAGGGAAATTTGACACTGCAAATCACTCAACATTAAACATTTAGACAGAACAAGTCACAAATAAGAATAAAAAAAACAAATGGCCTATGAATAGAATAAAATTAAATAGAATAAAATATACAGTAAATAAATACAGTAAAAATATACTGAAGTCTACAGGTGTAATATTGCACAGTGCTGTTTAAAAAGTAAGAGTCCAGGAAGATGGTAACTGTCACTCTGTGCTCAGTGATGCAGTGAGGCACAGTGATGCATTGTATAGTCTGATGGCTGTTGGAATGAAGGACTTCGTGTGCCGTTCAGTGCTGCATTTAGGCAGTGTGAGCCTATAACATGCTCCTCCTGTCAGCCAAGTCTGTGTATAGTGGGTGGGAGGGGTTTTCCCTGATGGCCTGGAGCTTAGCAAGGTTCCTCCTCTCCGCCACCCTCGCTAGAGTCCAGCTCCACCCCAACCACGCTACTGGCCTTCTTGACCATCTTATCCAGCCTGTTTGTGTCCCCTGCTCTCAGTCCGCTGCCCCAGCAGGTCTGTTATATATATCCGTTCAGTCTGTTTTTGTATAAGTGAAGGTTCTTAAGATAGAGAGAAATTAGATTTTTCAATTGCCTCTCTGCTGTTTAGTTCAGCACCGTGGGAAGCGCCAAGCAAGTCACAGCGCCGCTGTCCCAGCTGAAACGTATAAAAGGGAACCTGTGTTGAAAAACCATTGTGCCCCCCCGAGAAAATTGTATGCCCCCCCACTAATTAGTTTCTGCAGCCTGGTCTGTCCCGGTACACTATAGAATTCGCTTCAAAGTCCTCACTTTTACTTTCAGAGCACTCCACGGTCAGACCGTATCTACATCACTGAACTCATCCATCCCTACACCAACACCCGCTCACTCAGATCTGGGCCCCGTTCCCCGTACCTGGCTAACTGATAATTTTCAGCATAGCTTGACTTAAGCCAGACCTTTCTGTTCCCCGAAGTCGGATTTTCTAAATCACCATGGTAACAGATCAGAAAGTTTGAACCTGGTCCGGAGCAGGGTTAAGTTCAGTTAGCTGGATGAACCATGGCCACGCCCTCGCAAATAAATGCCAGCTCGCTTCCTGAAATATTTCTCACAGTCTAGATCCCATTATACCATTCTGAATTATGTTTTTGTGCTTCGTTTTCCTAAAGGGGGCTTTTGAAATGTATAATAATAGAACTAAATGCTGATAATAAATCATATTCAGCCTATAGATTTACTTTGTCCTAAATAAAATAATGCACGTCATGTACGGCGCTCGGAGTCGCGATACACGCTGCATGTGGTTATTTTAATAACGGCGCATTGCAAATGTGAATCCCGCGGGGATATTTTTAATGAATGAAACCGGCCGTTTGGCTCTGATTAGTTTCATATATTCTCCGCTGTAGATTTGCTTAACGGAGCGCCCGGATTGTGTTTCATTCAAGCATAAAATTGAAGTGTCTATGCGTGGATTGTGGTCTTTGTGGATTATGAATTACGAGAAATCTGAGGATTGTTGAATTGTATCATCACTCACACGTTATTGTGATATTGTAACTGGGATTAAAATGTCTGATGAGATGCGCTGTTTGACGGATTTGAGCAATTGAATGAGCCGTTGACGTCACATTAATGCATTTGAGAATAAAGAAATAAAACTTAATTCAAAAGAAAAATATTCTGAACACGGGTCTCTTGTCCATTGATGGATACACAATGAATATATCCCGTCTGGCACAGTGGTGCAACGGCTAGTGCTCACTCCTGTCAAGCGGACGACCCGAGTTCGAAACCCCGCGTTTCCAATATAATTTTTTTGGAATATAATATTAATGACTATACGCAAAAGTAGCCTAGTTTTAAGTTAAAATATTATAAATCTACATGCATTGAGGATGTCATTCTTTATATAGCTCTCAACGTGCACCAAATTGAAGTATTTACATTGCAAAAAGAAAAAAAAAATAGAAGAAGGGGGATTCGAACGTGGGTCGTCCGCATGAGAGGCATAAGGACCATCCATCACACCACGGTGCCAAATAAAACATCCACCATATATCCATCAATGGATAAGAGAGCCGTATCCTTATTCTGAGAGAGTTGAACTAATTATTTTTGCTAGCAAGATCTCATTTGATTATCCATTCCATAAACCTACTGCCAGCAGGCACGTTTAAAGAAATATAATCTGATTGATTGGGGTAATGAGGGACTTAAAATTTGCCTATAGATTATGCATTTAACTTGTCGGCGAGGCTATTGAGCCGTACTGCATTGTACCCATTCTGCAATCTGTTAATAAAGTTTTAAATCAATCAATCAATCAATGCCGTTAGAAAATCAGGATTTCTGCGATCGACAGGTACGGGGAATAGGGCCCTGGTCTGCATCCCCTTAACAATTGTGTGTATTGAGCCATAGTGTATTGTACCCATTCTGCAATCTGTTAATAACGTTTTCAATCAAACGTGACGAGCCAGACCAATTTTAGCATGTTTATTTATGGTATATGCAATCTAACAGCTAACGTGAACTTTACAGTTAATTACATGGATAATAATGTTAAGGTAGTTAGTTCATTCCAGGCCATCATTAGGCTCTAAAATTCATAGGCAGTAGCCTATAAATGAAAATGAAATATACATTTATAATATCATAATGATCCATTTAGATTAGATGTCAACATTAAACAATAAACACTCATAAAATGAAGTGCAACCAGTGAGATTAAATTAATAAAAAACTGTTTTATTTATAACATGATGTTGCTCCTTTTTATTTAGGGAAGAAGCATCAAATTCTGATGAAAGCACGACTAAATCCAGGTCCTGCATTAGTGGATTATTTCCAGCAGACAAGCAATGCATCAAGCAGCACAGCTACATCCACATCAACAAGCAGCAGTGTAGTGAGAGCCAGTACAGTGGAAGCAGCCAGTGGAGTAGCTTGCAGTGGAGTTGCCCCTCTACCATCCACAGGCTCATCCAAGAACCAGTCAACCAGCAACACCACAGGCACCATTAAATCATTTGTTACCTCTAATCCAACACTTCAAGCTGAAATATGCTGGGCAACAAAAGCTGTAACCAGCCACTATTCCTACCATTCATGTAATGACATGGGGGCCATGTTTCAAACAATGTTTCCTGACAGTGAGATAGCAAAACAATGTACTTGTGGGGAGAATAAAGTGGCATACCTCACCACATTTGGGATAGCTCAAGTTTCTCAAGTTTCTTTAATAGTTGTCATACAGAAGTACAGAATACTTTCATACAAAATGCTTCTTATAGTATAGCATCTAATTTAGAAGAAGAAAATGAGGTCACAGTGTTCGGTATAGACATATGTACAATGTTCTGAGTTACCATATAATATACAATACTATGCAGTGTACTAATGTACAGTACTATATAGTGCAAAGCAGAAATGGGATGAGGTACAATTTAGGTACAATTTACAGTAAGGTGTACGAGTTGTAGTGCAATCCTTCATCAATAAATATAAAGTGTGGGGAGTGGGTGCTACAGTGTGTTTGTTTAAAGTGGGTGTGTGCTATAAAGTGTGTGGAGTGGGTGCTACAGTGTGTTTGTTTAAAGTGAGTGTGTGCGTGTGGATGTGTGTGCTATGTGCGTTTGGTGGTTGTTGTTGTGTAGTGTTCATTGTTCGTTTAGCAGCCTGATGGCCTGGGGATAGAAGCTTCTTCTGAGTCTTTCTGTGCTCGCCTTGAGACTCCGGTATCGCTTGCCTGACCGCAGCAGTTCAAAGAGGCAGTTGTTCGGGTGACTGGAGTCTTTAATGATTCTCTTAGCCTTGCCCTTGCAACGCTTGTTGTAAATGTTCTGGAGGGTGGGGAGCCCCCCTCCAATTGTGCGTTCGGCTGAACGTGTCACTCTTTGTAGTCTGCTTCGGTCTTGTGCAGTGCTATTCCCAAACCAGGAGGTGATGTTGCCGGTCAAGATGCTCTCTATTGTACATGAGTAGAAGTTCTTAAGGATCTTCTGACTGACTTGGAACTTCCTTAGGCGCCTGAGGAAGTAGAGGCGTTGTCGTGCCTTCTTCACAACACTGTCAATGTGTGTGGTCCATGTCAAGTCCTCGGATATGTAGGCTCCGAGGTACTTAAAGCTGTTGACTCTCTCAACCGGTGCCCCGTCGATGCTGAGGGGGCTGTAGTCCTTGACCCCCGACCTCCTGAAGTCCACAATCATCTCCTTTGTTTTGCTGACGTTCAGGGAGAGGCTGTTTTCCTGGCACCATCCCGCCAGGACCTTGACCTCTTCCAGGTAGGCCCTCTCATCGTTGGCAGAGATCAGGCCCACCACCACTGTGTCGTCAGCAAATTTGATGATTGTATTGCTACTCCGCTGAGCCACACAGTCGTGTGTGTACAGGGAGTAGAGGAGGGGACTCAGAACACAGCCCTGGGGGGCCCCTATGTTGAGGGTGATGGATGAGGAGGTGCAGTTGCCTGCTCTCACCACCTGGGGTCTGCCAGTCAGGAAGTCCAAGACCCACTGGCAGAGGTCATAGTTCAAGCCCAGGTCCCTGAGCTTGGCTATGAGTATGGAGGGGACTATGGTATTGAATGCCGAGCTGTAGTCGATGAATAGCATTCTCACATAGTTCCCCTGCCTCTTGTCCAGGTGTGATGCTGCTGTGTGCAGCACATGGGCTATGGCGTCCTCCGTGGACCTGTTGGGGCGGTATGCAAATTGCAGGGGGTCCATGTTGATGGGGAGGGAGGAGCAGATGTAGCCCTTTACTAGCTTCTCAAAGCACTTCATGGCTATGGAGGTGAGAGCTACAGGGCGGTAGTCGTTGAGGCAAGCAGGCTTGGATTTTTTGGGTACAGGGATAATAGTGGACTTCTTCAGGCAGGTGGGGATGACAGCCTGTTCTAAGGACAGGTTAAATATGTCAGTGAATACTGGGGCCAGTTGGTCGGCACAGACTTTTAGGACGCGGCCGGGGATGCCGTCCGTCCTCATTTCTCTTCCCTGATGAAGGCCAAAGCCAAGAAAGAATCTGGATATGTACTTCTGTTTGATGAAAGTCTAAATCGGGAAATGAAGAAATGCCAACTTGACATGCACATGAGATTCTGGGATGATAATCAAGTAAACTCAAGGTATCTGACATGTTTTTTCATGGGCCATCACACCGCAAAACAAATACATGAGAAGGTTGAGGCAGTGTGTTCGGATATCGGCTTCCAAAACCTGATTCAGCCGTCTATGGATGGCCCAGATGTTAACTGGAAGCTATTCTCCCTGGCCCAGCAAAACATAGAAGAACAAACAGGCAAGAGAATGCTAAATGTAGGAAGCTGTGGTTTGCATATACTACACAATTCCTTCAGAGGAGGGTGTGCATCCACAGACTGGGAGCTATGAAATGCTCTGTCGAGCCTTAAATGGCTATTCAAAGATGTTCCAGCTCGTAGGGAGGACTATACAGCAGTCACTGGTTCCTCGTCCTTCCCTCTTGACTTCTGTAGTCATCGATGGCTGGAAAATGTGGAGGTGGCTGAGCGTGCACTAGAGATTTTGCCTTCTCTGAAAATGTACATTAATGCAGCCAAAACGAAAATGGTAACAGAACCATCTACTAAGTCTTTCAAGACTGCTCAGATGATTGTTCAAGATGACCTCTTCCCAGCAAAGCTCAACTTCTTTCTAATGGTGGCTAGGGAAATAACACCATTTTTGAAGTTATACCAGACCGACCATGCTGCCGTTTATGAGTGTGGATCTCACCAATATGCTGAGGAGTCTAATGGAGTTCATCAAGCCCAGTGTCATGAAGGACGCAACTACCACAGTGAAGCTTCTCCAAGTTGACTATGCTGACCCAGTCAACCACATGGATGTCACCAAACTGAGTGTGGGATTTGTCACAGAGCGAGCTCTGCAGGAGCACACGAAGAAGAACTCGAATGCTGAGAGGCTGAGGCTGGAGTTCTAGTTTTGCTGAAGATGGTCTCCAAGCTTTTTGAAAAGGCTCCACTCAAGTATCCTCTTGTTAGAAGCATCTCTGTCCTGGATCCTAGGGAGCTCATCAAGAGCAAAGAGAGAAGCACCCGGAAACTCACCACTTGTCTGCGGCTCCTTGTTGAAACTGGCCGCATTGAAGAGAAATCCTGTGATGAGATTCTGAGGGAGTTTGGTCACTTCTATGACTACAGCTTGATGTCAGTGTCAGATCCCTTTAGGAACTTCAACCCAGAAAGTGGAAGGTTGGATGAATTATATCATGAATGTTTATCGAACAAAGCAGATTGGCGCCATCTATGGGGAGTAATAAAACTCCTCCTGATCCTTTCACACGGTCAAGCCACTGTCGAGAGAGGGTTTTCGGTCAACAAAGAAGTGATGTTGGAGAACCTCAAAGAGCATTCATTGATTGCCCAGCGGGTTATTCATGACCATGTGCAGAGTGTTGGAGGGCTGCTCAACATAGCCTACACAAAGGAGCTACTCCTCTCTGCAGCTGCTGCCAGGCAGAAGTATCACATGTATCTTGATGACCAAAAACATCTAAAGCAAGATAAGCAGAAGGCACAGACGAGGAAAGGAGGGAGCATGTCTATGTTCCCCGGGTCCTATGTTCCCCGGGTTCTATGTTCCCCGCTTTGATTGATTGATTGATTGCAAATGTTAGACCACCAGCCCTGATTCCAAACTCTAACCTTAACCAGTTCGAAAGAGGGCCTAAGCTTAACCGTTCGAAACAAGGCGGACATTAATAATTAATAAAATAATAAAAATGTATCTATTAATCAATCAAAGCGGGGAACATAGAACCCGGGGAACATAGGACCCGGGGAACATAGGTATGATTTTTGAGGGAAAAAAAAGAGGAAAACATTTATAATAAAAAAATTATAATAATAATTAAAAGAATATATATATTTATAGGTATATGTAAATTAATAATAATTATGAATTATGAGTGAATTTGTATTTCACGTGTTGTCATAGAGAAACCTCCACTGCGACAAACTCAAGGAACTGAAGGACACTCCCTAATAGGCCCTGCCCTATTTGGCCTAACTAGGCCAATTATATTTTTTGCACTATTTTGTGTTTGATGCAGTGTTTTTCTCAAGGAGATATGTTTTTCTTTTGCACAATACAAAGTGTTTGATTTTGTATAAATCTAAGGCTCAAGGAGCTGATTGACTGCCTACCTCAAAGACTTATTATTTAGCACATTTTGAGTAAATATTTAATTTACCACAGCCAATTATATGTTTGCACTATTTTGTGTTGTTCGATGCAGTTTTTTCTCAAGGAGATATGTTTTGCTTTTAAAGTGTTTGACATTTTGTATACATTGCATACATACATACATACATACATACATACATACATACATACATATTGATTGATTGAAAACTTTATTAACAGATTACAGAATGGGTACAATACAGTACGGCTCAATACACACAATTGTTAAGGGGATGCAGACCAGAGCAATACTTTCGTCTTGTTTACATCAGGGTCCCCCATTTTCAATTCATCATGACATTTATGACATACACGACATACAGATACAGTACGTTACTGCATAACACATCGGCTCAGCCAGGTTATATACATCTGATTTAATGTGATGGAAGAAGTGAAATAATCATTTTGAGTAATTTACCACAGCCGCATAATATGCTGGAAAATGCACCTTGAGAATGCTTGAAAAGTGCTTGCATTTTGCCTTGGAAAAGGTGTACAAACCCTGGCAATAATCTATATGATTTCGGCGTTTATTGCGTCATACAAACCGGAAATGGATCTAGCAGATCGACGTCAAATAATTTTTCCTCCAGTCTCATCGGCGAACGGTAAGCCTTCAGATTGTGATACAGTGTTAGAACATAGGGGGATACTGCCACCTAGTGAAATTTGAGAGGAAATGCAGCCTAGTGGTCAAACACATCACAGAAAAGTCTGCGCTCATGTTTAGACTCGGAAAATTGAAAAAAAAGGTAAACAGACCAATAACGTTGTACGCCGTGGTTTGGCAGAATTCGCATGACCTTGAAACCCGTTGTACGACGTTATTGGCGCCCAATGTGTTAAGTGATATTTTTATTACAGATACCCCAGTAATAACATTACAATTTAATTAAATAAAATTAGGCCTGGGTCGTGCGTTCCTCCCGGCCACCGGCAACGATAAACCATGATGCATTCATTCGGAAAAACCTATTCCAAATGCTATTTATAGGGTTTGACAATAATTACACTAATGTCGCTATTTTACAATGAACTATAATGAATTACGGGTCATACCGGACACGAAACGAATGCACGAAAGCTTGCAGTTTTCTTATTCTACCGCTTGGCGCCATATACGCATGGTCTGAGCTGGGCGTAGATATACGCACAATCTCAAGCACACGTTCAAATTGATAAGTCCCACACTTTGCTTAGAAAAGATTGTACGCACGGTTTACGCACATATCTGTGCGTACGCACCATTGATAAATGAGGGCCCAGGTGTGAACGTGTACAAGTGTAAAAAAGAGCATCCATGCCTAGCAAACCTACCCTGGTAAATAAAGGTAGAAGTGTTCAAAGAATAGTGAGCTGTCTGAGGCGATGGAGCAAGGACTTACTAACTCAACCTCAACCCAACAAAGACTGCCTAAAGGAACAAGTACGTACGCCTGCCTCCTGCTGGACCCGAGGCCCCAGAGCCACGTGGTCGCAGAGTTGTGGGTTCAAGTCCAGCTTGTAGCATGTTGTCAGATGTTCCCACTAGGGATGGGCAACACTCGAGTGATGAGAAACTCCCACCATTTCACCCAATAGACCAGTATTTATTTTCAATTTATTTTTGGATGATATGACATTCCCTTTTCTCGTTTTTCCTCATCCATATAATGCAGCTCAACCTAAATAAAATTTTAAGCAAGAGAGGTTTTTCTTTGTTGCAGTGGTAGCAGCACAGATGTTGCCCAGTGTGGGATTGACAGTCTGGCAGTATATTCAGAGGAAGCACATTTTAGCTGTTGCTGAGTCAGTGAGCTGAGGGCTGTGAAGATCGTCAAGGGGACATCTTTGTCTCTGGGTTTACAGGCTCATTATAAAAAGGCCTGTGTATTTATCACTTACACTTAATATATACGTTACATAAAAAACTAATTGTTGTCATTGCTTCTCATGTCTGTTATGTATCATGCTTGTTTTAACTTGTTTTGAGTGCTCTTTGCTTGTTTTACCCATATCGGGATTAGAATCACTGTATTCACATCCACACTGATTATTGTATTGCAAATTAGAGATATTTTATTGTTTATGCTGCTATTAACACATTGTTCGCCATAAACGGCGTAAATCGTTATTGCCCGCCATGCGTTGAACGCCAACAACGGCGTATCACGTGTTTGGGATCAATATTTCATTTTTTTTCGCCATGGCATTCATAATTCATCCAGCCTCCCTCCGGACTTAGCGGCACCCTGTTCTGATATTGCAACGCCTCAATACCGCCGCCTGGTGGATGGTCGGGCGAGTTACACTCACGCCAAACCGGAAGTGGCGGTCGGTGCATCGAGGAAATTCCTCCGCCAGAGATATATTGTGGTGTGGATCAATATACACACTCCAGTGCATTTGGATCGCTTTCAAAACGCAATAATCGATATGATTTCGGCGTTTATTGCGTCATACAAACCGGAAATGGATCTAGCAGATCGACGTCAAATAATTTGGATCTTTTTCCTCCAGCCTCATCGGCGAACGGTAAGAGGACACTAACGTTATTTTCAGCCCGATTGTTTATTCATTTCACTGCAAACCATCTGATCAATATATCAACCCATACTAAATAAAGCCGTTACTGACGATCAAGGAATTATAAACGACCCCCCCCCCCCCCCTTTCCTTCACGCATGATGAAGCATAATGTATACCGATCATATACATTTGAATTTTTTAATATAGCGTGTATAGGAAAGAAACGCCAATCGATAATCTATCATAATGCTTCAGGGCCTATAACGTTAGGTTATGACTATAACCAAGTTCTGTTAGTATAGCGACGCTCGGCATCGCTCTCTGCACTATCTCGCATATGTGCACGCGCACTGAATAAAGACCACAAATGTACCTTTAATTCGTCTGACCACACCCCTATCAGCTTACCCATATAAGCAGGGGTGGGGCCACCCACTCGCCTCCTTCCCAAGCTTTCGCCACAAGGCAAGGTCAAAGGCTGCAGCGGCGTCGGATGCCGAGCGTCGCTATACTAACAGAACTTGGTTATAGTCATAACCTAACGTTCTGTTTCGTATTCGCTCTCGCTCGGCATCGCTCTCTGCACAAGGGAGGCCGAGCGAGAGCCAACGGCCGACAAATACACCCCGCTGACAGCCCCCCACAACCATCAGAACAGGGAGGGCCGAGCCCCCCCGACCCACCCTAATGGAGGGCACCCCCCCTATTAGGGGCTTCACGGGAGGGCGACGGACCCGACCGTGCGAAGAGGCACTCAAGCAACTCAACGCACAGGGTGAGCAGACCGTGGCTTGACCCCACGACTACACACACGCACAACCCGCATGCCACCCGGGAACGAACGGAGGAACAACCTCGTTACTGCCCCCAGAATCACGGGGTCAAGGGCAAACCCAACCCCGTGGCAAGGCCGTAGCAGCGGAGCGCGAAGGAAGACCCAGACCCACCAAAAGGACTGGACTCCCTGGAATGGGGGCCCGGAGAAGTCCATGATGCCAGCATCAAGACCCCACCAGGTGGGCACGTAGTGCCCCGCCCCCCACATCGCCAGCGTATTTGGACAAAGGCCCCTCAGCCGAGCGGGCCCCATCCCCCCAATAGTACACCGCCTGGCACACTGACCCTGCAACAGGCAGTCAGCATGGCCGTAAGCACACAAAAAAGGTTAACCAACGGAAGCAGGCAGCGCACCGGGGAAAAACCAGGCAACAGGCTATTAACCCTAGCCTGGAGACTGCGGACGAGACAGGCGCCAGAGGGGACAGCTGAACACAGCCGCCCCGGCGGAAGGAGCGTAAGCTGGCGGTGTCGCATGACCAAGCCTCCATTTAAAAACCCCCACCCAGAGGGGTCGAGGCAGAGAAGGCTGACACGATTGGCAGACGTCATGAACGTGCAGGGGCACCCTCAACGGTGAACCCGGGAGTTGACACTGCTCCAACACACCAGGGAATCAACCACCTTGGTGTTACCCAATGCGGTGGTTGTTCCTATAACCCCTCAAGAAAAAACTCCAAAACACACCTGCGGGTATACACCGGCTATACCGCAGTACTAGTGTTTCAGTTTCCAAAAAAGGGTTAACCCAGGCCTACGGGTCGACGAAACACTTCGGACCGGGCCTGGCGGTACGGGAAGCACAGGGTCACCAGAGGAGGTCAAAAACCACCCCCACAGGCCCCTCTTCGCCATGCGTGAGAGAGGAGCGAAAAAGAATGGAGAACCAGCCCCTAAGCACACCGTACTTGGTATTCCCAGGCGGTCTCCCAACCAAGTACTAACCAGGACCAACCTGTGTAGCGGCCGAGATCCGACGAGATCGAGCGTGTACAGAATGGCATGGCCGTAAGCCATTACGACAGTGCTGAGTAAAAACGTACCCAACCAGGGTCTCCATAGCGCTTAACCCTGTGACACCCGGACCGACCTGGCATTTTTCCCCCTGAAAAAAGCCCAAGTCCCTCAGGGTACCAGAACAGCAGATCTGCATCCCCGGCGGACAACGGGTTCAACTGATCCGGACCAGCGTGACCAGAACCAGTCCCGTGCCCTAACCACGCCGACATGCCTACTCCAGGAGAAAGGGCAGATATGCGTGTCGATCTTAACATGAAAAGAAGGCGCCACCCAGACGTTCGGGCGAACCGCGCCTGGTGGCCCACCCCAAGGGCGTGAGACCCCTCTACATATGTTCAGATCCATTCCGTCATCATCCCCCAGACATGAACGAGAATCCGTCGAAAACCAACCCAGGTCGTGGGATTTGGTCGTCGGAAGAGGAAAAACCCCCATCTCAGTTGCTTTATAAAAACGCCGTTTTAACCACAAGCAACCAAGGCGTGCCAGTCAGTCGCCTGTTTACAGCGAGCTAGCACTATACGTGCGTCGGGACACACCCCCATCAATGAACAGGCTATTTAGACCTGTCATTGAATCCCCAAGGCGCCCAGGGGAACGACAAGAGGGGTGTGACACTTCCTAACTCCAACACTTTTTGAATAGAAAAGAAGGAAGCATCAACAGTATGTATCCCAGTCTACACAGCCGGGGGTAAAAAAAATTCACATTTTTACATCCCACCACCCTCCCATAGGAAGGAGACGGGGATCCCCAGAGAGACTTCCCACGCGAGCTGTACAGATTGAAAAGAATATATTGCACCTTGAGCCATGTAAAAAATTGGTTTTAGGGCTCTCCGGGGAAGAGGCACTGAACCCATACACACTCAATAATCGAATTGAATCGAATACATATACAATAGAATAGGACACCTTCTAGAGGGTCCACTCACTTTGACAATCTGAGGAGGAAGGCTCTGTACTCTGATGGAGGCTCCCTCACATGGAAGAAGGAGTCCGAACTCACAGAAGGCCCGAATAGGCGCTTGGTGAGGAGGAGCCCTGACCACCCCCCTGAAACAGATCCATCACATGGACCTGAACAGCACACGGAAGTCCTACCAACAGAGACGCGCACGGTGACGTACTCTATGGCGGGGGAATTCCTGCGGTGCACACGCCCAATATACCAGGCCGTGGGACCAGGAAACTCCCTCCCCCCCCCCGTAACGTGCCGAACCGCCACGTGACGGGAACCTTGAAGGACAGGGGGTGTACCCCTGACCGACAGAAACAAGGAGGAGAGGAAAGGTTACCAGTTCACCCCTTTACGACCCCACACCCATGATACGATGTAATGACAAAAAGAGAATATGACACAGTCATAGTCAGCTCTATGAAGCGTTTGACAGCTCCACACAGCGCATGAGCTAACCTGCTATCTGATTTTTACTAAGGAAAAAACACAGAATAGAGAGGGCTCTAAGAGCCCCGGTCCAACATACACATGTGCTTCTGTGGCCAGTCCAACCCAGTTGTAGGTCACATGACACACACAACCCATCATCACCTACAAAAAATGGCAAAAACACTCTACAGAGGAACGCCGTTTTTCATAATGAGAGAATACATAATTCTCGATTAGTATCGGCCACAGGCCTTGCTAAGCACACACGACAGCGACCAAACAATCTTTTCTTTTAGGAAAATAAAGTTTCTCCAGCTGTTTTAGCACAACCTCAGCAATCAAGCTAAGGGTTACATCGCATCCCTACCACACAAAAGACACAATGTAGTGCAACATGTCTGATAGGAGGATGAAAAAGTCCCCAGGGAACCGGGGGGAAACACAATCCTCTTATTTTACCCTTAATATGGCCAGTTAAAACAGGAAAACCTGTTAATATGTGAACACTGTTCATTGTCATCACAGGCTGAGAAAAGAACATTCTTTTACTCACTTGTCACTAAGCATAGCTTCATAGGTTAGTTACCTTAGTTGTGAGTACACGGTACATATAAACACACATGATGTTTCTCACACAACAACCAGATCATTTTCTGTAACAACCCGATTTGCACGGAGAAGCTAACTGCCAGTGACAAAGACGGGCTGGGCGATATAACGATAAATATCGTGATATATTTTAATAATCGATATCGAATATCGAAATTTAAAAAAAATCGAAAAATCGTTTTTTTTTTTTTTTTTTTTTTACCTGCAACAGGGCAGTTTTAAAACCAGAGACAGTGGACAGACTTGTCTTTCTTGCCTGCAACTTAAAGTAATGGCTTTGCTTGTCCAAATGACAATACTGACCAAATTCAGATTTCTTTTTCTCTTGTCCATTTATTTTGTTTGCTTTCTAATTTAAAATACATTTTGAAACCGTCTGTACACAGTAGGCTATGTGTGCTAGCAGAACTAGACTCCAGTCACGAGTCACAGTGCACATGTGCGGTGGTTTGTCCACCAAAAAAGCGCCAAAAGATCGAAAATAAACTAGCAGAGCCAGAACTGTTCAACTCCTCTGGAGCCACAGCCAGCAGAGAAGCCGGTTTACTTTAGCTTTTAAACCAGCTGCAGCCTGAGAACTGGAGTGTGAGGGGATGTAACACTAAAGATGGCGGCAATGACAAAGAATTGCTGCAAAATAAACTATACTTATAACAATTCGATAATTATCGATATCGAGAAATAAAATAAAATTATCATATCGTTATCGCGATATGATTTTTTTCCATATCGCCCAGCCCTACAAAGACAGTTCAAGGTCTGGTCAAACCTTGTCCTACCCGGAACGTAGATCAGCGAAGTGCAGTCACAAGACACCGTAGGAACACAGCCGCTCCTGTGTTGTTCGAACTGGGCAACGTCGCCGCTCCAACCCGCACTACAGTCCTCTTTGTTGACGCAACCTTCTCCTGTCAAAGACGACGTCGTAGTCCAGAGTGTTTAAAAACATGTTATAATCAAAGCACGTTCAACAGAGTAGCATTAAGTTAACGGCCGCTCCAACCGTTCGGGCGCTACTGCCCCTGCTCGCGAGACGCCGAGCTAACGGCGCACGCGACCAGAAGCGAGCTCGCGGCGGCGCGCGAGGAGCTGAAGCTACCCCGCGCCAGGCCTTGGCCTATAGCAGCAAGCTAACGTTACCTAGTGATCACGACATGCTAGTGATCACGACATGCTAGCGCCGCAGCTAACAGCTGACTGGCTAACAGTAGGCCCAACCTAAGTAGGCCATGCAGCGATCCCAGCAGGCTAACGCAGCAGCTAACAGCTGACTGGCTAACCGTAAGCTAAGAAGCTATCACCTGAACTTGTATACAATGACATAACACTCACCCAGACAGGCCGCCGTTCTGAACCTCTCCTCACTTTTTAAGAGAAAAGAGAAACAAGATGTCAACACTGCTTTACAACAGTGATTTTACCAACACCCGACGGAATCAGCACAATACCAAACTGGCCTGTGTAGCTGACTTGAACATGGATCTGCCGCTATCGCACATCCATGCACATAGTTTTGATTTTCAAAGCGGTCCGTCTTGAAAAAAACATCAACTGTGGACACGTCGCCTTAAAGGACATTTATTGTTGGACATTTTATGAACCGTTACAGTAAAATCTTAGGCAAGAAGGGCCAAGGACAGGACCAACATTTAAGGAATTGTTAAGGAATTCTAAAACCTTCTCCAGGACCCTGGGCAACTCCAGAACAAGCTATTGAACTCTCTTTTGTAAGGTTAATCTCGCTGACACAATACTGCTTATTTCGTGTATTGTTTTGATAAGCCACTTTTTTCTCAATCAAAAACAATGCCAGTGCAGTTCCTGTAGTGTAGTGGTGATCACGTTCGCCTAAAGTGGTCTGCACACGGCGGGCGACCGACGTCGCCTGGCGATGGAATTGTCTGTCGCTCAACGACAATCACTTGGCCCCCCACACCAGAGGCGATCGTTTTACCGGAAGTGGTCACGGCTTCTCAAACATCTCTCGTCGGATATTGCGTTTAGAACTCTAGAGGTGGCAAATTCTACTCTCAACACTGTATTGAATCATCGGGAGAAACACACGTAAAAATGGGTGAGTAAATAAGCTGACAATATTAGCATAGATGAATAAATAGCTAACGTTATCCAGTTGACATTACAGATCATAGCTTTCATAACGTCAGCTAACGTTAACGAAAGTAGAGTAGGTAAACACGTTCGTGTTAGCTGTACTGGTTGTTCATCATAGCTTGCTAGCTAGCTAACGTTACCTAAACGTTAGTATATCGATAGCCTAATTTAACGTTAGCTATTTATCCATACTCTAACTACAGTAAATGTCTGGATGTAACAGTACTGTATATCTGTATGTCGTGTATGTCATGATGAATTGAAAATGGGACCTGATGTAAACAAGACTTTCTATCTCTCTGTTACCCCAATTAGCAGTTGTGTGTACTGTATTTATTCTGCAATCTTAAATAAATAAATCAAACCTTAGCTAATTTCCCCCCATGATGTGATTGATTGAAAACGTTATTAACAGATTGCAGAATGGGTACAATACAGTACGGCTAAATACACACAAGTACTAAGGATGCAGTTTATGACATTTATGACATACAGATATACAGTACTTTGTAAGAAAAAGAGATAATAAAAGATATACATCCGAAGGGGACTATATTATTCTCATGTACAATGAAGTTGTGATATTTAACTAGCTAGGTATGGGCATTTAAATTCACTAACATTCAAATATTGTTATAACTTAAAATGTTCGCTTAAATTGAGTTAAATAATGATATTGTTTGTTTTCCACAGATGCAATTTTAGGTGATAAAAAGAAGGCTGCAGCCCTTCTTTTATATTTGCGTCGGAGACGTCGTAGGAGGCGAGTCTGGGTGCACTTTTTAAACCTGAGAAGGCAGCAACAGGGTGATTTCCACAATTTGGTGGCAGAGTTGCAATTGGACGAGGAGCGGCACCGGAAATACTTCCGGATGTCTGCGGAGCAGATGGATCTTCTCCTGAGTGTGGTTGGACCCGATATCCAAAAGAAGACCACAAATTACAGGCAGCCTATTGAGGCAAAGCAAAGGCTGGCTGTAACATCGAGGTGAGTCATACTACATGTACCAGGTACAGAGGCTCATTGGGCGATAGTGGGGTTCAACAAACACATATTTTATTGTGCACAAAATATAAAAAGGAACAGAATCACATCATATATAAAAAAGAACACACGAATCACATCATATATGAAAAAGAACACATTCCCTGCTGACACATTTTATTTTACAGGTTCCTTGGAACAGGTGACTCTTTTGTGAGTCTGGCATTTTGCTACCGCATGGGACAGTCGACTGTGGCAGCCTGTGTGGAGGACACCTGTGAGGCCATCAACAGGCGGCTAATGGGGAGCCAGATGCCTCCTCCGACTGGGGAGGATTGGAGAGCCATTGCTCTAAGGTTTGGGCAGAGGTGGAACTTCCCCAACTGCCTCGGCGCGATAGACGGCAAACACATCGTCATGCAGGCACCCCCGAAGTCTGGGAGTCTGTATTTTAACTACAAGAAGACCTTCTCCCTCGTCCTGCTTGCTCTTGTTCCCTCGTCCTGCTTGCTCTTGTAGATGCCGACTATCGCTTCAGAGTTGTCCACGTGGGAGAGTTTGGAAGGGTCAGCGATGGAGGAGTTTATGCCACCTCAGCACTTGGAAGGGGGATGGAGGAAAAATCCCTCCACGTGCCAGAGGATGACATACTCCCAAATGCTGCACACCTCGACAAGGTGCCGTTTACGATGGTGGGAGATGCAGCATTCCCACTGAAGACCTACCTCATGAGGCCTTACCCCGGGAAAAACCTCACCCACGAGAAGCGGATTTTCAACTACCGTCTCTCAAGGGCAAGGAATGTGGTTGAAAATGCCTTTGGCATTCTTGCCTCCCGCTGGAGGGTTCTCTCAGGGCTCTACGCTAACCTTTTTCACTAGGGGCACAGGTGCTCCTAAATGAAAAAATGTAGGAGCACACAAAGAAATTTAGGAGCACACAAAGAAATTTAGGAGCACAGTGAATTTTTTTCTAGTAACCGAGTTTATTAACAAACAAAAATAAATGTACATAGTAGTACTCTGTATGTGCATGTTCTGGGAACGGAACTGTGCAATAGCACCAAAGTCACTGGCCCACACTGCTCAAGCCCATGTCCATCCCATTGCCGTTGTGTCCTTGGGCAAGACACTTAACCTACTTGCCTCGTATGAATGTGTATGCATGTGAATGAATGTTGGTGGTGGTCGGAGGGGCCGTAGGCGATGATTATTCGCCACGCTTCCGTGAGTCTGCCTCAGGGCAGCTCTGGCTGCAATTGTAGCTTACCACCACCGGTATGACTGTGTATGAACGAATAATGGACTCTGTGAAGCGCTCTGAGTCAGAGCAACAGTCAGTCAGAGAAGAGCGCTATATAAATCCAATCCATTATTAATCCATTATTAAACAAACTCACATTTTTTTAAATAAAAATAAATGTACATAGTAGTACTCTTGTATGTGCATGTTCTGGGAACGGAGACCCCAAGGCAGCTTCTTTTCGAACTCTTTATGCGGTTTTGCGCAGAGAAGCCTCGCTCACACTGGGCGGCTGAAATGGGCAGCACCAGCATCATCTGCACCAACTCCAGTATGTTCTAGGGAAAAGATGTCTTTCAATTTCTTTTAAACTCTTACCATTCACTTATCAAAACCAACCATAGGGATGCCATACACAACCACTCAGTACTGTTGGCCTACCTTGTAATCATTCCTGTAGGGGTCCTTTGTCAACATGGTCTCCCACAGGCCACTTAGTCTATTTGCCAACACAATGAACCCGGAAATTTTGGAACCACCAAACTTTTATGATATATATGGATAGTATGGGTCACCAGTACTTAGAAACTGCCGGATGCTAAGTTGTACATGTTGGGCAATTTTTTTTATGTGCATAATTAGCACACATTTGCATAATCACCTAAATTGACAAATCTCGGAAACTACTTGATCAATTTCAACAATGTTGGAGGGGTTTTGGGGGTTATTCAGGATGCTGAATCCATTTATGATACTCAAGAATTTCGAAATTGCAATATTTACTGGAATTTACCAAATTTCAACACATTTTGGTGCAGAAAGTTTTAGAGGACACTGAAATGATTACATTTGGATAGCACAGACATTATGTATTTACAATATCCCTACTGACCCCAAATAGCAAATTGGAAAAACACTAAAACTGGTCAAACTATGTTCCTTAATACAATAACATAGCTTAATAAAACAGAAATAACAAAAGAAAGGTATTTACATTACTCAAGCATATAGGCCACAACATAACAATATGTTCTTCTTCTTACTGCATAGTTGTAGTCGATAATTACTTGTTTTGGATTGTAAGTCTTCCTGAAACGTCTCACTCAGAAAGTGGCTACCGTGTTCAGAACTTTGAATCCACATCATCAAACTCGTCATCATCAAACTCCTCCCCACTGTCTTCATCTGTTCTCCTAGACCAGTCAGTGTTCAGGTGGGGTATCTCCATGTTCTCCTAGACCAGTCAGTGTTCAGGTGGGGTATCTCCATGTTCTCTCCAGACCAGTCAGTGTGCAGGTGGGGTATCTCCATGTTCTCTCCAGACCAGTCAGTGTTCAGGTGGGGTATCTCCATGTTCTCTCCAGACCAGTCAGTGTTCAGGTGGGGTATCTCCATGTTCTCTCCAGACCAGTCAGTGTTCAGGTGGGGTATCTACATGTTCTCTCCAGACCAGACAAGTCAGTGTTCAGGTGGGGTATCTCCATGTTCTCTCCAGACCAGACAAGTCAGTGTTCAGGTGGATTATCTCCATGTTCTCTCCAGACCAGTCAGTGTTCTGGTGGGGTATCTCCATGTTCTCTCCAGACCAGTCAGTGTTCAGGTGGGGTATCTCCATGTTCTCTCCAGACCAGTCAGTGTTCAGTTGGGGTATCTCCATGTTCTCTCCAGACCAGACAAGTCAGTGTTCAGGTGGGGTATCTCCATGTTCTCTCCAGACCAGTCAGTGTTCAGGTGGGGTATCTCCATGTTCTCTCCAGACCAGTCAGTGTTCAGGTGGGGTATCTCCATGTTCTCTGCAGACCAGACAAGTCAGTGTTCAGGTGGGGTATCTCCACGTTCTCTCCAGACCAGTCAGTGTTCAGGTGGGGTATCTACATGTTCTCTACAGACCAGTCAGTGTTCAGGTGGGGTATCTCCATGTTCTCTCCAGACCAGACAAGTCAGTGTTCAGGTGGGGTATCTCCACGTTCTCTCCAGACCAGTCAGTGTTCAGGTGGGGTATCTACATGTTCTCTCCAGACCAGTCAGTGTTCAGGTGGGGTATCTCCATGTTCTCCTAGACCAGTCAGTGTTCAGGTGAGTACAATAACATAGCTTAATAAAACGGAAATAACAAAAGAAAGGTATTTACATTACTCAAGCATATAGGCCACAAAATAACAATATGCGCTTCCTCCTACTGCATAATAGTAGATAATTACTTGTTTTGGATTTTAAGTCTTCCTGAAACTTCTCACTCACAAAGTGCCTACCGTGTTCAGAACTCTGAATCCACATCATCAAACTCCTCATCATCAAACTCCCTCCACTGTCTTCATCTTCCTCTGAATTTACTTTAATGTCATCTTCTTTTTCCTGCGAGTGTGTCAGTGAGTTGCAACATGTGCTGTCATTGCCTTTGCAGAAGCAGTAGTTGGCGTCAAGCTTTGTCAGACAAGGTAGCTTTAGTGACATGACCCCACCACCAGGAGTGGCTCCTCCAGGGAACAGAATACATGCAGGATTCTGCACAAATTGAGTGGCCATGGCATGAGTCGTGCGGCGACCGTTCGGTGTGAAGACCACAAGATCAAAATGGTCACCCCAACTGTGGATGGGGTCAATCTGCCTCTCCAAGCCAACTGTGTGCAGATACTTCTCTGGGTCCTCTGAAGCATATTTGGCATATGACTTCATCGTAGGTGGTGACAATGCGATGCTCGTTAAGATTCTTGACCAGCTCTGCGCTACCATATTTATGGTGGAGTCTTGCTGCAAGCCCCAGGGTTGTCTGATTCCAGCTCCCACTGATGTGCTGCTGGATGCACTGAGCGAGTGTAAGTGATGGTTTGGTCACTTTTCCTTCCTAGACAGGAGACAAACTTCAAAAGGGATGGACTTGTGGCTTGTATGATCTTGTCATGCTGGAAGCTGCCAAGGTCATATTCACGGTGCAAGGGAATATTCTGCACCTCAGCTTGCACTCTCTTCACAAGCTTGGTGATAACTTAATCAGCGGCAGTGGTTTTATCTCGTTTTACCAGTTTGAGTGACTGAGTGAGTGAGTTACTCATGGAATGTCTAAAACCAACAATAGTCTGGCACCCTTCCACCCTCATGACAGCTACAGCATCACCATAAAAGTCACACAAGTTAGATAGCATCTGCTTACTGCAGAGGTGCCCGGAGTTGGCTACATATATATCATGTAATTCGGACACTGTCCAGGTTGATGACTTGTCTGCATTCATGTGGTCAATGACAGCAGCTAAACAGCTATCAAATGGTCTGCACTGGGAACTTGCACTTGAGGAAACTCTCTTGAAGTCATCGTAGCACTTGGTGTGATACTGAGCATCAGCTGCATGCAGGTCCAGGACGGCATTTACCCGTAGAGCCACTTCCTCAGCCCATTGATCCTGGCGCTCATCACATTTAGACAATATGATGTTTTTGAAAGATGACATTCCTGGTCTCTCAACAGTCCGGCATTGTTTCACTGGCTTCCATCTATCAGGGTGTTTGTTGTCTTTGGGTTCGCAAATGATATCACAAAACAGACATTGTTTAGAAAACTCAAAGGCATGAGAACGAGACATACGTTTCCCTAGCTGACCATCAGATGAGCTGAGCTTGCGTTTGGTTGCATTTCTAGACTTAGAGCTATAACATGATTTGTGACAAACTAGAGGCTGAGGCTCACACCATGGGTAGCAATGATGTTCAATAAAGTCTCAGTTGTAGCTGAATCGTCAAGCTCTTCACTCCTCTGAAGCAAAGCTGTAATGCCTTTTGGTCCAGATGTCTTGAAGTCATTGTCCTTGCCGTCACAGGGCTCGAATAGGCATTTCTTCCTTGACATGTCAATCTGAAATGAACAAAAGAAGAATGCACTATTTGGACCCTCCGTCTCTGCACTACCACACACTCTACATTACAGAGCAATATGGATACATTGCCAGGATGTACATTTCGGACGGGCTGTTCACTATTCCAATGAAAACATGTATTTCCCATGTTATTGGTATCCTACATGAACTTGACTGGTATTTGCATTACCTTTTGGGTCTCTTTCTCTGCCTCAGTGCCTCAGATCTTCTATCACACAATTCTACATTAAGGAGAGCAAAAGTACCATATGAATACTCTATACAATATTTAGAATCAAACTTGATGCTTCTCTGTGTGACGAGGGATAGAGCCTGGTGACGCGAGGCTAGGTAATAGCAGGTAATAATCACACAGTCATGACATATGAAACTGAGGGTAAAATTCCCTGACTGTATTGAGAGTATGGTATCATTAAACCACTACTTAGTTATGTACTTTAATTACTGGCCATACAGTACACGGTATATATGGTGAACACCCACACAATAATACGGCTTAACAAAGAAAGTCATATTTAGAAGTATTTATTAGCAGAGCAGCAATAGTAGGTTACAATATTGAGAATTATGAATTGCGCTTATATGGCGAAGAACACTTAAGTAGGTCAAGAGCGTAAGTCCATGAGCATATTAAGATGGGTATAATTAATACCACCTGTAGCATAAGAATTATATAAGGCACACTCGTAGTCAGCTGGAGATACTAAGGGGGGTTCCCTCCGGTTGTAAGCCAGCAGGGGAGAGGAATTGTCGGGAGCAAAGTCTGGATCAACGAGGAATAAAGAGACTCCAGATACAGGAGACGGTGCAATAATCCTTTGGTCCGTAGACAAAGCAACAGCTATACTCCGGTATGCATGGCAGCATGGATGAAAGCTAGCCAGCCTCTGTGGGTCCTAGAGGCGGGCTCGACGGTGCTCCTCACAGGGTAGATCCCACACAGCAGTGGGGTAGACGGTTCTCTGCTCCAGCAGCCATAGTACCAAAGCAATATAATCCAGCCGGAAAAGGCTCTGCATTCGTCGGTGTAGGTTCTCCGGTGTACATATCCACACGGTTCTCGTCTAGGACTCCTCGGATGGCGGCACGAGGTTAGGCCGCCCAGCCTGGATAAGTGCACTAGCTCGGCACGACGAACCGGTGGTAATGCTGGTCACTGTAGAACGGTAGCCGCACGATACACTATACATAATAGACTATTACTTTATAATAGAATAGGTCGAACTCGACGATACAGCGTTAAACTCTGACACTTTAGCTATCAATTCGCATGCGGTTCTCAAGGCTCTATTTAGGGGCAAAAAGGGCCCACTTCACAGCACGTTGTATCGTGGTGAAGGCTTCAACTTGTTGGGTTAACTAACTGCTGTATCCACCTGCGACGTATTTATACGTAAGGTGAATAATCTAGTGCCAACCTCAGTTCTGTCTCATATTACTGCGCAAACCTGGGCATGTTGAGACATGTCTTAGCGGTGGCTTTGAACTAGACATTGGGGGTATGGCCGTTGGCGCCTAGGGGGTCGCTGTCCAATAGGAGAACGAATATTATGGTCTGGCCTGTACCTAGGTAAAGGGGTATTCCGTGTATATGTACAAAGAATATACAAGGGATATCAGACGATATACAAATATTATACAATATATCTCAAGTAATAAATATATATATTCGGTTTAATCTGACCCTTTGTAACAACATACATTGCTAACATAGCTAAGCTATGCTTGCATTAACATTAGTTACCGTCAGATGGCTAACGTTAACCCTAAGAGCTAGCTTACTACAGCTTGTGATCATATTATATTCAGTGTTTGTTATTGGATAGTAATAAAACCACAGTTTGTGTATCTGTTTCTATTTTCTCAACTTACTTGCATTGAAACAACAATCCTTGAAAATCACAGGTCTGTATTTGTTGCAGCTGCAGTTGCTCGTTGCCATAGTAGGAATGAAATCATGGTGCAAATTAGCCACGTATACTCACTTGGAAGTTTTGCGTTAACGATTAGCACACTGAAGTCTCAGTCAAGGCTAGGAACTGGGGTTCTGCGGACATTTTATAAGGTAACAGTCACAGTCATTCTGCAATCTGTTAAATAAAGTTTTCATTCATTCACATACAAAAATCCAATAGAATAGTTTCTAGTTGTGGCAGCAAACTGCTCCGCTGCCACGTGGACTCATGGCAGAGCTCAACTGCAGCAGTTACCCCAGTAACCAAGCATAAGGACCTAGAGTACCCCATTAGGCGCTCTACAAATTATTTATTATTATCATTCTGTTTACAATTGAACATTCCATGAAAATTATCTATAAATTCAGCATCTTCTGAAACATTTATAAACAGAAAATTCATAAAAAATTGCACCAAAATGAGTAGAAATTTGTTAAATTCCAGTAAATATTGCACTTTTGAAACTTTTTTCTTCTCTTAAGTATCATAAATGGATTCAGCATCCTGAATAACCCCCAAAACAACTCCAACATTGTTAAAATTGATCAAGTAGTTTCTGAGATTTGTCCATCTAGGCCAGGGGTGTCAAACTCATTTTCACAGAGGGCCACATCAGCATTATGGTTGCCCTCAAAGGGCCAAAGACCGTATAAATGTTAATGTAATGTAAAATAAATGTAGCTACACATTTACATATTGTTAAACATGGTGTTTCTGTATTTATTACTTATTCAAGTTATACATATTGGATATTAATTTGCATAAATGTAAAAATATATGTTAGCTTATGTTATTTTAACAAATAATTTTAGTTTATCAGAACCCCATATTACTCCACCAATCAATGATCAAACCATTCAAGTAAATAACAAAGAAGAATATCATCAAATACAAGCTATGACATTAAGTTTGTTCAAAACCTTTTTGTCACAGTCAAGAGGGGCAGAACTAACAACTGTGAGCTGCAAAGAACACATGGGACAGATGTAGCAGATGTTACAAAAACAAATGGCTGCACACAACCTTGCAGAGGCCATACATCCAACTAATGGAAGATAGTTTAATTAACTTTAATTAACAGATTGCAGAATGGGTACAGTACAGTACAGCTCAATACACACAATTGTTAAGGGGATGCAGACCAGAGAAAGACTTTCGACTTGTTTACATCAGGGTCCCCCATTTTCAATTCGTAATGAAATTGCTATTATGTGTCTGCATGAACACACAACTGTAACTGTACTCAAAAATAACAAAATAAGGGTTGTCTCAGTTCACAACTATATTGGTCAAATTTTGGGTGGGATTTGTTTGCGTCCCTACAGCTTCTTATTCAATTGAGCGAGATGCTCGGTTATGTCACACAGCCAGTTTGCATCTGACAGTTCAGACAATATTTCTTCAACCCTTTGTTACCTATTCCGCCTGGATCTTTTTTGTATTTTGGGCTGTAAAATTGTCAAAGAATGTCTGAGGAGTAAGTGCTTTTGGCTTTTTTCCTTTGTTACCTCAGATGTTCAACATACATGTATGTGTAAGAATGTGTAATAACTAAGGCTGTCAAAGTTAAAGCTTTATTAACGCATTAACCCACAATTATTTTAACACTGCTATTTTTTAACCCAATATTAATGTAAAAAAAAAAAACGTTTTTTTTTTTTTTTTTTTTTTTTGCCTGAGCTCTTGGGGGGCCACATCAAATGACGTGGCGGGCCGGATTTGGCCCGCGGGCCGTGAGTTTGACACCTATGATCTAGGCGATTATGCAAATGTTGGCTAATTATGCAAATAAAAAAACTTGCCCAACATTTACAACTTAGCATCCGGCAGTTTCTGAGTGCTGGGGATCCGTACTATCCATATCCATCATAAAACTTTGGTGGTTCCGAAATTTCCGGGTTCACAATGGGGCTCTATGGGATGGCAAATAGACTAACTGTAGGACTTGTCCCTGAAATTGTTGCTGACCAGGTATTTCAGCCCCTGCCACTCATCCTGTATCGCAGCCATGTTGCACCCTGATCTGCAGGATTGAACAGAGTTTGCAAACATATAATACACATTGGCACATTGCATATACACATATGCAAACATAACATTGTCTCATATGCAGTGTCAAATAAATTCTTACCTCTCTAAAGGCTCCGTGAAATGCCTCACCAGGTCTGCCACACCATCCTCACCAAAGGTGAGAAGGCTGGTCTGGTCTTCTGGCCATGTGTCAGGGTTGAGCACTTTGAAAGAGTCCAGTGGGGTCTGGACACCCTCATGCTTCAGCAGACCACCAAACCTGGCTTTAAGTTCATTCACGCCGATGTTGATGGCCGCCTTGATGTGTTGCTTCAGCTGGGGATTGGTGAGGTCCGTGAAGCCGTTCAGATTCCCCTTCAGCGTTATTCCCTTTACAGAAATAACACACACACACACACAATCTTTTTAAAGACTTCTCCACTGCATTTCCCTCCTTATCCACAATGAATACATTGATTCAGTAACACACCTGGAATCTCTTCTCATCACCCTGCTGCTGAGCAAGCATGACCGTCTGGATCTTCTCCAGCATGCCTCCCGCCTTTGCCCTAAACTGTAATGCCTCCAGTCTGGTCACTGTCTTCCTCAACGCTGACGTGGCTTGGGGAAGGATGAGGTCATTCCTCTGCAGGGTGAGGCTAAGTGAGGATAGCTCCTCAAACATGTCTGAGAGGAAATGGCAGAATACACAAAAGAGTGCATTCTCCATTTCCCGCTTTATCTGTTTAGTGAGTAAATAAATGCACAAAAGTGTTAAGGGTTAGTGTTAGTTAGTTAGTGTTAACCTATTTTTAATTTTTTTTTACTATTAAATTGACTGTTAAACTGACCTTCTTTGCCCGCCCTGGCACTTCTGGTGATATTGCTGCTACAGCCAGGTGCTCCATGTGCTGCAGAACAATTGAGTACTGGCCTTCGTCAGTGGCAAGGTCCTTGTCTTGTCCATGCCGCAGGAAGACTTTGAGGGCTCTGTGGACATGGGGGATCCAGCGAGTTCCCTTGACGCTAGATGGTGTGCAGATATCCACACCGAGCTCTTGCCCGAGAGAATAGAGCTCTCTTTTTGATTTTCCGCTGAAGTGATACGTCTTCCATATAAGATGGAGAAGATCGTAGACAACGGACACCTTTGGCTCTTTTTTCTGGATCGTCAATATTGCCAGCTCTAGCCTGTGAAAGGGTTTGCATTGAGCCGTACTGTATTACCCAATTCTGCAATCTGTTAATAAAGTTTTCAATCAATCAATCTATAATAGTTTAACATTATCTGCTAGCAAATAAAACTAAATCATATACAGGAAAATGTTTTATTAGTTACAAACCTATGTGGCATACAGTGGATTGGGATTATATGCCTCCCTGCCTCTCTCTGCAGGAGGGCAATCACTCCCCCACGGTGGCCCATGTTCACAGAGGCACCATCTGCCCCAAAGGAGATGCATTTCTTCATCCATGACCCGGCCCCTCCATCCTCTTCTGGGCAAACAGCATGAAATGCTGCTTTGGTGGCATCCAAAACACCTTGATTGACAAAACAAAAAACAATTATACAAAACAACAAAAGTCTTTCTGACAAACAAAATTATATCTCATTACTGATTGATTAAACTGTACACAAGAATAAAGCATATAAAGATAAACAACTTACCAATGACATGGGAGTGTTCAAGGGTCTGTTGGCCGACCAGGAGATTGACAGGCTTCCCATCCTCCAACAAGCGCACGTAAACGATCTCGCATTCCGTGTTAGATATATGTGTCTCCGTCAATGAGAACAGACAAATATTTCGCGGCTTTCAGCTTCGCTGACAGGCTCTCTCTCATCATGTCGGCAATTTGCCCGATCATCTCCGCACATCTCACGTCATTGTCATAAATGGGGTTAATGTCGAGCCCGTTTTTTTTATGGAGTCTGATCAGCGGGCCAAATTTCACAAACGGTTCTTCTTCTTTTGCGATGAAGTACGCTATGTTCATTTTTATTTTTAGCTGTCTCCTCGTCTCCTGCTCTGATATCAGTACTTGCCTCCCCAAGGCAGCTGACACCGTGCCGGACGGTCTCTCCTCTCTCAATATGTACAAATCTCTACACTGGATGTGCCGCCGCGAGACGTTGTGTTTGACTACTGAATCTCTTTTCAGGTGCGGGTTTCCCGACACAAAGGGCGTATTGCCTGCCTGTTTCTGCCCTCTGCAATATTTACAAAACATGTGATTGTTTTCGAACTCTAGCCATGGGAACATCTTTAGCCAATTCACGTTAAATTTGTATGTCTTCCCTCCGGCTACAGTGGGTGTAGCATCGTTAGCTACAGTGGGTACATTGGGTGTAGCTTCGTTAGCTACAGTGGGTACATTGGGTGTAGCTACAGTGGGTACATCGGGTGCTACAGTGGGGGTAGTAGTGGGTGTAGCCTCGCTAGCTTTGCTAGCATGCTGGCTAGCGTCAGTATCTTGGTTAACTGCCTCGCCTGACTTCTCACTCCCCGTTATCTTTCTCGCAAAATAAAAATTAATGGGCTTCGACATTGCTATATCGTCTGACTCAAGACACTGACGCTCTATGCTGACGCTAAACAGTACTTGAGTTTCCAGTCGCGTGACCACAGGAAACGCTACTGTGATTGGAACGTTTATGCAGCTGTGAACTGTGGGACTTGTAGTTTTTTAAAGATTCTCGCAGCGGAGAGAAAAAAAAGGACGAATGAGGCTGTACTCTACACTCGCCAGCCCCACTCGCTTGATTTTGCATGTTCGCACGCAGATATTTTTAGGGGCATATGCGAGCAATTTGGTCGCACTGGATACATCTGCTTCCCGGTAAGGTGAGCACCCTGGTGTTGACCCTCTGTATCCTGCACAACTACTTGCAGAGGCCCAGTGAAAGCCAGGTTTGGCTGGATGAGAGAAGAGCCGGTGAGGACAGCATGGTCTCAGTCAGGAACATCGGTGGAAATAGGTGCTCCCGGGAAGCCTACACTGTGCGAGAGAAGTACCAGGAGTATTTCTGCTCACCAGAGGGTAGTGTGGCATGGCAAGAAAGAATGGTGTAGGCCGACCATCGCCAGTCCTCATCCTCCACTATTGTATTTCTTTCTTAATAGTATCCCAATCTGTGTGTGTTTAGTGACATCATTTCTCATTTGTAAATATCTGTATAAATCACTTGATGGTAGAGAAAATCTGTTTTGTAGTTGTGAGAAAGATTTAAATGTATTCCCATCAAATAGTCTGTCAATTATAATTAATCCCTTATCAGCCCACCTTTTGTATGTGTTATCCCACATGGATGGGAGAAACTCTGTTTCCTACTATGGGCAGCATAGCCCTTGACAAAGCTACGGTACCTTTATGTGTTTTTGAACTGTGTTCCAGATTTTCAGTGTATGTTTGATCCATATATTAGTTATTCAAATTTTTCCTTGCGATTTTTTACTCATAAATGGGAGGGTGGATATTGATATTCCTGGTATGGAGTTTTGCTCAATAGAGACCCAACCGGTTTCCATACCCTTTACCATCCAGGCCACCACTACAGCCAAACATTTTTAAATAGCTTTTTAGTATATCGTTATGTGTTATTATTACTATATACAGGGCTCTACGCTAACCTTTTTCCCAGGGAGTACATGTGCTCCTAAATTAAATAAATTTAGGAGCACAGTGAACATTTTTCAAGTAAGAGTTTATTAACAAACTATTTATTATATGCATATTATATTGTGCATACTAAGGGACTAACATCTGTGCAAATAGGACTTACCACCAAAATCACACATTGGCCCATGCCTACTAGACACAAAGAATATCGGTTGTCAAGCTACTTGTGTATGTTGTAGTGTTGTCACGATACCAACACCTTACCTTGGTTATCAGCTGACTGAGGAAGAAGTCTGCATCTCATTGTCCACTGCGTGCACACAGGTAGATGACCTCGCTGCAGCAGGAAGTGACCATTTACTATAGTTTTGTATATTAGTGTGTATTTTGTATAGTTTTTATTTATTTTTTTATGATCAAGCTGCCTTTGAATGAATGTTTCTTTGTTGTTACCTAGTGGGAGTATTTATGTTTGTCCTTTAAGTAATTACACAAAATGTCACTGCATTGTGGTCCATTGTCTTCCTTGTATTCGTTCTTTTTTGGATTGGTTGGATTAAAGCACTGATATTCAGGATCTAGTAATCTTGAAAAGTAATACAAATAAATAAATGTTTGTATATAAACTAGAAATGAACATTTTCACATAGTAAATGATTTTCAGACTTTGGAACACATTTATTTAAAAAGAACAAGACATTTAACATACATTTAACCAATCATCATAACATTTTAGTTTGCAGTTGATGAATGCAATGTAATCTGAGAACAACGTATGTTAGAAAAAGAAGAGCAAAAAAAGAGATCATGGCCTTTCTTCTCCCCTATACCCAGGGCATATTATGTGGTTAAATAATTACACTTTAAAAAACATTGTATATTTTGCATGGGCCAACATGGGTGACTGAACAGAGGAGGGCAGAGGACCAGAGGAGAGAGAGACTGGCTGAGACATTAAACCTCTAGATCGGTGGCGGGATCCTGACAGTACATGGAGGGGTTAGGTGCAATGTATCTATTTTGCTCCCAGTAATTAAAAGGTGTAAGGTACCTCTGCCCGTGCTCCCACTGCTGTGGTGTTGGCCTCATGGCTGATGGGCCAGCTGAAGCTACATTGCCCTGCTCCTGGAGAGCACGAAGTTCCTCCAGAACTTTGATTATGGCCCTTTGTGCCTTTGCCTGCAATGGAGGGGTTAGAGCATCCATCACAGGCACTTGGCTGAGGAGAAAGAGCTCCATCGCTGTCTTCTGTGTTGGGGGAGCTGCAGGCGTCGATGGAGCTGTGATGAAGCTCATCAGGGCGTTGTCCAAATTCTCCCCGGCCTTCTTCCTCTTGCCCCAGCCAGTCAGAGGGGCTGGTGTCCGAACCTTTGCAGGGGTGGCCGGGACAGCTGCTGCATCCTCCTCTTCCCCATCATCATCTTCCTCAAGGGGGCACGCAGGGCCAGACATAAAATTGTCCTCAGACAAGTTTGTCGCCCCACTATTTGTAACTGAGGGGTACAATTCCCTGACTGTATTGATAAGTATGGTATCATTAAACCACTACCGCTTTATGTACTTTAACTACTGGCCACACAGTACATGATATAGATATGATGAACACTTTCCCACCTGATGAAACCAAGTCCACACAAATGTATCCGTCGAATCTTTAATATATAGCAAAGGGTATATACAACGTTCACGTAATGACATTTATGATTTGAATGCACTTGTAAGGCAAATGAGTATTCGTAGGCAAATCAACATTGAATGTCCAATCTCTGGTTACGCAGGAAGCAAGTATACAACCTGGTTCTTTAGGGAACTACAGCGATGGTACTTAATGATTATAGCTGGATACACTAAAGGGGGTCCCGCTGGTTGTAAGTCAGTAGGGGGGGGGGGGGGTTAGGAGAGCCGCTGGCGATATCCCATCTGGCCAACGATTTCTTGGGAGAATTCAGAGTGCTGAACACGGTGCCCACAGAACCTTGGTCCACAGATGAATACAGTTGGGCCCTCTTGTAGACGGTAGCTGCCGGTCCACAACGAAGAGACGTGAGGCGACCTCACTCGGGTTAGAGCGCCGTCTCACCTGGACTCCTCTCGGGGGGAGTTCCAACACTTACCAGTGTTGGCTGTTATCCATGGCATAATCAAAGCACCCAAAGCAAGTAGATAATCCAAGCCGTGTAGGGCTCGCCGTCGTCCGGGTAAGGTAATCCAATGTGCAGGTCCACTCGTCCTTGCCCAGAACTCCTCGGATGAAAGCACCACACGTGGTCTGCCCAGCCTGGTTAAGACTCTAGATAACGCGAGGAAAACGATGGGGGTACTGCTCACTTTATAACTCTAACCGAACGATGCACCATACATAATAGACTATTATCAACTTAATCGAAATACGTCCCACTCGACGGTATAGTGCCAAACTATGACAATTCAACTATTAATCCACACGATGTCTCAATGCCATTCTGAGGCCAAGTTGACCATACTGCACCACACGTGTATCGTGGGTGAGGCTTAACGTCTTGCCACTAGGTTGGAGGGTAAAGAACTAAGGGCTAAGGGAAGTTCTACTTTACTTGCGCCATATATATATGCGCTGTGAACAAATAGTACCATTCGTATTTCGGCAGACGTATTCCTACGCGGAACCGGGGCTAGTAACGACATGTTCGTCGGCACGATTGAACTTGAACCAAGGGGCTTGGCTGCTGGCGCCAAGTTCTTGTCCAATGAGAGAATGAAACTATTATGGGCTGTTAGTAGACCAAAGGGATATTCAGTGTATATGTACAAGGAATATACACGGGATATCAAACGATATACAAATACTATTAAATATATATCCATAAATAAATATATATATTCGGTTTAATCTGATCCTTCACAACAATAAACATAGAAAATGTTTTACTTGATTTTCAGTGAGGATATTTAATTTGACACAATAACACCCCATGTGACGTCAAAAACAAAGTGCCATTTTGCACATGAACCATTATTGCATTATTGCACATGTCCCAACATCTGTCATATTGCACATACAAGTATAAATTATAGTGAGGTGGATGTAGATGTGGTGGCAACAATAGGGGGGGGGGGGGGTGATTGTTCAGTTCAGTGATGGCTCTCGGCAAGAAGCTGTTCTGCAGCCTGGAGGTGGAGCTTTGAAGGCCCTGTATCGCCTCCCAGTTGAAGGCCCTGTATCGCCTCCCAGATGAAGGCCCTGTATCGCCTCCCAAATGAAGGCCCTGTATCGCCTCCCAGATGAAGGCCCTGTATCGCCTCCCAGTTGAAGGCCCTGTATCGCCTCCCAGTTGAAGGCCCTGTATCGCCTCCCAGATGAAGGCCCTGTATCGCCTCCCAGATGAAGGCCTTGTATCGCCTCCCAGATGAAGGCCCTGTATCGCCTCCCAGATGAAGGCCCTGTATCGCCTCCCAGTTGAAGGCCCTGTATCGCCTCCCAGATGAAGGCCCTGTATCGCCTCCCAGTTGAAGGCCCTGTATCGCCTCCCAGATGAAGGCCCTGTATCGCCTCCCAGATGATTAGTTTGCACAGACTAAAGACAATGCCTAATTTCCTCTACGAATGGAATGTAACACATTTCATTCACAAGTTTTGTGTGAATGTATCTGAGAACGTATTTGAACACACTTGATGACCTGAGCTATTGTTATGCAAGGTAGCCAGGTGGGTACTTAGCGAGTTGGCGCATCAGTCGAGTGCAGCGCATTCCTCAGGTTTGGTGTGAACGATGGTCTGACTCAGGCAGAGCACCGTTCACACCAAACCTTTGAATGTGATTGCCATGAATTGTTATGCTTATGCAAGGTAGCCAGGGCCCCGTTCCCTGTACCTGGATAACTGAGTTAGCCGGATAACTTTCGGTCAAGTCTGACTTAAGCCGGACCTTCCCATTCCCCGAAGCTGGATTGTCTAAATCACCATGACAACAGATCAAAAAGTTTGAGCCTGGTCGAGAGCAGGCTTAAGTTCAGTTAGCCGGATGAACCATGGCCACGCCCCCGCAAAGAAGTGACAGCTCGTTTCCTGAAATGATTCTCACAGTCTAGGATCTGCATTATACCATTCTGAATTACGTTTCTGTGCTTCGTTTTCCTAGAGGGGGCTTTTGAAATGTATAATAATAGAACTAAATGCTGATAATAAATCATATTGAGCCTATAGATTTACTTTGTCCTAAATAAAATAATGCACGTCATATACGGCGCTCGGAGTCGCGATACACGCTGCATGTGGTTATTTTAATAACGGCTCATTGCAAATGTGAATCCCGCGGGGATATTTTTAATGAATGAAACCTATCGGCCGTTTGGCTCTGATTAGTTTCATATATTAATCTCCGCTGTAGATTTGCTTAACGGAGCGCCGGATTGTGTTTCATTCAAGCATAAAATTGAATGCTATGCGGGGATTGTGGTTTTTGTGTGATATTGTAACTGGGATTAAAATGTCTGATGAGATGCGCTGTTTGACGGATTTGAGAAATTGAATGAGCCGTTGACGTCACATTAATGCATTTGAGAATAAAGAGATAAAACTTCATTTTTTGGTAAGAAAGATATTCTAAACACGGGTCTCTCGTCCATTAATGCATAAACAATGAGTATATCACGTCTGGCACAGTGGCGCAGCGGCTAGTGCTGAATCCTGGCAACCGGGCGACCGGTGTTCGTAACCCCGCGTTTCCAATATAATTTTTTTGGAATATAATATTAATGATTATACGCAAAAGTAGCCTAGTTTTAAGTTAAAATATTATAAATCTACATGCATTGAGGATGTCATTCTTTATATAGCTCTCAACGTGCACCAAATTGAATTATTCCTACATTGCAAAAAGAAGGAAAAGACTAGGAGAAGTGGGATTCGAACCCGGGCCGCCTGTGTGAAAGTCAAAAGCAGAAACCATTACACCACAGTGTAGATAAGTAAAAGATCCACCATACATCAATCAATGGGTAAGAGAGCCGTATCCTTATTCTGCATAACAGTTTAACTAATTATTTTCGGTAGCAAGATCTCATTTGATTATCCATTCCATAAACCTACTGCCAGCAGGCAAGTTTAAAGAAATATAATCTGATTGATTGGGGTAATGAGGGACTTAAAATTAGCCTATAGATAACGCATTTAACTTGTCGGCGAGGCGATTGAGCCGTACTGCAACCTGTTAATAAAGTTTTAAATCAATTAATCAATCAATGCCGTTAGAAAATCAGGATCTCTGCTATCGATACGTGATGGCTTTTCAACTGAAGCGGCCGCGCGCACTTATCCTGGGTCTCAAGTCTGGTTTGAGTTAACGAGACTGAATCCACCTTCGAGGAACAGGAAAATCCCGGCTTCAAACATCGGGTTAACTGAATCTGGATAATGGGACTCTTGATCGACTTAGTTGAACCAGGTACGGGGAATAGGGCCCAGGTACACACGACGTTTCGAGTGCAGCGCTTTCTTGCGTGCACGCGCTTCTGCTCACAAAAGCTTGGTTGCCCGGTGTGCAACCCCGTCCCATGAGCAACGCACCTCTGATTACACCAGTGTTTCTCAAAGTGGGGGGCGCAGGCATGACAGGGGGGGCCTTGAGATTTATAAAAAAAAAAATACCATTTCTCAAAATCTGAAAATCATTATTTAATAAAACACAGAAAGGGATCAACAAGTTACTCTGGATAAAAAAAAAACTTTATAGACAACATTGAGACAAAGCTTCCTGACACATCTCCATCCAAACTCTTGGAAGAACTCTTTGAAATCTCATCTGATACCACCTGGAGAGCTAGTTTCAGAGTGTGGTGCTGAGTACCAAGTATCTCATGATGCAGCAGTTAAGGTGTTGATACCATTCAGCACCACATACAGTATCTGTGTGAAGCTGGCTTTTCATCCATGACAGCTCTGAAAACAAAATATTGGGCCAAGTTGAGCCTTGAGGATGACATGCGTGTTGCCTTAACAGCAATAAAGACTGTTTGCTTATTTCCTATGTTCGCTTTGTAAATTCCCAGTCACTGAGTGAAGATTTGCTGTTTTGCAAATATGTCAAAAACAGAGCAACAGCTGATGAGCTCTTCAAAATGATTGACAGTTACCTGACAGAACATGGACTGAAATGGGAGAACTGTGTGGGCTTTTGCTCTGACGGTGCGCAGGCCATGGCAGGGAAAAGGAGGGGGCTACAGGCGCACATCAAGGGCGTCTCGCCAAACGTGCAATGGACGCTCAGACACTGAGTGAATTCTGGCTTGGTGTGGAGAGGGAGCATCCACTCATAGGGCAGAGGGCTGTAGGCATCCTTCTTCCCTTCGCCACATCCTATCTCTGTGAGATTGGATTTTCAGCTGTTGCTTCACTGAAGACAAAGCACAGGTCTAAGCTCAACATTGAGCATGACTTGAGAGTGGCAGTATCAAGCCTGCAACCTCGTTTTGAAAAGATGTGCAGTGCAAAACAGGCTCATTGCAGCCACTAATGCTGTGATGACTCACATAATTTACTTACATTTTCTCTTTTTTTGCACAAATTGCAAAGTTCTTTCACAAGTTTTCACATGTTTTTCACAAAGTTTTCTATCTTTTGTTTTTCACAAAGTTTTCTATCTATTTTTTTTTAAAGCAGTGTCCTTGAATTGTATTGCAATGTTACAAGATGTCTCTATTTTTGAAAAAGCAGTCTTGAGTGTCCATTGAATTGTATTGCAATGTTACAAGATGTCTCTATTTTTTAAAAAGCATAGTCTTTGAGTGTGTATTGGACTGTATTGTTATGTTGTTGCACAATTGCACAGTTTTAAAGTGGTTGCACAATTTGAAAGGTCACGATATTGGTGTTATTTCAATAAATTTAAACATGGCCCATTTCATGACTATTTTGTTGGGGCGAGGGGGGGGGGCCCAAAATATTTTGGTCCGCCAAAGGGGGGCCTGACAGAAAAAGTTTGAGAAGCACTGGATTACACCAACACCATGGAACTAATGACCAATTTTACAACGTTCCCTGTCAGAATAGTCAGTAATTTTATATAGTGCTAGCTAACGTTTCAACATACTTGTCTTGTTCCCCATCAGCACTGGCAAATGCACTATTACTAAACTAGTTACAGTAGGTTGCTAGCTACATCTGCTTCCACGTCTTGTGTTGAATGTCGGACTGGGACTTGACATTACCAACATCTTTGAATATTTATTTTTTATTTTTTTATAGTTGACCAATGAGGTCAACAGGCTACTACTGGCAATCTATGTCTGTAATAATAATAATAATAATAATAATAATAATAATAATAATAATAATAATAATAATAATAATAAAACAAGAATAAAACATAAAAAAAATTAATTACAAAAAAAATTATAATAATAATAATATTTTTTATCTTAGGGGGGCTAATATTACATTCAGCCCCCCTAAAAAGGGTCTAGAACCGGCACTGGCTTGAACACAGATGGTTATTTTTGAAAATGCATCCCCTTAACAATTGTGTGTATTGAGCTGTACTGTATTGTACCCATTCTGCAATCTGTTAAATAAAGTTTTCATTCATTCATTCATTCGTTCAACAAACTGAACAAGCTGAGCTCTGTGGTGGGAGTCGAGCTGGTCAGACTAGAGGTGATGACAGAGAGGGGGATGAGAAGGAAGCTGGCTGCTATCTGTGTTATCGAGACATGCACTATATGGTACCTACTGCATAGCACTACACCAGGGGTAGGCAACCCTAGGCACGCGTGCCTACATAGGCACGCGGGGGCATTTGCATAGGCACAGGGGGCAGCAATAAAAAAATATATATATATATATATAATTTTTTTTTTTTTTTTGTATGCTTTGAAATATTATAGTGAAATATTTTGCACTGTTGTCGCATTTATCTTGTTGAAATCCTCCCACAGGTTCTTTTTACTACCACATATTTAATTGAGACCCTTTATTTGTTTATTATTTCAAGTTAGCTGGAAATACATTGCTACATCATTCAGTAACATTTGCAGAGCCTTATAACAAAAACATTATTACGGTCACCATTGTGACCAGTGGGATTAATCAACAAATTTTATTATTTATTTTTCTATTTCATTGAACATTGCACATGTTAAAAGCCTTTTTTTTACTCAAAATGTGAGTATTACCAAGTCAACTTGTGTTCTTAAAACAATGACAATAAACATAGTTTTATTAGGTTGAAATAATGTGGTTGTGTACTTATTTTTCTGTTAACTTATTATGGATTGAAAACTGAAAACCTTAATGCACAGTAACTGAACTCAATATTTTCTGGTAACTTATTATTATTATTATTATTTTTACAGTGTAGTCTTGCGATCAATCAAAACTTATTTACACGATATACCTCACATTCACCCTCCATTCACATCCTGGTGTTCTCCATTAGGCCTGTAGGTGGAGCTATGACAGCACACGTACAGTACACACACCGATGGTGTGTGATGTGTCCAAAAATGAATGGGCAAATGTGAGTGAAATGGTCGCACTGTATGCAGCTGTTTGTCTGCATTGCATTCCCCCCCCCCCAACTCAGATTTAGGGTTGATACAACCATCATAATAATATTGTTAATAATAACAATAACAATAATGATGTAATAATGTAAACATTATCATTAAAAATACCTGATTATGAGAAAAAAAATTACGATGCATGGAATATTGTTGAGGCACACTAGTTACAACTATATTTCAAACAGGCACTCCATGTCAAAAAGGTTGCTGACCTCTGCACTACACTATCCACTACACTATCCTGGAGAATCCCTCCCCCACCCCTTCTACGAGGATAACCAGTAGGATAACATTGATGTGTGTGCAGTGAGTTTGGTGACACTACACTCTATAAGAGTGAAGATATTTAATGTTTTTTTCCAATACAAAATCCCCAGAATTATGAAAAAGCATTTTTTTCAAATCTAAGTGTTGTAGTATAACCAATAGGATACCATTGATGATGTGTGCAGTGATTTTGGTGACACTATACACTGTATGACGTGAAGTTATTGAATCTTTTTGCAGTGCCTCTTTTCGGTGTTGCACTTTTTAGACGATCCCTGGCTGCGCACTTGCCTCGTCAAGGCCGACTGCACATATAGATCAATTGTTAGGCTTGTTCGAGATGGATTTCGGTTTGCCTCGACTAGTAGACGAGAGTAGCCGAGTGAAGCCGGGGGAGGAGTTAAAAAGGCGGACACTGCCGATTTCACGAGAGCCTCTCGCCTAGTCTCGTACGGCAGATACGCTTTCACGTCACCACACACACATTACACACCTGTCCAGCTCATTATAATGCGATGGCCGTGTGCAAAATTAGATCAGATTCAAATGTACAGCACACCATATACTGCTATAGTGGAATATACTATTCATATACCATAATGTATACCATCTTGTTGCGCGCTCCTGGCCGCACGCACACACAACACACTGCTAAATAATTCTGTTTTGCATCAATATATATATGTATACTGTGTATATTGAGGCAAAACAGAATTATATATACAGTATTGAGGCAAAACAGACGACGCATGTGTGTATGTGTGTGTCTGACAGCTTGAAGTTTATCATGATGATATGATGATAACGCATAACATAATAAAGTTTTCAATCAATCAATCAATCAAACGTCTCATAACTCCCTGGCTGTCACGTGGCTGGTGACTGACAACTTTTCTGAGCCAATAGGCGCTTTGCGCGACCGTAGCAAGTCGCTTCCCAGCCGGGAGCAGCCGAGTGAGAGGTACTGTGGAGCCTCGCTCTGAAGGCTGTGCGTGGCTCGCTCCCGCGAGAGTTCCACGCCTCGCCTCGTCAGATTTTCAGAGCAAGTCGGACAACATTCTAACCGCCATGCAACGCGCTTGGCGAGGCTGTAGTAAAACCTGCGCAGATCTGCGTCCGCCTATCCCATCTCGAACACGCCTATTATTATTATTAAATGTACAGCTCCGAGGCCGGCTCGCCTCGTTTAGGTGAAAGTAAGGTTGTAGCTCATTGTCTACCTTACTACGATAGGAAAGGTGTCCTTTGTGCTTAAGAATTATTGACGTGGAAATTCGAATCTGTGAATATCTTTCTAACTTTACCTAAGTCTCCCGATTCCGATACAATAAAGCGAGTCTTCATCACAAATCATATTCTCAAAATAATCTGATCGGCAGATATTATTGCTGGCGGACCTATTTCGGTCTGCGAGCCGCCTATTGCCGACCACTGCACTGAACTAGGATATCTGTATAACGTGCGTTTAGACAACACTGCTTGGGACAGACCACACAGGCTATTTCCATATTATTAGGCTATTACTTCACATAAAATATCATGTCTAAATGAAATGCACAAAACAAAAAATGTATGTATCGTAACGTTACCCTGGTATAGATCTGTATGCATGTATTTATTCATAACGTTATACATATTCGTTAACGTTAGATCGTGCATGGTGTTGAAATATGACACGTATCATGTAAATTTATAGCAGAGACATTCTCCCATTACCACACTATATAAAGTTTGTTTACGTCTCTCTCTCAGCCAGATGGCCACTCACAGATCAGTGACCTGCTGACCCCTGGTGCATGGTTCCGTCCCTCTCACACACACACACACAAACCTACACACACGCACACATCTCCCCCACACACACACACATACATACACCCTCGCTCTCAACGCGCACACAGTGACTCCTTTGGTGCTGAGATCCCACCAGATTAGCCAGATCAAATAATTCAAACTCATTATGACAAAATGCCACAAGCCAACTAATATACGACCAGGTCAAACACTGGTCGCATACTCTAGTCTCCATTAATCACAGATCGTTATCATAGAGACACACACGCACAAAATGCGCACGTAAATGTGCGTTCCACGCACTCGTGCACGGCAGACATACAGGCGGACCAATACACACAGACACACAATGTGCACTCAGGACAGAGACCACATACACACTGGACTATGGGATCGCTAATAAAGATCACCCTCACAGGGAAGGGGGGACTTCTTCTGCTTTGACTTCTACTGGACACTGACTGGACGGACTGACTGGACTCCACGGACGAGACATGCTGGACTGACCCACAATGACTTGACTTTTTTCCTTCCTTTTATATACTCGACCGGCCGGTTGTAACAATCTAGATTTCAATTGTACCTTGCTATATTCACCTTGTATAAATACTTTGCTTATTCACTTTTTATATTACATTGCTTGTTAACTTTTTATAATAAATATACCTTCAAAAGTGTTTCATCTCTTATATTTTTAAATATCTTATTACAACTTTCACGATTGAGTCTAAAACGTGACAATGGCTTTTACATTGAAAAATGTACTTGTCAAAAACGAAAAACGAACGTACACGGCCCATTATTGACTCCTTTTTTTCATTTGATTCTGATACCAAAATACGAAAAACCAACGATTTTGGTTTCAAACGGAAATAGGAAACACCTCGTATTTCCGTTTTTTTTTCTTTTTCGTTTTTTCTTTTGAAACGAAAAACGAACTATCAAAACGTACACGGACCCATCATGCTGCCAGATCGTAGCTTAGTATTCTCCAGTCAGTCGTAGTCTTTAGTGCTTTACAGTTTAGTATTTTTGCCCCCTGGACTATACGAATACCTCCTCTGTGTATGACCTACCTCCGCCTCGACTGCTCGACCCTTGTTATAATAAAATACCCGTCTTTTGGGTTATACCAAGACGTATCTGTTATTTTTATTCTATGTTATGTCTATGTTACTGATGCAAAGCACTTCGGGCTGCAATTCTTGTATGAAAGGTGCTATACAAATAAAGCACTTTTTATTATTATTATTATCCACTTGTACAGTGTTTTCCAGGTGCAGGTGTGCCGCTGCCAGCGAAGCAGCTGATTGACGTCTGTGGGCCAATTACGTCAGTAATATAACCCCGGCCCAGATGTCATGAGGCTGCCAGATCGTAACTTTGGATTTCTGTGTAATAAAGTGTTTGTTCTGACATTCTGACATGTAAAATGCACTTAAATAAATTTGATTTGAATTTGTGTGTGTGCTGATTCAACCTCTGCATGAAACCAGCCCTCCTCCCAAATTGGCCAATTATAAAACGTTCAGTGCACAAATGTAACAAGTGCCTTGTTGTCTTGTATGGATAATTACACCCCATCACAAAATACACTTTAATACATTCCACTAATAATCCTTAATGTTTTATTTTATTGCTTTGGTTTTATTTCATTGCTTTCGTTTTATTTTATTGTACTTTTGGGAGATAAGTCTTTTATTTTTAAATCGGCACCTCCCTCCCGGAGCACGCATATTGTCTGGTTCCTGTTTAATGTGCCAGTGTCTCCGAGGTATGAGACAGGTGAGGTCTAACTCTTATGTTCAATGATAGACTTCGGTCTAAACGTTTTTAAATATTGTATAGTATATTCCTAAACTGTGAAACGAGTTTGTAATGTAACTCATGTTGATAATATGTAGGCTACCTGTGCAGTTGTTTTGTGGGGGGTTTGACTGGGTTAGGGAACTTGATAAATGCACTTTAGTAGCTAGCATGTATGGGGGTTTGCACACAGCACGTGCAGTGGTAAGCAGGTTGCCAGATAGAGCAATAACCATACCCAACGTTATCAAAGCATGACGTTTGGGGGGGATATCTCAAACCTGGCAGCAACAGCTGCTATATAGCCGGAAGATGCTGCTGCGTACTTCCCGTTTGAGATGTATATCCCAAGTTCTAGCTGAAGTTCAAGATTGCACATCTTAAATCTCAGTGTCTGCCCACGGGCGATACAGGTCTGAGCGAACAAAATCTACCGTTTGACAAGTGGACAATACAACCGCAATGGACTCCTTTCAGAGGTTTCAAGATGAGTATAAAAACTGGATCAAAACCACTATGGGTCTGCAGTTTCTCAAAGTGCGCCTGGGATGTTTCCTGGAAAACGAAAACGAAACCTACCACCAGTCACTGCGAAATACAATAGACACCGATGGACATAATAGACAAGAGTGTCAAACGAAATGCGATTTCAAAAAAGGTGATTTAAAGAAGTGGACTTCCAGTCACAACTTGAAGGTTCATCCAACGTGTCCAGCGTGTGTACCGTGGAGAGACGCGATCTCGGCCAACCACTCGTTGAAAGGTGCGAATATTATTTGGAATAACTCGACCCCCTACCTGTGGCCCAGCGAGAAATGGGAGGTGGCGAAGGGTGACCAATGTGAGGAACCAGGTCATGCATTCTGCAACCTTCCGGGTGGAGGATCTAGATGGTTACCTGGATCGCATCAGAGGTCTGGGTGAGGAGCTGGGAAAACATTCCCCGGAGCTCCAGGCTCTGGCCAAAGAGATAGATAAGCTCCAGAACAATGATTTCAACCTGATGTGGCGCGGTGCGGAGAGGGGATATACTGTGTTACAATCTGCCAGGCTCCAATCTGCCAATGTGGAATCCCTTACGAGTGTCCAAGAGTTCCTCAGTATGGAGCTTAACATCATGAAGGATAAAATGGAGTGTCTGGTTCAACATGGAGACAGAGAGAACGTCCTTACGGGCTTCCTTGAGGGCAACCGGGACCTCCGATGGAGCCTGATGCCGGAGTGGAGGAGGCTGAAGAAGGTGCAGGAGCAGCAGGGACAGCAGCTAGAGCAGGGGTAGGCAACCCTAGGCACGCGGGGGCATTTTCATAGGCACAGGGGGCAGCATTAAAAAAAATTATAATAATTTATTTTTTTTGCTTTGAAATATTTTGCACTGTTGTCGCATTTATCTTGTTGAAATCCTCCCACAGGTTCCTTTTACTACCACATATTTAATTGAGACCCTTTATTTGTTTATTATTTCAATTTAGCTGGAAATACATTGCTACATCATTCAGTAACATTTGCAGAGCCTTATAACAAAAACATTATTACGGTCACCATTGTGACCAGTGGGATTAATCAACTAATTGTATTATTTATTTGTCTATTTCATTGAACATTGCACATGTTAAAAGCATTTTTTTTTTACTCAAAATGTGAGTATTACCAAGTCAACTTGTGTTCTTAAAACAATGACAATAAACATAGTTTTATGTGGTTGTGTACTTATTTTTCTGTTAACTTATTATGGATTGAAAACTGAAAACCATGGCGTCCGTTCACGAGTATACGTCTTTCGATTCCATGCGTTGTGGTCCAGAGCCACGAGTATACTCGTGACGAGTTATTGTTTTATTCCATATTTATAACGCTTATTAGGTACCCGATCCACTAGGAGGATCTTTCCACATATTTGATTTTCGAAACATGCAGTACCGGCCAGATCCGCTTAGGGGCGCCATCGCTCCACTGCAGTATCATTGATGGGATTAAAAAAAAAAAATGCATTTACAGTCCTGTGGGCGGATCATAGATCCTTGATTCCAAAAAAAGACCCTCCATCTTGGATCAGCTTGCCGAACGTTTTTTTTCAGCGTGGAATAATGGGATTTATGATTAGCCAATGTGCATATCGATCTACCAGAATCCGATGACTGGTGAGGAAATGCTGCCGGCGATCACATGGCTGACGGTAGGATAATATTACCCCAAATTACAGCTGGATTGGACATTGTTTTATAACGTGATAGACTACTGACATTGGCTACCGGAACGCACACTCTATTGCTAATCAATAATACTGATCGGCGTTCCCCGCCGCCCCCATTTCATCCATAGATGCTCTGTAATAGTCCGGATGCTACGCAGTTTGTTTTATTTCATTCGTATATATACAGCAGAAATGGCGTTTGATATAACGGCGCCAACGTTTAGCCTTTTTTGACGAGACGAAAAGCGCGATATACCTTATATTCACGACGCTATAAAATGACAACCAACCGATGGATTTTTATTTTCTTTAAGCCATTATGAAGGCACGGTTTATGCACTCAAGTGACAATGAGAATGGACAGATAGCAATACTATAAATGATATACAAAGCTCTTAGAAAGTACATCGGTTTGTTTACAATCCTCTGTCCTCTGAGGCCTAAATCGCCGCGGGGCTCCGGTCGCCATAGTGTTAATGCACAGTAACTGAACTCAATATTTTTAAGTTCTGGTAACTTATTATTATAATTTTTTTTACAGTGTAGTCTTGCGATCAATCAAAACGTATTTACACGATATACCTCACATTCACCCTCCATTCACATCCTGGTGTTCTCCTGGTTTGATTTGATTTTATTACGGATCCCCATTAGCCTGTCCACACAAAAAAACATACAAAAACAATTATTGCAAAACAGAATGATTAAAAGCCAGTACTCAACATACAATACACAATGAAACTAACAATTAAGATGGCTAAAATTACATGCAAGCAAAGAAACAGAAAACAAAAAAACAAAACAAAATACAGTGTTAAATACAATTTAAGATTGTTTTTTAAATTGAATATTTTTAAGAATTGCTTTTAGAATGCTCATCAATGTTACTAAAACATCAATTTCACCATACCTTTAAAAAGAAAAGAAAAAACACACAAAGTAATCAGAAGAAGTTTTGGATAACATGGCTGCAGCTACACTCATGCATGACATATTAATTTCCTTCCGGATTATGGCTCCTTTGAGTTTCTTTGGTGTTCTCCATTAGGCCTGTAGGTGGAGCTATGACAGCACACGTACAGTACACATCACACACCACCGGTAATGATGTAATCATGTAAAAATTATCATTAAAAATACCTGATTATGAGAAAAAAAACACGCACATTGACTCCACGCTGGACACTGCCACATCTGGCAAACCTCCGGACCAGATCACAATCAGTGTATCCACTTAAAGTCCATTAGAACCATTGGTGAGAGCAGGGGAGTAGCTGGGGGGGGGGGGGGGGGGGGGGGGGTAGTTTAGGATGATTCCAAGGGCCCAGCACTGGGGGGGGGGGGGCCCAAAAAAAACTAGACATCACTCAGGTGTATTATTGATGCTCTCATTGATACTATGTTTATTTCTGAAGTGTGTGTGTGTGTGTGTGTGAGATATATAGAGAGAGAGGGGGGGCTTTGGTAGACTATTGCATTGGTCCATTCATTGAAGATGAACGCAATGCGACATCCTTTACTAGGCTCACCCACCAACAGTGCAGGTGCTGAACTGCTGATCCGAATGTATAGGTAAAAACCATATTATGCGTTTTCATCAATAAAACATTTTAAAAAAAAAATCCGCTTACGCGCGCTCGCATTCACTGGGGGCCTACAAATACATTCTTTCATGGGGCCCAGAATCTGGAGCTACACCCCTGGGTGAGAGATCTCACCAGATTAGCCCAGATCAAATAATTCAACTCATTGTCACAAAATGCCACAAGTCACTAATATACGACTAGCCAAGGGATTATAAGACCCCGGTCAGGTACTGGTCAACATACCACAGTCTCCATTAATCACAGATCGTTATCGATAAAGACACACAGACACACACACACACACATATGTGCACGTAAATGTGCGTGCCACACACTCATGCACGGCAGACATACAGTTTGGCCAAGACACAACACACGACGTGCACTCAGGACGAAGACCACATACACACTGGACTATTGGGGGACTAATAAAACACTAGGATGAGGGAGGAGGGGAGACTTCTCTGCTTTGACTTCTCTGCTTCACGGACTGGACGAGACGGCTGGACACTGACTAGACGGACGGACTGGACTGACAGGACAATGACTTGACTGCATTTTCTTTTATACACGACCGGCCGGTTGTACCAACTAGATTTCAATTGTACCTTGCTTATTCACTTTTTATAATACTTTGCTTGTTCACTTTTTATAATAAATACTGTAACTGAGGGGTACAATTCCCTGACTGTATTGATAAGTATGGTATCATTAAACCACTACCGCTTGATGTACTTTAACTTCTGGCCATCCAGTACACGATATCTAAGTATGATGAACACTTTCCCACATATGAAATCAGGTCCACACAAATATAACAGTCGAAGGTTTAATATAGCAAAAGGTATATACAACATTCACTTAATTACATTTATGATTTGAATGCACTTGTAAGGCAAATGAGTATTCGTAGGCAAATCAACACTGAATGTCCAATGTACGCAGGAAGCAAGTATACAACCTGGTTCTTTAGGGAAACTATAGCGATGGTACTTAAGGATTATAGCGGGATACTAAAGGGGTCCTGCTGGTTGTAAGTCTGTAAGGGGGGGGGGGGGGGTTTGGAGAGCCGTCAGCTGCATCCCATCTGGCCAACGATTCCTGGGGAGAATTCAGGTACAGAAAACAGTGCCCGCAGGATCTTGATCCACAGATGAATACACTTGGGCCCTCTTGTAGACGGTAGCTGTAGGTCCACAACGAAGGAGAAGCGAGGCGGCCTCGGTCTGGGTTGAGCGCCGTCTCACCTGGGCTCCTCTCGGGGGTAATTCCAACACTCACTGGCGTTGGCTGTTATCCGCTCCACAAATCAAAGCACCCAAAGCAAATAGATATTCCATGCCGTATAGGCTCAGCAGTCGTCCGGGTAGGTAATCCAATGTGCAGGTCCACTCGTCCTCGCCCAGAACTCCTCGGATGAAAGCACCACGCGTGGTCTGCCCAGCCTGGTTAAGACTCTAGATAACGCGAGGAAACGATGGGGGTGCTGCTCACTTTAGAACTTTAACCGAACGATGCACCATACATAATAGACTATTATTACTTAATAGAAATACGTCCCACTCGACGGTACAGTGCCAAACTATGACAATTCAGCTATGAATTTACACGAGGTCTCAATGCCTATTCTGGGGCCAAAATAGGCCATACTGCACCACACGTGGGTCGTGGGTGAGGCTTCACGTCTGTTACTAGGTTGGAGGGTAAAGGACTAATGGACTAAAAAAAGGTTCTACTTTACTTGCGCCCTATTTATATGCACGGTGAACAAATAGTACCATTCGTATTTCGGTAGCCGTATTCCTACGCGGAACCGGGGCTAGTTGGGACATGTTCGTCGGCACTATTGAACTTGACTCAAGGGGCCTGTCTGCTGGCGCCAGGTTCTTGTCCAATGAGAGAATGAACTATTATGGGCTGTAGTAGACTAAAGGGATATTCAGTGTATATGTACAAAGAATATACAAGGGATATCAAACGATATACAAATACTATTAAATATATATCCATAAATAAATATATATATTCGGTTTAATCTGATCCTTCACAACAAATACCGTCAAAAGTGTTTAATCTCTTTTATCTTTAAATATCTTATTACAACTTTCACGTATCCAAGTTTAAAATGTGACACAATCCTCCATTTACTTAGGCATGTATTTTAGGCGAATTTTCAGAAAATATGGCTAGGGTTTAAGAGGTTAAGTGTTGCGCAGCATGGAGTTGATACCAAAATGACACTGCTTCCCATTCAGTCCTCTATCCTTGGTATTAAGTCACCCGAAACCCTCAAACTGAGGCGTGTCTCAATATAGTCATATTCAGACAGCTCATTTGGGCTGCGCAATACAGGCCCCTGAGAAAAGATGGAATAACACAGTTTACTCATATTTTTATATTCAGATCAAATTTTATTGCCTATATGTATGTCTTTCGACTATTACCCTGCCCATATCTGTACCACCCCTCCCCCATGCTGCTATGACACCCGGATTTCCCCAAGGGAATCAATAAAGGAATATCTTATCTTGTCTTATCTTGTCCACTCTTGTTATCTTGTCACTGTAGTGGGAAAAAAGGACGTAAAACGAAGATGATGATGATGATGATGATGATGATGATGATGATGATGATGATGATGATGATTGTCTTATCTTGTCCAGCACCTCTCATGACCATTTTCCATATAGTCTAGTTTGGTGCTATTATTTACGCATGACCTAATGGAATTTATTATAGAAATGTCGGACATTGCGGCCGTGGTCTATCTTGATATTTGTCCTAATATTGTTTGCTTTATTGTGTCTGTCATGATGCGGTCGATATGAAAAATATTAAATTGTTACTAATGCTAACAATGAGGCATTTACACCACAGTGTTTCATTTAAGATCTGCTGTCATTCATTTGTTCATCCAGGGTGGTCAGCTGGAGAGGCGAACTTGACACCCAAAAAGATCTGTCCAACTGGCCTGTCATCTGCCCAAATCTCCTGTTCTTTTCATTGTCAGTGTGGAGATATTTTGCACCATAAAGTGCTTCATTGTGCTTGAAGACTATTTGTTGAAAAAAAATACATTTATCTGCGTTTTGTCCCGTGTCTTATTTTTCCCAGTCTGTCACCACGGTAATATTTCATTGCTGGCAGCATGTGAGTGGCTGTTAATTAAATAAGTTGCTATAATTATATTAATATGTTACCTATTCATCTCACCTATATTCTACCTTGATTAATTATCAAATATGTTGCACAAAAGTTTTAAATATTCTAAACACACACGGATGAAAGATTAACCATTTGTTATCTTGACACATCCACTCTACCTCTATTATGACAATCTGTCAACTGAAAGTAATCCGCTTGCCAGGCCGACTCGTGTGTTTCAAAGGGGGATGAGGGAGACATATCCATTGAAAGCGCTATTGCCCAAAACTTCCCTAATAAACAAACCTGGCAACCAATGGGCGGGTGCTTGGAGACAAGCTCTTTAAATATTCCCGGTGCGCCGCCCAACTTCAGAGATAAGCTTAGCAAAGGTTTGAATATGAACATCTTCTCCCACTATTTTGTATTAAGTCAGAAGACTTAAGCCCAGTGCTCCAGTCCTCAACTCTTAATCAGGCCCTAAGTGAGTGACCACAGTTTGCCATGCATAGCCCATGGGAAAAAGAGGGAACACAGTTCCACATAAGCCACGTCTCCGGTGTCTCCAGGCCGCGTGAATACTTTCCCTAAGGTGGTTGTCGGTTTGCGCGATCTGATTGGCCACTGACGTTTCTGGTCATGTGACATGTGCGGCCAATCGTGTGACCAGTGGCGAATCCTTATGGAAGCCAACGGAAGCCATGCCTCCCTAATATTAAAATATGAATTAATATCAAATATGAAATATGAAAAAAAAAATATATATATATAATTTTTTTTAATATCTCCCTCTTCTCCTTCTCACTCCCTCTAACACACTGTCAGCCTCACTATGCTCACTGCAGCAGGAGAGGAGGCAGATGGTAGGTCTCTTTCTCCAGGCTTCCAGCATTATAGAGTCCAAATCCGATCCTAGCCAATCAGATTCAAGCTGACTGCCACACCCTAAAAGTTTAAAACGGGGCTGAGAGGAAAACACGGATATTTTCCCCTCTGCACTCTGAACATTGTATTAACCCCTTAACTGTTCCCACGGGCCGAATATTGCCCCGATCCTCGCAAGATTAAATCCACGGGGACCTCTCGGCGTGCCGAAGCTTTTCCTAAATCACTTCCATCATCGAAAACGAGGGGAAAAGGTCGGCTCGCGACCCTGAAAATGTCGCGTGATTTTAAAAACGCTGTATTAAGTGAGCCTATTATGGGATCCACGCGAGCTTTCTATCGTGGAAACATCTGGGCGTCCCGCAACTTTTACTCATTCACATGTAGCCCCTAAAATGCTTAGAAAAGGAAAACAGAAAGCGTGGAATAAACTCGCCGAAACGGAAAAGTGTCCCACGGGCGCGCCGTGATTCCGATCCGCGTGGAAATATTCACGGCCATAGATGAGACCGTGGGACACCTTTTTGCAACCGAATATGTGTCTCGAATTTGCTCCCACGCGGCGCGCAAAATCGTGCAAGGAAAAATCGGACCAAAAATTAACCAATGCTCCAGCAGTATTAATGACCCTGATGTAAACAAGACAAACGTCTTTCTCTGGTCTGCATCCCCTTATACAATTGTGTGTATTGAGCCGTACTGTATTGTACCCATTCTGCAATCTGTTAAATAAATAAAAAGAAAGTTTGACTGGCCGCCGAGCCATACTGTAGTGTACATGGTGACTGCTTGACTAAAAAAAAATAAAAAAATATGAATAAAAATATTTAATAATTTTTTTTTTAATAATTTTTTTTTGGCTTCCCCTGTTATTTTACCCACGCGACGCCACTGCGTGTGACGGCAAGTTCTTTCGACGGTTAAGCTTAGGCACTCTTTCGAAGTTGGTTAAGGTTAGAGTTTGTCTTAGAGCATGGCGATAGAACACCAGCCCTGATTCCAAACTCTAACCTTAACGAACTTCGAAAGAGCTAAGCTTAACCAGTGATAAACTAGGCATTAGGTAGTTTGCAGGCTGTTAGACCCGGAAATTGGCGCAGAACTTGCCGGCACACGATTGGCGCACATGTCACATGACCAGAAACGTCAGTGGCCAATCAGATCGTGCAAAACGAACGCGGAAGGACAACCACCTTAGGGAAAGTATTCACGCCTCCAGGCCTGTCATCCTTTAGCCTGTCTCTACCACACATCCCCCCCTTCACGACTCAAGTGGATTTAGCTGGTGAAATCAATAAGGGATCATATGGTGGCTTTCGCCTGGATTCACCTGCTCAGTTCATTTCACAAAAGGAGCAGGTGTTCCTGATGTTTTATAGGCTCTGCGTATATATCTTCAAATCTTGCCAAGCCGGGCACCAAATATATTAAGGCAGCCCCAGGGCTGAGGAGAGAACAGATTATCGACAGCAGGTCAGGCTGCAGCCCAATCTCTCTGTCCATGCAACGCCCATATAAGTCAAGTCAAGAGTTTTAATTGTCACGGCATACAAGTATACAATGAAATGCGGGTGGTCTTGCCCGCAACAATGTGCAATACAGTGGTACAACATATAATAGAATCCAATAAAAAAAAAACATTGTGCAATAAACAGGTAACAGGTAACATGGTGGGACATCTCGGTATCTGTACATAGTTATTTACAGAGCATATAGGACATGCTAGGTAGCATATAAGCATGCCAGGCCAGTAGGTGGCAATAATGTGTCATATCAAACACCATAAAAGAACATTGCAAGCATGCATATTAGGCATCTTCTTGAGAGAGCGACAATTTAATTAATGCTAGGTTATTTATTAAAATATGATATAAAAAAATCAAATAATTGATTATAGGTTACTTAAAAGCTAGGTTGATTGGTACAAAAGTAATTCAACCTAGCAACATGGACAAATAAAAACAACGTAAACAAACCAGTATATAGCCACCATTGTCCTGCTCCTGCCGCATGCTCATGTAAAACAACATTTCCCCTGTGCATATTGAGGTCATGATGTCAGCGTCTTCCATAAGCTCCACCCTGGAAGGTGTTTTCCAAAAGATCAGTTTTCAGTGACGTTTTCTGTCGCTCGCGTGTGGACGGTAACATGGTCGCTTTACAATTTATTCCTCACATTTTACCCATTCACTCACACCGATGGTGGAGGCAACCATGTGTAGCAGGGTGGATTATCCCTGCTTCGTGGGAACTGGTGCGCGGTCACTAGGTAGCGAGACACAGTAGCACTCTGGCCAGCTGCACCTCCGTCTTTGGGGTCCGGAGCGTCAACTGGAGACTGGCAGTGGGAGTATATGAGGCACAGGATTTACAAACCTGGTCCGGTACTCTGGTCTTCCTCCATCTCTCTGGGGCAGTCAGCAGTACTCCCCAACACACCCTCACCCTCCACAATTGTCTCCTTAGCCCTCCCACACCTAATGACTGGATGGTAAAGAAATAACTTGGTTCCCCCCGCAAGCAGTACCCTCCCTCAGTAACACCAGAAACCTTACAGTGGAAATGGAAGGTGGAATAGGAAGGGGTTAATGATATATATATTACCCGCATCAAAGGGTTAGGATTAGGGTTAGGTTCAATAAAAGACACGCACACAGTGCTCCCGTTCTGGATGGATGTTATTATAACTCAGCCTAGTTACAACAATGCTACGTCTGGTGATTACTGCACCATGGGTATCAACACAATGATTACACTGGCATAAATCAATTATAGTATTACACCCAGGCACCAAGTGCTCTCAAGGTACCCAGACTAAGTGCTGCCCACGTCTGGGCGGAACACAGTATTTACCTTCTCGAAGGAATTACACTTATACTGTTCCCGGTTGGTAATATGGGGAAGGAAGGGGGAGCATAGGGAAGGAGAATAAAGGGGATTCACTGAACGGGAAATATTATGAAACACACACCTTATCACGCTCAAAGAAAAGGAATGAAATAAAAGAGTGAGCCCACAAAATACCGGTAAGGTCCTATCTTAATGCCGGCATATATTGTTCGGGGTACCCCTATGAACTGGTAGTAGCAACGTTACTTTCGCCCGCGGGCTGCACCACACTGTGTATCGTATAAGGAATCGGGAGCATCAATGCTCATTTGTACTCATCCGAAATGGCCGCCTCGCCACTCCACTGTTGTCCGGGAGGCAAGATGGCGTCGAACGCTCTCGGCGAGGATGTTAGCAGGCGGAGCTAGGCAGAGAGGCAGCGCCGGCTGAGAGCGTGTACTGAGTGATGACGACCCCTGCTGGATGGGCGGAACTCCCGTCGGCCGCAGGCAGCCTGGTGCAGGTCTGAGTTAAGTCCTCCGGAGCAGGCTGAATGCAGGCAGCCGGTTGCAGGTCTGGTCGAAGTCAGCCAGAGCAGAATGGTTGTTGGCCCATGCTCGTCCTGGTGCGCGCACTCTATACCGCACACTGTAACTACTATAACTCGGTAGTTAAAGACTTGGATACTTGTTTAACCGCACGTTACTTATACCGCACACTGTAACTACTATAACCCGATTGCTAGTGCCTGGCTCTGCACTAATTGTTCATATACTACCGTTGGTACTGCTAGGATATCGTGTCCACTAGCCAGTACTTGTTATCACCCGTTGTCCTCTCACGGGGCCCTCTGGCATAACGTCAGCAACAGGGCTATCCAGAGCCCCTGTTAGCTGCGACTACTCGTTGTCCAAGTTCACTGCCGAAGAGAACGGCTTCCGCTGGTCTCTTCCATATATCACCTCCCAACTCTCCGCCACTCTCTGCCTGCTACCGCCCCCTGCTGGTCCCGCCTGCCAGTCACAAGGGGAGACGCATTGTAGAATATGATTCAGTACTGTCATTTATAATCCATATTCCAGTGCTCTTCGGAAGGGGACGCTTGTGTCATTGTTCGTGTGCATATCAATGACACTAGTTAGAATGTCTTTGTGTACAAAAGGGATATAAAACACCAGTCAGCAGTTCTGAATAATATACCATATTTTCCAGACTGCTACACATGCAAGGTTGCGACCTGCTCATTGGGAGCAGTTAGGGGTTAAGTGTCTTGCTCAAGGACACTTCGACACGCTGGAACCTCCAGATTACCAGACAACTGCTCTACCTCCTGATCCACTGCCCCCTCCCCCCCGGTAAAGCAAAATGTGAAGAAAATAATACGTTTTCAAAAAATATCTGGATATTTTTGGTAAATTTTAATCAAGCATGAAACAAAGATGTATTCCAGTGCTAAATGCAGTGTGCATGTGCAATGTTGAGCAAACTAGAATTTATTTGTTTTTGTTCAGAAGGTCAGAAGCATCTCCATCTGGACACACACGTTACGCTCTCCCAGTGAAACACACGTTACTCTCACCCAGTGAAACACACGTTACGCTCTCCCAGTGAAACATGTTACGCTCCCCCAGTGAAACACCTCCATCTGGACACACGTTACGCTTTCCCAGTGAAACACACGTTACGCTCTCCCAGTGAAACACACGTTACGCTATCCCAGTGAAACACCTCCATCTGGACACACGTTATGCTCTCCCAGTGAAACACGTTATGCTCTCCCAGTGAAACACGTTATGCTCTCCCAGTGAAACACGTTACGCTCTCCCAGTGAAACACGTTACACTCTCCCAGTGAAACACACGTTACGCTCTCCCAGTGAAACACACGTTACGCTCTCCCAGTGAAACACCTCCATCTGGACACACGTTATGCTCTCCCAGTGAAACACGTTATGCTCTCCCAGTGAAACACGTTACGCTCTCCCAGTGAAACACGTTACGCTCTCCCAGTGAAACACACGTTACGCTCTCCCAGTACGCTCTCCCAGTGAAACACGTTACGCTCTCCCAGTGAAACACATGTTACGCTCTCCCAGTGAAACACACGTTACGCTCTCCCAGTGAAACATGTTACGCTCTCCCAGTGAAAGACGTTACAGTAGGGCAGCATGTGGTAGTCTACACCCTCCCCAGACAGTAGGGCAGCATGTGGTAGTCTACACCCTTCCCAGACAGTAGGCCAGCATGTGTGGTAGTCTACAACACCCTCCCCAGACAGTAGGGCAGCATGTGGTAGTCTACACCCTCCCTAGACAGTAGGGCAGCATGTGGAGTAGTCTACACCCTCCCCAGACAGTAGGGCAGCATGTGGTAGTCTACACCCTCCCCAGACAGTAGGGCAGCATGTGTGGTATTCTACACCCTCCCCAGACAGTAGGGCAGCATGTGTGGTAGTCTACACCCTCCCCAGACAGTAGGGCAGCATGTGGTAGTATAAACCCTCCCCAGACAGTAGGGCAGCATGTGTGGTAGTCTACACCAGGGGTCAGCAACCTTTTTGACATGGAGTGCCTGTTTGAAATATAGTTGTAACTAGTGTGCCTCAACAATATCCCATGCATCGTAAATTTTGTTTCTCATAATCAGGTATTTTTAATGATAATTTTTACATTATTACATCATTATTGTTATTGTTATTATTAACAATATTATTATGATGGTTGTATCAACCCTAAATCTGAGTTGGGGGGGGGTGCAAAGCAGACAAACAGCTGCATACAGTGCCACCATTTCACTCACATTTGCCCATTGATTTTTGGACACATCACACACCATCGGTGTGTGTACTGTATGTGTGCTGTCATAGCTCCACCTACAGGCCTAATGGAGAACACCAGGAGAACACCAGGATGTGAATGGAGGGTGAATGTGAGGTATATCGTGTACATAAGTTTTGATTGATCGCAAGACTACACTGTACAAAAATAAATAATAATAAGTTACCAGAACTTAAAAATATTGAGTTCAGTTACTGTGCATTAAGGTTTTCAGTTTTCAATCCATAATAAGTTAACAGAAAAATAAGTAGACAACCACATTATTTCAACCTAATAAAACTATGTTTATTGTCATTTTTTTAAGAACACAAGTTGACTTGGTAATACTCACATTTTGAGTAAAAAAATTGCTTTTAATATGTGCAATGTTCAATGAAATAGAAAAATAAATAATAAAATGTGTTGATTAATCCCACTGGTCACAATGGTGACCGTAATAATGTTTTTGTTATAAGGCTCTGCAAATGTTACTGAATGATGTAGCAATGTATTTCCAGCTAAATTGAAATAATAAACAAATAAAGGGTCTCAATTAAATATGTGGTAGTAAAAAGAACCTGTGGGAGGATTTCAACAAGATAAATGCGACAACAGTGCAAAATATTTCACTATAATATTGCAAAGCAAAAAAAAAAATATATATACTTTTTTTTTATGCTGCCCCCTGTGCCTATGAAAATGCCCCCCCCCCCCCCGTGCCTATGCAGGCACGCGTGCCTAGGGTTGCCTACCCCTGGTCTACACCCTCCCCAGACAGTAGGGCAGCATGTGGTCGTCTACACCCTCCCCAGACAGTAGGGCAGCATGTGTGGTAGTCTACATCATCCCCAGACAGTAGGGCAGCATGTGGTATTCTACACCATCCCCAGACAGTAGGGCAGCATGTGTGGTAGTCTACACCCTCCCCAGACAGTAGGGCAGCATGTGGTATTCTACACCCTCCCCAGACAGTAGGGCAGCATGTGGTATTCTACACCCTCCCCAGACAGTAGGGCAGCACAACGACCAGGGGAGAATTGGTGACTAAATTGGGGGATGAGAGAAAATGGAATAAAGAACAAAGAAATATCATCTTGATGCAAAGCTGGAGCTTGGCGGTCAGACCAATCACAGCCCCTGATGCTAACGTTACCATGAGCAACCAGCCTCATCAAGAAGAACCAGGAACTGATGTTAGTCTGAGTCTAATGTGGATTATGATGAGTTCTGCAAAACCTACAGAAACCTTTTCCTGACCATGTGCAAATATTGGGTGAGTCAAACTGTTTTCTGTTGCTGTGTGTGTGCACAAGTGACTGGGAGAGAAATCAAGAGCCTATTCATCTTGATAAATTGGAAATATGTAAGCTTGTATGTAATGCTTGTTGGAGTGCCGACTTCTCAATTGCTTGGCAATTTATTGATTAGTGTTTAATGAAACCCTGTAAGTATGCCTGTTGGAGTGCCGACGTCTCTATTGCTAAGCCGAGTTATTGATTGTGTTAACCAACTCATAAGTGTGCCTGTTGAATGAATTAGAATCGATTGACAGCAGCTACAACTAAAAGCATAGACACATACAACACTAGGGATGGGTATCGTTAGGATTTTATCGATACTACTACTCTTATCGATACTGCTTAACGGTTCGGTACTTTATCGATACTCTTATCGGTTCTTTTTGATTATTTTGCAAGAATTTTTTCTTAATTAAGAACAGAATCGACATTGCTTTATTATTCTTTTATATAACTATATAAATATAAATAAATATAATTTCTTCAGCAGCAATGTTTTAAATGTGTCTGAATTATAGACTTTTTATAATTAACAACAAATGTAAGATAGAAAATAAATGTGTTACTGTTTTACAGCAAAAGTTCAAACAAACAGTTGCATGGCAACAAATAAAATACTAATAAAATGAATATATAAAATATTAAATAAATAAATAGGCTACACATCTCTCTTTTTGTGTTACAAATTGTGCTCACTGATATGAACATAGGCCTCTTTACTTACTTAAAAAAAGGAAACATCAAGAAATATGGTTATGGTATTCCACCATGCCATGTGTGTTTTTATTTTATAATCATGATGCTGAAGTTGGAGTCATACAATACTATTTTGATTGACAGTCGATTCTGCCAATTACGTCACACCGCTTGCACCCACCTCTGCTGTTCTTACCACCAATCGGAAGCTCTCATTCGTTTTTTTACTTCCGGAATGTCGGCCATTACTCTACCCGAGAGACTACCGGAGCTCAGGCTAATAACGTTAGCTCCCCGCCAGCCACATTGACGAGTACCAGCGCTTATACATTACTGACAAATGTCTTGTTGCACTTGTGGCAACGAGCGTTGTCAGCATCGACTTTAGTAAAATAGACCCAGACTTTTGAACGTTTCGTTCTGTCCACCATGATGAGAGCAGAGCTGTCTGTACTGTAGCCTACAACAGCACCTGTGTGTGTGTGTGTGTGTGAGTGAGTGTGTAAGAGCACAGCACAGACCGCTCCTCGCGCAGGCAGAGGTATCACGCTCGCAGCATGTGGTATTCTACACCCTCCCCAGACAGTAGGGCAGCATGTGGTAGTCTACACCCTCCCCAGACAGTAGGGCAGCATGTGGTAGTCTACACCAGCGGTTCCCAAACTTCTTTGGCCATGCACCCCCCGTCACCTCCTGACCTAGCTGACGCACCCCCCAATGCCCAAAAAAAAAAAAAACACAGTCTATTCATAGGCGCACTAAAGGCATCAGGTTTAATCCAATAAGAACACATACCAAAGTATGACAAACAAAATAAAATTCTTCACCACACGAAAGAACAAAATGAGAATTACATGCATAGACTCAGAAACAGATTGGCCAAAAAACAAAAAAAAATTGGTTGAATCCACGTCTGAGATGCATCCATAGGTGGGAAATATGTCCGTAGCTGCTCAGCGAGTTGGTTGAGGTGTTCTGTTATTAGGCTTTTTCCAGGTTCACCCATGACAACTTTGTTTCCCTCCAAGAACGCATGAAGTGTAGGGAAACACATGAGCATAATACGCTGCCACAATAATAGCGCACCGGTCCCAGTCGTGCGGCTATGGCATTTTGGCAGGAAGTAAAGTGCATCATAGTGTTCATCATGATGAGAGCAGAGCTGTCTGTACTGTAGCCTACAACAGCACCTGTGTGTGTGTGTGTGTGTGAGTGAGTGAGTGTGTGTAAGAGCACAGCACAGACAGCTCCTCGCGCAGGCAGAGAGAGATCGAGGGAGGAGAGATATAGAAAACGGCCAACAAGATTAGTTTGCGATGTTTAAATTCCTCAAAAGAAAAACTCCATAATTTCTCGAGTACCGATAGCAAAACCGATAACGTCGGAGCTTATCAATACTCTGTTTTTTTCTAATTTAGTATCGGTTCCCGTTTTAGAACCGGGTTTCGGGGGGCATCCCTATACAACACCAATCATATCAGAAGACACAAGGTAAAGTAATTCCAATATGCAATGATTGTGAACACGTTTTGGAGACACGTGTCATCGCTGGAGACCTATCATTATTCTATTGCCTTCTATGGTTCCCATAATAGTATTACATTGTGGAAAGACTTTGAGAATTATATATCGAGAATTATATATTGTGAAAAACATCACATACATATATTTTGAATGTAAGGATAACACTTTATGCACACATTTTTACTTAAGTATTTATATGAACTGGTATGACTGAATATTTATACATTTTCATTCAATTGTCTGGTAATAAACTTGCTGATCTTTACATCCTGGAAAATGTATAACGTAAACACTGTTTCAATATTTGGACTGTGCCACAAAACTAAAACCAGGACCATGTTGCCTGAACCTAAAGCGGCTTTGTACCATCAGCCAATGGAGTTGGAGCCAAGCCACAGTGTTCTAGTGTTACAACAGTGAAGCAGTTGAACGATGAAAGGCTTCTCTACACATCAGGCTCAGGAAGTGAGACAGTTGCATCAGGTTGGCACGTACACCCGTCCACCATTTAGAGGATCACTCACAGCTTATTGCACAGAGAAGCCGGAGGAGGGAAAGAGACGGGTTCAGATTTCTCCCATGATGGCTATGTGAGATTTTCTGGGGCAGCTTTTCACACCCGAAATACACCTGTCAACAGTTATCTTGATCATCTACGTCTACATAATGTAACTCACTGTAGAAATTTGAAGTTAGCTTCCCGAGTCCAATATATGTATTATAAGGGGGCGGTCACTTTAACACTTACAATTTGTCTTAATTAATTATAGGAGAAAAAAAAATGTATGCAGATTAAAGGCATTGTTTTCTATGTCTCCTGAATTTCCCTCAGGGGATTAATATAGGAACACTTGAGTAGAATGATCCTAGAAAAACAATGTACAGTATAGACTCTTACAAACATAACCCCTCTCAATCATCACTTATGATCCACTAGAAGTGTCCCCTTCCTTCTGCCTGTATTTTATTATGCTGCTCGGGACATTTCTGGGTGTCAACCTTTGGGCAGCAAGTGCATGTTATGTGTACTTATATCCCCTCCCTACTTCCCATTTCCCCACGTGGAACGCACCTGATTGGATCTAAATGCTTGCCTAGCACCGCAGAGACCTAGGGTTCAAATCCAGGTGTCAGTGGTACCACTGGCTTGGTCAGTCGTGGTCAGCCTATGAATATAATTGGCAGTGTTCGCAGGTGGGAAGCCAGTGGGGTATGAGTCCTGGTCGTTGCAATAGTGACTCCTACTGGATGGTTGGGGCACCTGTTCAGCAGGGAGGGGATCTGGGGGATAGTGTGAACCTCCTGTTACTCCTAGCTGTCAGGTGAAAGGAAGCAGCTGGTTAATGTATCGGAGGAGGCATGTGGTAGTCTTCATCCTCCCCAGACCGACAGTATGGCAGCACCAGGAATTAGACTACATTGGGGGATGGGAGAAAAGGCTTGGAGGGCAGACCTAGCACAGCCCCTGGTAGGGCTGGGCGATATGACGATATTATATAAATATCGGGTACAGTTCATTAACGATACACTTTTTAAACGTATCGTGGATATCGTGATGTTTTGCCCAAGTGGCTTGTGTCGCGTCAATCTGGTCCACACGTTGACACTTTTGAACAGCGCCGCCCCACACACACACTACTGCATCAAAAGTTACTACTTATGATAACAAAGGCATTCGTTTTGTGGCATTAACGTTATATAGTTACACTTTCAATAACATCAGCGTATTTACATAGCAACGACCGAGGTCGACCTAGATATAGCAAGCATTAGTCGTTCATATCTCAGCCCGTGCTGACTCAGTTGTGCCCATTCTGCGGTCTGTTAATAACGTTTTCAATCAGACAGATGTATGGAAAGGCTTTTATTATAACATCCGTTGCAGTAAAATCATTATGCCTCCAGTCGTTTAGTCTTCCTGCGGAGCTAAAAGCTAAACGTCGGCCGCGGCGAGCTACCGCTGCCATTGTTGTTATCATTGAGCTCTCCAATGGCGGAAGTAAAAAATGAATACGCGCTTGCCGATTGGTGCTAAGAACAGCAGGGCGGGTGCAAGCGATGTGACGTAATTGGCAGACGCGACTGTCAATCAAAATGATTCTGTTTGCCGACTGAATGAATGAAAACGTTATTAACAGATTGCAGCATGGGTACAATACAGTACAGCTAAATACAACAACAGTCAACAGTGGACTGGAGGATGCAGACCAGAGAAAGACTTTCGTCATGTTTACATCAGGGTCCCCCATTTTCAATTCATCATATTTCATATTTAAATCATATGATATCTCATTGCTAAATATATGCAATATATAATCTAATAATCCAATAATCTAAATCTAATATATAATATAAAAATGCTAAATGCATGGGTATTTTATTTTGTCTTTAATGTTAGCTTGCAAACTCAAATACTGTCTTGGTAAGCCTCATAATGAATTGTTTGGGGAAAAAAAGAAAAACATTGTGATGTGTATCGTGTATCGCCGAAAGGTCAGAAAATATCGTGATATCATATTTAGGCCATATCACCCAGCCCTAGCCCCTGGTGCTAACATTACCATGAACCACCAGCCTCATAAAGAAGGGACTAATGTTAGATTGTTAGTCCGAGTCTAATGTGGATTATGAGTTCTATAAAACATACAGAAACATTTTCCTGGCCATGGGTCTGCAAATACTGGGTGAGTCAAACGATTTTAACGAGCCTGCCGCTTTCTATTGCTGTGTGTGTGTGTTTGTGTGCCTGTATGTGTGTGTGCACAAGTGATTTGGAGAGAGATGGAGAGCCTATTTATCTTGATAAATTAAAGTGCACTTCTTGTTGGAGTGCCGACTTCTCTCTTTCTCAACCTATACGTTATTGATTGCTTTACGCAACCCAGAAGTACACCTGTTGGTGTTTCCAGCTTCAAGGCATCTTGTTATGCTTCTGACCATAGGTTCTATAAAAGCTATAGGTTCTACAAAATATGCTTTCTTAATATGTCAGATTTGTATGTCCTCAATTAAATACATTAGGTCATATTCTTTATTGCCATGGCCATTAATTCATATTCCAAAATATTTTTTTTAAATGTTTGTCACTGCAAATATTTATAAATGCAATGAATGTAGTACCATTGTCAGTCTCTCGATAAGGTCCCAAGATAGTTTTCACATCACAAATTTGCTGACATTCAAAGATGAGGTGCATGTGGAGCTACTCATGCATGTGTTGAACCTGGCGGACCTCTCGGCCATGAGGCGCTGGCGGTACAGTGTGCAGTGAGAGGCTTAACGTCTGTAGAGACTATCAGGGCGGCCCAGCATGCCCCCTCCACTGTCAGCTCTGCAGCTCTTTGCCTCCAGGGATGCCAGGAGATGCTCAATGTACTCCACAGCCTAGTGTCCTAGACCAGGGGTTCCCAAACTTTTCAGGCCGGGGCCCAGAAAATGAGGCGTCAGAGAGCCGCGGCCCAATGCACATCGTCTGGCTTTTTTTTTTCTTTTTTTTTGCCAGGCGACCGATTTTTTAAGCCAAATATCACTTCAATCCTATTAAGTTAGTTCAAGTTAGTTATTAATTATTATTAAATGTGCTATTTATGAGAGGGCTAACTTGTTGCAAAATAATAATGATAATAATAATAGCCTCATTAAAATACTATTGTTGCTTCGGTTGTTTTCAGCGTTTTATGTGCATAATCTGTTATTTAGTTTGAAATGTTTGTTGAAATAAGTAGATTTTTCGTTTTTGTTTATTTATTAAGTTAATATAAAACCATATACAGATACAGCACTCAAAACTCAAACCTCTCATGCCTCTCTACCACTCTCTACCACTCCTCTATTGTTCTTGACCGGGCCAGATTTCACACCTCCACTTCCTCCCACAGGCTGGGCAGATTTTCATCTTACATTTTTATTCGTCCCAAATGTCCCAGCCCCATCAGATTTCTTAGCTTTTTTCACTGTTTACTTATCATGCATTGCAACACTAATATATGGTCAGTACCCCAAGTCAGACTGCCCATATAAAAATTATTTTGGGGGTCTGAGGGCAGTAGCCCCCGACCCCCTCCCTGGGGAAGCACTTAAGTTAACTACCCTCCCTTTGTTCCCCCAGCCAACACCCCCGGAAAATTAACACCTGAGTAGACTTAAGTGGCACACAAGCAGCAACAAGCAGCAGACAAGCAGCAGAATTGGTTTGATTTTTGAGCGCTGCGTCTGTAGTCACATTTTAGAATACAATAGAATAGAATTTTAGAATACAACTAGAAACACTGTCCTGGCCTGCTTCTAAGTTCAGTGACCTGAAAAAAAAAAAAAAAAAAAATTAAATCATCTCACGGCCCACCCGTGGCTGCTCGCGGCCCACCTTTGGGTCGCGACCCCGACTTTGGGAACCACTGTCCTAGACCAGTGGTTCCCAAAGTGGGGGTCGCGACCCCTAGGGAGATCGCGAGCCGCCGCTTTTTTTTTTAATGCAGTCAGGCCACTGAACTTAGAAGCAGGCCAGGCCAGTGTTTCTAGTTGCAGCGATCACTGCAACTCACACAAGTTGGAGAACTATCTCTCTCTATCGCTCACACACACACACACACACACACACACACACACACACACACACACACACACACACACACACACACACACAAGGGAGCCGCATGTGATTTGTGGAGGTGGAACCCTTACAAAAAACTGAAAATCCATAAAAATCAGTGTTGTTGCTAATCATACATATGCTAGCCTGTTTTTTAACAATAATTTGTGATGCCATCACAAACACTGGCATTTAAAGGGTACAAATAAAAAATGCCTGCACCAGAATGCAGGAAATTAAGTCTTTGTAACAAAAAACGTCCTGGTGGGGAACCCCCCGCTTAATAAAAAAGTGGCCTGACTGGGGCTATATTTTGCACTATATTTCCTGGCCTGAATGATTTCCCCAGTCCGGCCCTGGTTAAAAGCCTCCAATCCTTATTAGTGTGTGTGCGTTTGAACGTTTGCATGTTTCAACCATACATTTACTTTTATAAAAAAAAATATATAAATCTTTTTCTGTACTTTTTTTTTTTTTTTTTTTTACCTCCTATAATAGTGGGGATCGCGGGTCTCTGACACCGTTATTTCAGGGGTCGCGGCCTGAAAACTTTGGGAACCCCTGTCCTAGACCAGCTCCCCAAAACCTGGAGCATGGATCGGCGCTTTGTTCACCCTCTCTGTCCCCTTCTTCTCACCACGGCCAGCCTGTCCATGTGTGGCTCTCCACCCTGGGACAAATGTACACTCCCAGCATGCACCTGCATGTTTGTATTTAAAAAAAAAATTGAGGAAGGCTGCATGCTCTGCTTCTCAGATCCCCTCTCTCTTAGAGCCATATGAAATCTGCGTTCACGGAATCGCGGAATTCACCAATAAAAATGGAATCAAGTGCAAAACGTGGAATATTGCAGAATTTGGCCTAATCTGGACTGAAATTCAGTTTTTGGGTGGAACGTTTGGTGCACACGCGACCGGGGAGGTGGGGACGCTAGAGCGGGTTACACACAACACGCAGCAGTGTCCAAGCGTCTGGCTGCTTTGATGTTAACATCGTCAAGAAGCTAAGAAATTCTGCAATAAGCCCTCAATTCAGAGAAGAACAGTATCCTAATGACTTTTATGCCTCCGGCGATAAGGTGTTTAGCAAATTCTGTCAACGTTCCGTGGACTGGACCCGCAAAAACACGTGTGACACTATTGTGATTAAATAGCTATGTAACGTTAGGACATAGGACTAATAGATGGAAATTATAGCTTCTAGCTCAATCCTAGTGCACCCATCCATTTGTTTAATGCAAACGATTGTCATTACACACTGTCCTTTATAAACTAAATAAATTTAAATAGCTATCATAACGTTACAGTACATAGAACTATAGATGGAAATGATAGCTTCTAGCTCAATCTAGTGCACCCATCCATTTGTTTAATGCAAATTGTTTAAGCTTTTAGAGGTCATCACATCTGAAATGAAGAAATACAAAAATAAAAATTGATAGAAACAAAGTATCATTGAACTTGAGCAAAACTAAAATTATGTTATTTGGAAACTGTAGATTTAATTCTCAAGTACAAGTTAAAATAAATTATGTGATTATTGAAAGAGTTTATGAAAATAAATTCCTAGGTGTAATAATAGACCATAAAATCTGTTGGAAACCTCACATAAAACATGTCCAATAAACTGTCAAGAAGCATTTCAGTCATGAGTAAAGTAAAGCACATTCTGGATAGAAAATCACTCTACATTCTCTACTGTTCACTAGTTTTACCATATTTAAATTACTGTGCTGAAGTCTGGGGAAACACTTATAATTCTACACTACAACCACTTTTTATACTCCAAAAAAGGGCCATAAGGATAGTTCACATTGCAGGTTATCGTGATCACACAAACATATTATTTTTAAAGTCAAAAACATTAAAGTTAAATGATCTTGTGGAATTTAAAACGGCACAATTAATGTATAAAGCAAAAGGTCATGTACTTTCAGGAAACATTCAAGAACAGAACAGACATACAGTAACAACAGTAAAAAATACAGGCATAAGCGAGCATAAACATTTAAAATGTAAATAGCAAGGTTACAGTAAAAAGTGTGATAAGATTGTTCAATCAGATGAAAATGGCCCAGTTAGGAGAATCAACCTTGGCTAGGCGGTGAGGTTCACGATGTACCTAACTGGAATGGTAAACAACTTTGCTAGATTTAGGTCAAAAGTCAGCTTCTCCTCACTTCAGATATTTGCCTGCATTACCCCACAGTGAAATGCCTGAGCAAAGCTGTCTTTTAAAGATGTCTAGCGAGTTGGCTTCTCTGATGTTTTGGGGTAGTTTGTTCCACAGTTTTGGGGCATAGTTGATAAAGGCTGCATTACCGATCCTCTTTTGACTGTTTCTGGGAGCCTCTAGTAGTCCAGCAACTGATGATCGCAGTGTTCTTGCTGGTGTGTAATTTATTAGAGTGTTGGCGATGTAGCTAGGTCCCTGTCCATTTAGAGCTTTGTATGTAAGGAGAAGGACCTTAAAGTCAATTCTAAATGTTACAGGAAGCCAGTGTAAAGCAGCTAAGACTGGACGAATGTGCTCTCTCCTTTTGGTTAATATATTAAAGGATTAAATAAGTGTATACTTCTTACTCCTTTTCGAACATGTAAATTGAGTTATGTTTTGCTTTTGTTTAGTTATTATTTTGTTTGAGTTATGTTTTGATTTAGTTTAGTTATTTATTTTGTTTGTATTCATTTACATGTTCGAAATAAAGATTTCAAATAAAAAAAAAAATCAAATCAAACGATTGTCATTATACACTGTCCTTTATAAACGAAATCAACTAAAGGTGCCTAAATGATCCATTACTATATTGCATCACAATATAATAGATATAGCTAGGCTACTGACAGTCATTGTGATATATTGTGTACACTTGAAATGTGTATTTTTATTTTGTCACAATATTATTTGAAAAATATTGTGTAAAATTGAACTGTATTTCTGAGTTGCAGCACTTAAAAACATTAAATGGACTGTTATATCTTATTCAATTGTGGACATTTATTCATTCCCACTTATTAGACACTATTTCTGATGGTAAAATGAGCATAAAAAGCAAAATACAGAATTATGAAATATTAAAACGAAAAAAAACGAATTTGGGAAAAAATTAAATGGAATTTGGAAAATAATAAAACGGATTTCATATGGCTCTACTCTCTCTCTCTTTTTTAGATGAACATCTTGTTCCTTACACAATATTAACAGGCAGTCATATGACATACCCTGAAAGATTTAAATTTCTACAAAAGCAGATACTCGAAGATGTTAAAAATTGTAATGTGCAGGGCGGCCGGGTAGCGCAGCGGACTAAGCGTCTGACTAAGCGTCTGTCTACCACCACAGAGCCAGTGCGATCGAATCCGGCTTGGCCCACCGTCCATACTAACACAATTGGCAGTGTTAGCGGGTGGGAAGCCGGCGTGGGTGGGTCCTGGTCGTTGTAAACAGCGACTCCTACAGTTCGGTCGGGGCGCCTGCTCAGCGAGGAAAGGATCTGGGAGAGGTAGTGTGACCTTCCACACGTTACACTCTCCCAGTGAGAGTCCGCGCTGCCAGGTGAAAAGAAGCGGTGGGCTGGCTACACATGTGTCGGAGGAAGCATATAATAGTCTGCCCTCCCAGACCGACGGTAGGGGGTAGAGTGCGCATTTGCGCAACGACCAGGAAGGGGATTGGGAATTGGCATAACGACTAACATTGGGATGGTACAGCATACATTTTTTTTTTTTTTTATATTTATGTGCAGATATATGTAAATACTGGTGAAACGATGTCACAAGTGCTGAGCAAACAGGAGGAGGCCATTTGAATGGTGTCTGGTGCCAGTAAACGCAGGTACCTGGTCCCCTACTAAGTGCGAATGTCCGTGGCGGGCAATCTCCATCTGGCAGTGCCCCGCCAACCAGATTGTCCCAGTCATCGTAACCCCCCCCCTCCTCCCGACCCCTGCAACACCCACATGATACGCACATGGCAGCAGCTCACCTCTTTTACAAACCCACCACCATCACCGGTCTCACTATTATTATCACCGGTCTCACCATCATCCTCTGTCCATTGATGCTCCAGGCTCTTTGATAAGCTCACAGGGAACATATGCGACTCTGATTAGCATGATGTGGGTTATGGGATCCGAGGGCCCCGCAGCAGGAGAGGGGGGTGATAGTCTGCAGGGCCATGAAGACTACAGGGGCAGGGAGCCTACAGGGGAGGAGAGCGTAATTGATTAAGCACTTTCTCCCTAATAGCAAAGCACAGGAACAGGCTTCTGAGGCGAGGTGTGTTTATTCTCATTGCACCGGAGTCCTTTTTTGCACCGGAGTCCTTTTTTGCACTGGAGTCCTTATGGTGTTAAAGAGAAATGCCACCCATTTAAAGAATACATTATCTCGTTCCTGCACCCCAAGACGGTTCATTCAATATGTGTGCACCGCTCTCTCCTCCTGCCAGAGGACTCTCAAATTTGTGATTGTCATCTGGATGTCAAATCTAGAGCTGCTCCAGAATGGGTTGCTTACTTTGAGCGTCATGCCAAAATTAGGTTTAAATTGTGGTTCAGACCTGTTAGCAAAAAGATGATTTATGTGGGTGTGAGAACTGATTGTCACAGAAAAGTTGAGAAAACCAAGATGGCGACGCATGAAGAATGTTGGGCTGACCATCTCTCCAGGTTCTGCAAATTAGCAGTTATTAACATTACTTACTCATACACCAGACAATAACTTTTGGACATTGGATTACAACAAAACTGTAAATAAGTATCTCCACTTGACTCAATTAACATCATGGTGCCCAAATGCGTCCACCTTTTTATAGGATGCTATCACATTTGCATAACAATAGCGAATATTACTACCTTGCGCCGTTTTCATTGGAGTTTCTTTTACAAATTAATGCTGTTTTATTTGTCCTATATATGCGGATATCATTTAAAAACTTATATTGTACCATTTTGGTTCCCTTTAGACAACAAACATAATGCTAATGATGCACTTTAATTATGATAATTAGGTGGCCATTCACGGTCACTGTAGAGGTGGCGTGAGGGCGCATTCATAGTTTAACGCTCCCATGTTCAGATCGCATTTTTATCACCTTTTACTGACCTGCTGACCTGTGAAAAAAGATCTTGGAAAATGGAGTTCTTTTGTTTGAACCTGTTTTCATCCTTTAAAATCAATGCTGCCATCTACTGTCAACTGGAAGGTAGTGTATAAAGCGTTGCTTTGTCTCATCTCAGGAGCAAACAACATCCCCATTTTATTTGTCTAACAAACAAAATATTAATCACAATCACTTGTCACATTAACATTTGTGAGTACATGTGTTTTCAACAAAAATATGACAAATTTAACACAACAGCCAGCACTTCATAAAATTTTATAAACAATATATAAAAAATATAATAAACATAACTTAGAACAATAACTATTTACAGCACACCATACATATTTATACATTTTTTCATTCGCTCACTCATTCATACACTCATTCATACAAACACCAGTAACACCAGAAACTAGCATCTTCGTCGTCGTCGTCTTCCTCCTGCTTCATCCCACGGGGCACAACGACCTTCCTCCGGTTGGAGTCCATCTGAAACCCCGTCTCGTCACAGTTGTAAATATGACGGGGTTTCTCCCTCAGCCCGTGCTCCTCCATGGTGCTGGTGAGGAGCTTGAAGTATTCTTCTATGGCCCCCCTCTTGGCGCAGGCTGCCCTCCCACGGTCAATGGTGTCCGGGATCCGGATCGTGAGGCGATGGTGTTGCCTCTCCCTGAAATTGATCCACCACCCCTGGCCAAGGGATGTTTTTAGGTTCCCTGGGTGGCGGAGGTTATAGATGGCCAGGGCGTGGGCCAGGACCTGCAACCTCGTCAGCGGAAACCCATAACTGGCAGAGTACAAGCAGTACTCCACCAGGGAACTTTCATCTTCAGGGGTAAGATAGGTGCCCCGGCCGATGTTGCAGGCCAGAGACACCTTTCCGCTGAGTCGGTCGATCAGGCTGGACTTAGGGACCTCGAACAACGTGGCTGCCCGCCTCGCACTCCACCTGCCTGCTCTGACCTCTGCAATGGCCTGATCCATAGCCTCCGGGGCCCACAGACGCACCTTCCTCTCCCTCTTCCGCATTTGCCGGATATTAGGCATGCTCTGCAAACACACAAAAATATTTTAAACAAGAAAGTAAAATAATATGAACTTTATTATTATTGTACGACTGACAAGTTTATTTGATTTATTTAGCACATTATTTAAAAAAACAGTGCTAGGAGGGAACTTATGTGAGTGATTTATGATGAAATTAAATTAGATTTGAATTGTTTTTTTGAATATGGATAAGGAGGTTGTTGACCAAAATAAATTTAGTTTATTGCTATGGTTTGTTGGATATGAGTGAAATTCTGATGAAAAGATGCAGAACAATGGAAGGTATCAAGAACATCTTGCCTATTGTTAATGAACTTGAATATGAATGAGCATGAAACCAAAATGATTATGCCGAAATATTACCAGACATGCAAACACACACACACAACCTTACCTTCACCCAGTTCAGCATGGCAGCCTCACACACACACACCTCCATTCACCTGTAGAGAAACAAACAAGGACACACAAACCTACCGTGTCTGCTGTGCTGTCTCTGGACTTTGTCACTCTGTCTGTCTATGCTTCAGATGTTTTTTTATACAGAGATTGAGAGAGAGAGAGAGAAAACCAGTTCATTATTTTCCCCGCGACAATTATTGTTCTCCCTTCGATTATTTTCGCGCGAACTCAGTTCATCACTTCAGACAAACTTAGATCTCTTATTAAGATTACAAATGTACAACACATTTCGTCGGACAAAACACTGGCTATATATGCTAGCAACATAAACAAACGATCTGACTTCATCTTGGGGCGAGTGGGAGTTCATGTTTAAGGAACAGGATGCTACTTTTACTTGTAAAACAGCGTCGCCCGAACACATTCGAACAATTATAACGTTGCAGTGGTACAAACGTTCACATCTAGTAGTCTTTAGATGACTAAATATAGATGAATACTCATGAAATTTGATATATATACTCTAAAATAAGTATGATTTCATATCACCTACCTTTCGACATCAAAATCTGGTGGGGCTGTGAGGAAAGATCCAGAATGCCGCGCAAGATGGGGCGTGACCGAAGTTGGGTTTGGGCGTTCCCAGATAAAGAGGGTGACCGGGATTGGTTTACGTTCCGTTAAATGCTTTCTCCACATTTAAGGATATAATGTACTTTGGGACCTTTTCATCCAAGAGTGAATACAGTATATCAAAAAGACATTGGACATTATAAAAGGAGTAATGATTTTTTTATTAAGCCTGTCTGATCATTAGACATTATTTGGGGGAGGACTTCTTCCAATCTGTGTGCCAAAACCTTTGCCAGAATCTTAGCATCTGTGTTCAGCAGCAAGATAGGTCTATACAAGGCACAATCTGCAGGGTCCCTCCCGTTCTTGGCTATGAGAATTATACATGCCTCGTTTAGACAATTAACATTGAACTGCATCTGGGACGACATGTGCACCCTACAGTAGTTGTAGCTAAGGGGCTACACAACCCTGACTGTATTGAGATATGTTAGATTAAACCACTTCTAAAGAATATGTTAATGGCCAGACAGTATACAAGTACACAAAATGGCGGACACTCTATTAACGGCGCGGGACAGTGATACAAGTTAAACAAGCATTTTAATAGTCATAGCAACATACATATTATATATCACAGCTCTCTTTTAATAATAGAATGTCAGTGCAACAAAGTCAGAGGTAACTATAGTTCCTATACTACGGATACCCGACCGGTGGAGCTCTGAATGGAGTGAGACGGAGCCAAGCGGCACAGGGAAAAGCAAGATGGTGGCTGGAGACGGTGGTTCTCTCTAGAGCTCCGGCTCCAGAGAAACTGTAGACTGGTGGGATAATCCTGTCGTCGCTGGGAGAAGGGGTCTCGTACGGACCGGTCCTTGTATTCCTAGCGCCCGATGGCAGGATTAATAGCTAGTAGTCCAAAAGCCTGTTGGCATGGATGATAGCTAGTTAGCTCCGTTTGTACTTAAAGCTAACCCGCAGGCATTCTCCAATGAGTAGTTATATCCAGAACGTCGCTGGGTTCAACTATAAGTCTCTCCACGTTACTTCGCTTACACAAGTCACTATACTGTGCCAATAATGGCTTGACAATATTATAGTTGTATCTAATTAGCCGTACGGCTCTCTATTACATTACGCTGCTCTCGGTCTGTGTACAACTGCACCAGACGTCTTCTCTCTCACTCTGCTAGTTTTCCTGTTAATGCTGCTGCTGAACGTCTTCTCCAACAACACACTCTATCTTAGTTCCCTGTGGACTCCGCCTGTTCACCTGTACAGATCAATGCGCTAGCTCCCTTGTCCGGGCATGCCTGAACATGTTCTGAAACATGTCTAGAGGGGCGCGCGCACTGGCGCCTACGGCGTTAAGAATGGGACATATACAATAAGCGAATGATGAATACTGTTAGGCAAACAGATGACGTAAAGATATATATCTTATATATATAAACAATATATAAGTTATACAAATTAATAAACGCAGACTTTCAGTGATAATCTGGACCTTCAGAACAGTAGTACCCTAATCTTGATGTCACTACTGTAGTGACTTTTCAATTCCAAATGCTTCAAGGGCAGAACTCACCCCAGTCTTAAACAGTAGACACAATAGATCACAAAATCCTCATAAGGAAAATGGTCAAATATGGCTTCAGAGGGGTTGTGTCAGATTGGCTTGAAAGCTACATAAAAAACAGAGAACAAATTGTACAACTTGGAGATTGCAAATCTAGATGTATGAAAATAATGTGTGGAGTCCCTCAAGGCTCGGTTCTGGGACCCAAACTGTTTAATCTATATATTAATGATTTGTGCTCTGTGGCAAATGTATTGAAGTGTGTACTATTTGCTGATGATACTAACATGTTATGTACAGGGGAGGACATACAGCAGCTTATGATGGTCTTAACAATAGAAATTAATAAATACAAACTCTGGTTTGATATAAATAAATTATCTTTAAATCTAAATACAACAAAATGTATGGTGTTTGGAAACCGCCAGATAAAAACAGACATTCAGTTGATAATAGATAATAGAATAGAAAGAGTATACAAATAAATTCCTGGGAGTGATTTTAGACCATCAACTCTGCTGGAAACCCCATATAGAATATGTGAGGGCTAAGATGGCAAAGAGCATCTCAATTATTAGTAAGGTGAGACATGTACCCAATCCCAACTCATTGCACACTCTGTACTGTGCAATGATCCTGCCTTACCTGCATTACTGTACAGAGGTATGGGGTAACACATACAAAACAACCATAAATACATTGACTAATGACTATCCTACAAAAAAGAGCAATAAGAGTAATAAACTGCAGGATATTGGGACCACACACAAACTGTTTCTACAATCACACATTTTGAAGTTCATTGATATGGTAAACTTTAAAACACTGCAAGTTATGTACAAAGCAAGAAATAATCAATTACCGGTAAATGTAAGAAGCACATTTCTGGATAAAGACATACAACATACAAAAACATACAACATACAACATACAAAAGATACAACCTCAGAGGACCATTGAACTTCAAAAAACCTGTGATGAAAACCAACCTGAAAATAATGTGTATCTCCTCTTACTAAAATATTGTGAAAACATAAATCAATTCAAATCTAGACTAAAAAAATCTACAGAAGGGAGCTTTAATTGCATATTAATAAAAATAGAAAAATACCTATGATACTGTATTGTACGTTATATCATATTACATTATATAATCATATTATAATTAATTTGTATATTATATTTAAATATTTATAAATATATTACTATATTTGCATTATGCTATTATATTATGGTACTATATTGTATATATCATGTACTATATATCTCACATAACATTATATATGTGCTGTATACACTATTATGTACTATACTATTATATATTGTTATGGTTTGACACCGACCCCAAACGCAACGACACAAGAGAGTTGGATTCAGAGTTGCCAAATACAAGGGCTTGTTTATTTGGTGACTAGAATAAGTGAAAACAGGGAAAGCAGGTCAACAAGAAACAGGTACAATGAACAAGGGGCAAAGTTCTGCTGCTCTGCAGCTTCTCCCGGAAGGGTAGTCTTGGGAAGCAGGAGCAGACCTCTGTACCGCTCTGCAGACTCTCACGGCGGACCTCTCAGATGTTGTGCAAGACCGAGAGAGGGAACGGGTCAGTGACAGAGCAGACTTGAAACGAGCTGGAGGACAGGGTGTTATATTCTTCGTGTTAAACAACACAGTGATGTGCAATATTCCAAAAACAGCCCAAGTGAAATATCTTCATGTAATCACACAGTGAGCAAAATCCAAACACCGTCCAAATGTGAAATACTATCTTCGTGTAAATACACAGTGAGCAAAAATCCAAACACAGTCCAAATGTGAAACAATATCTTCGTGTAAATACACAGTGAGCAAAAATCCAAACACAGTCCAAATGTGAAATAATATCTTCGTGTAAATACACAGTGGGAGGTGGAAGATCCCAAAATATTATTCCATAAAGGAAAGGGCAAAAACGATAAAGGCTGGGTGAGTGACTGTCTGACAAAAAGGTGGTAGACTTCAGTGTAAAGGTTACACACGAAAATCGGAAATAGGTCAAGACAGTCAATCTAGAAAAACTCACCCAGACGAGCTGCGTAAAAGGAACAGGAACAACAGTGGAGGCGAACGCGCGCCACGGAGCAGGTATCCAAGCGAAGGCTTCTAGGAATTTCCTGGAGATTTAGCACAGAGAAACAGAAGCAACGGGGAAAAACATCCAGCGACAAATCAAGACGAACCAACAACTTAGGGTGGGGAAAACGGGGTATAAATAATGAGGGATCGATTGATTGAAAGGCAGTGACAGCTGGGGAATGTGATTGAAAAGCGTGGGGAAGTGAGGGAACCAATCAGCGACGTCTCAGATGACGTCAGCGGGGAGAAACGTGTGAACGAGGGAATTGAAATACTTGACAGAAAAAATGAATGAAAACAAAGCGAGGGTGGTTAAAGGAACAGAACGAGTGAGAAGGCAAGGACAGAAACCTCACATATATACTATTATATACTGCAGGTATACTATACTGTAATGTGTACTATATGTGTACTATATGTATGTACTATATATGTATGTAAATGAAAAAACAAAAAGAAAATAAACGTAAGTCTTCAGGGATAGGGCCCGACAAACCTAGTGCTTCTCCCTAGCCCTTTTCGGACAATTGGACAATGCTACAATAGCAGCTGGTAAAACTTTGACGATTTATGGAATGACCGTTGTTATGTGTCCAAAGCCCGAAATAAAAAATAACTGAACTGAACAGTACTGTATATTTGTATATCTTGTATGTCATAAATGTCTGGATGTAACAGTACTGTATACAGTATCTGTATGTTGCGTATGTCATAAATGTCATGATGAATTGAAAATGGGGGACCCAGATGTAAACAAGACGAAAGTCTTTCTCTGGTCTGCATCCCCTTAACACTTTGAACGCCAGCCGTGTTAGCCATCCTTGTACTCAGTGTGCCACCACTGTAAAAGATAGGGATTTTCACTGTGCCTCGCACTGTTTGCAGGGCTATATCTATATTCTATATTATAGCTATGGAGACAATACTATGGCTCATTTGACAGTAACTATCCCTCGTTCAACATGTGAAAAATAATAAAAATCTTCATGTATACGTTCACGTGTTATACTGTGGTGAATATTGTATAGTTTCAGAGTGATCCTGGCTAATTCCTGGTAACTGTGTTACTGTGTTATGTGAATTTAGCTAAACGTGTTCGGGTTGCTCGCCTGGACACACTACTATTTCCAAATCAAAGGTATATAATAGGTATTATGTTTCATCATGAATGCATGAAAGGTAACGGCATTCGTTTTGAATACGACATACGTTGATCGGCCGGATCGATATGAAATCATTGTAGGATCAAGGTGGAATTGACGTCAGATGATAGTCCTTACCTTTACTAGGAGGTATCCCAAAAAGAATATTCCAATTGTCTGATCGTGATTTCCAGTATTGACGTCGATCGGGTCCCTGACATGAAGTGGCACAAGACATGCCTCAAATGTGCTGAACGCGTTTCGAAGTGATCGGATGAACCGCTAGACTTGGCTTGGTCTAAATTCTCCGCCCGGACGAAATTAGATGTGACACACGATACTGCCACCTAGCAGGATGCGGCCGGTATTGCACTCCAGGGATCTCAGAATGATTTCCTATGGTAACGCTGAGGTCCATGACACTGCAAAAAATCTAATAAAAGAAAAAACGATGAAAAAATCTCGGGTTTTGGCGCTCAACCGCTGGCGAGATAACCCAAGAAATGTGTTAACAATTGTGTGTATTGAGCCGTACTGTATTGTACCCATTCTGCAATCTGTTTATAACGTTTTCAATCAATCAAAGCATATACAATGGGGCGGCTACGTGGCGTAGTGGGCAAGGCGCTCGCCACGAAATCTGGAGACGCTGGGCTTGCCTGTTCGAGCCCAGCGCTCCACATTTGCTTTCAGTTTAGCTGGTCGTCCGTACTAATACACATTGGCCGTATTAGGGGGTGGGAAACTGATGGGTGGGGATGGGGCGTTGTGGACAGCGACTCCTACACGTCGGTTGGTGCGCCTGCGCAGTAGAATCAGGAAGTGTCGGGGGCAGCGTGAGCCTCCCACGCGTTACTCCTCGCCACTGAGAGATCGAGCTGCGCAGGTGAAAAGATGCGACTGCTGTTACCTCAAGTACCGGAGGGGACTTGTGCTATGTATGACTTAGTCCACATTGCAGCCGGCTTGTGGGAGGCAAGAAACAGCGTTCGTGACAGAGGAGGGTTGAATTGGATGATACGAAATTGGGATGGGAGAAAATATAGAAAATGGGAGAAAAAGTGGATAAAAAAAAAATAAAAAGCATATACAATGAAAAAACTGTCAAGTTTCACTTTGCTGTGTACAGAAATTAGGCTTTAAGTTGTATATGAAATGTAGCTGAGGACCATGTGTCTACCCCATTTGTCACCCGGAAGTCCGCCGCATAGTGCACTTTTAACATGTTTAAAAAGCACAACCTACATTTGGTAAACATCTGTAACATCTGTGTGTGTGTGTGTATTTAGATTACATTTACTACATACTAATACATACTGTGCTTTGAATTAGTATGTGAACCAAAGTACCAAAAATACATTACAAGTATACTAAAGTATACACATGGCTAGAAAGAAATATAAACACACTTTATATACAAAAAAGAATATACTTTCATCATGGACAAATATACATGCCGTTATTATTTCATGCTTTCATGATGGAACATAATACCTATGATATAGATTTGATTTCGGAATAATAGCATGTACAGGCAAGAAACGACAACGTCTATAGTGGAATTGACGTATAGGGCTATAACTCAGCATTTCATGAATTACCCTAGACTGCTCTAAAACCATACTTATATTCACCACGGTATAACACGGGAACGTATGGATGGAAAAATGTATTCTTTTTCACATATTGAACGATAGATAGGTGATGTAAAATGGGCCATAGTATTGTATCCATAGCTATAATATAGAATATAGTTATAGCTCTACAAACAAGGTGACGCACTCCTATCGTTTAAAGCGCGGCCTAGCTACAGTGGGCCCCGACTAATAGCTGGCGCCGAATGAGTTAATAATCTAAAGAAACTCATTCAAAACCAAATATATATAACTTCAAGAAATACACCAACAGCAGTGATGTGTTTAAAAACAGATTTAATGCAAGATAGAGCAAGCATAAGATCTCGCAGGCCTAATCACCAACAACGACAAAACGGCCTGACAACCTGTCACAATGGTGCTGGGTGAACAACCTCTCTCTCAACATTTGACTAGACCAAGGAGCTGTTTGGGGACTACTGGAGATCACAGAGAACCACACCTTGGACATGCACAAGGGCCAGGTGGTGAAGAAGGCACAACAATCAATCAATCAATCAATCAAATGTATTTATATAGCACGTTTAAACATGACGCTTGTCAACCAAAGTGCTTCACATAGCTAAGCTAAGAACAAAGAAAAGTATAAAATAAACAGAAAAAAACAATCAACGGATAGACAAAGGAAAAACAGAACAACACGTCAACAAGTACGGCAAGAGTCAAAGTGAGTCAGGGAAGGCCAGGCGATATAGACTCGATGGAGGGGGCAGATTTAATGGACATGGGGAAGGGGGGCTATGTGAGACTGTTGTTCATTGACTACAGCTCAGCGTTCAACACCATAGTCCCCACCAGACTGGTGGACAAGCTGATCGAGCTGGGTCTGAGCTCCGCCCTGAGCGCCTGGGTACTGGACTTTCTGAGTGAAAGACCCCAGGCGGTCAGGGTGGGGGGTCAGACCTCCAACACCATCACCCTGAGCATCGGGTCCCCCCAGGGCTGTGTTCTGAGCCCCCTGCTGTACTCACTCTACACACACGATTGTGTGGCCAAGTTCAGCTCCAACTCCATAGTGAAGTTCGCAGACGACACGTGGTGGTGGGGCTGATCTCGGACAACGACGAGAAGGGCTACCGGGAGGAGGTTGAGGTACTGGAACGCTGGTGCCAGGACAACAGCCTGCTCCTGAACATTGGTAAAACCAAGGAGCTGATCGTGGATTATAGGAGAGGACAGCAGGAGACACACACACCACTGATGATTAACGGGGCTACCGTGGACAGGGTGAGCAGCTTTAAGTACCTGGGGGTCCACATCTCAGAGGATCTGACATGGTCAACACACATAGACACAGTAGTAAAGAAGGCAGAACAGCGCCTCTACCACCTGAGACAGTTAAGGAAGTTCAGAGTATCGGGGAAGATACTCCAGTCCTTCTACTCAGGAGCTGTAGAGAGCATCCTGACCGGAAACATCACTGCCTGGTATGGAAACAGCACGGCACAGGACAAGAAGGCCCTACAGAGAGTGGTGCGCTCGGCACGGGTATTGCACTACCTCCCCTGCAGGTTCTATACAACAAGAGGTGCAAATCCAGAGCCTGCAGAATAATGAAACACCCCCACCACCCCAATAACAGCCTGTTTCAGCTGCTAAGGTCAGGCAGACGCCTGCGAACCCCTGCTACTAGGACAGAGAGGCTTAGGCTCAGCTTCTTCCCCCAGGCCATCAGAGTCTTGAACAATGAACATTGAGTACCACAGAACACTGAACTATCCACACATAAGCACACATGAGCACACACATGACACGCACGCTGTGCACGCTCACACACTAGCAGCCACTTAACACTTTAACATGAGCGGGCACACACTCATGCCGCACACACGCACACTTATGGCCAAAAGGAAAGGCCACTTTAAATTAGTATAACAGGAACAGTGTATTGCACTACCAAAGCTACCTAGCATGTCCTATATGCTCTGTAAATAACTATGTACAGATACCGAGATGTCACACCATGTTACCTGTTACCTGTTTATTGCACAATGTTTTTTTTTAATTTATTGGATTCTATTATATGTTGTACCACTGTATTGCACATCGTTGCGTGCAAGACCACCCGCATTTCATTGTATACTTGTATGCCGTGACAATTAAAACTCTTGACTTGACTTGACTTGATGCTGTTCCAGAGGTCAGGGGCTGCGACCGCAAAAGCACGTCCCCCCCTAGACTTGAAGTTAGACCTACGGGTGGTTAGGAGACCCTTATCAGCCGATCTGAGCGTTAGTATAGGGGGTGAGGAGGTCTGCTAGGTAAGCAGGGGCCTTACCATTTAGGGCAGGGGTGGGCAACTTTGTATATGGTGACTGGTGAGAGCCACTAAATTTCCACACTCAATCTGGGTGGCCGCATTGTTTATCGGCAGTCCCACCAGTAGTACCCCATCAATCAAATAGCCCATAATAGTCACAGATGTGATAAATAAGGCATATCATTTGTTGTAACTTTGTTTTTATTCCATTTCAAACGCATTTAGTAATGCTTAATTTCAACGTTATGAATTTATAAATACAGCTGAATTTGAAAGTATTGCTGTGTAACCCAAATATATACAAAAATGACAAATTATGATTAAGGCTTCTATTAAAATAAATGTATGAACATAAAGCCCACTGCTCAACAAACACAAAGCAGCATTCCTGCTGCATTTCACTAAACAGTAAATCAAAAGTGCAATAATAAATGATTTTGTTAAATGTATAAACTTTTATCCTGCTACTAAACAAAACATTCCTGAGTGCCTCCCATTGACCCTTTATCAAACTGGCATGACATTCACCCTCCCCCACAGTGCGTCAATAATGGTTCTGTCTTTAATGAGATACTTGTGGTCTCTCCTGTTGGCGCACAATAGAAGGAATGTCAACTTCAATGTTTGTGCATGTGATCTGCATCAGATGAAATAACGTTTAATTTTTGTGTGCGCTTGCACAGGCACATCCGTGCGCGTACTTCTGCTCAAAAAAGTGCTGGGACGGCGTGGTACCCCGTGGCATGACCACTGCACCCCTGATTATTAGTGACCCACAATAGATAGAAATTATGTTAGTGAACTTACCTGATGTATAATGCAGTGCAGCATTGGACACTCAACGCCACTCTGCCTTAGAAGTAGAGATGTTCCGATACCATTTTTTCCTTTCCGATCCGATTCCGATACCTAAGCTTTGGGTATCGGCCGATACCGATACTTATCCGATACCAGTGCATACATAAAAAAAAAAAAAAAAAAAACGTATATAAATTATATATATATATATATATTTTTACAGATACTGTTTTATATATACTGTTTTTTAGTAATAACTAGAAAGTAATGGTATTTATTCAACAGGTGATTGTATAGATTTGTATTAGTATCATTAATCAATGAGTATGGGGCTGCAGCACTGCAGATATACCCTACTCCAATGATCCACTCGCTTTGCACTCGCTACCCAGTGGCTCTGCAGATATACCCTACTCAGTCTACAAGGCTCCGTTGAAGTAGCAGAGGAACTGTTGTGATTTTTGCACAATAAATATTCAACATTCTCTTTTGAGACTCCGCCTCAGACTCTTATCATTTGGCACTAAAAGCTAAACATTGTCGCCGATATGGCTGTCCGCAACATGTCATTAATTGTGCAATGACGACGTTACCGTGAGCTAGGCTAGCTAGCATGAGCTACAGGTATATGGGAAGACCATAGAAGACTGTAACGTTACTGGTGACATTGTGATTTAACTTGGAATACTCCTTTGCCAACTTGCTGTACTTTGCTTGCAGGTCTGCAGCCATTATTGCTGGATTATGAATAGCCCCAACTTTAGCCAAGGTAACGTCAAAGCTAGCTTTCGGTTAGCTGTTCAATGCTAATAACACCAGCCACCAAGCGAACTCATCAGAGCTCTCTGTCAACAGCGCTCTGTCGGGACAATGGCATTTTAAGAAAGTATCTGCTCTGCTATTAAAATGACAAATGGCAATTGACACTTTAATTCACGGTCGATTAAGCACACGTTTGTTTTATAATGCTCACTCAGCGAGTAGGGTATATCTACAGAGCCCAACGTCCGCAGTGTTGTTGATAAATTACGTCATATGGTATCGGAGCGCAACATTAGAGGGTACTCGCCGATACCGATACCAGCATTTTAGGCAGTATCGGCGGCATTTCCGATACTGGTATCGGTATCGGAACAACTCTACTTAGAAGCCCGGCGAATCCTGTCTGTTTTCCTTTCATTGCGGGTGCTCCATCGGTAACAACAGCGGACAGTTTATCAAACCCCCCATATTGCTGCACGGCACTTTCAACAGTGTTGAATATGTCCACACTAGGGCTGACCCCTATTAGTCGAATAGTCGACAAATTGATCGAAAGGAGCCATAGTCGACTGCCAACGTCTTAGCCGCCAGTTGCCCCTCCCTGATTTAGGGCTTTGTAAACCAATAAAAGGACCTTGAAGTCTATTCTAAAGCGCACCGGGAGCCAGTGGAGGGAGGCAAGTACAGGGGTGATGTGAGCTCTCTTCCGGGTACAATGCCCCCCCCCCCCCCCTTAGGTTGCATGGCGCTCCAGATCCTACAGGCCCTCAACCACAAAGCACCACAGAGGGCCGTACGGACAGCCCAGAACATCCGTGGATGTGACCATCCCCTCCGTCAGCAAAGCCTGCAGGATTATCAAAGACCCCATCCACCCAAACCACAAATAGTTTCAGCTAATGCCATCTGGCAAACGGTACCACAGCCTTTTTTTCACCAAGGCAGTCAGACTCAAATAACACTAACAGCCTGCTACCTGCCTGTGACTGTAGTATTGTAATCTATGTCTAGAAGGGCAGTGAATGTTTTCACATAAAAGGCATTTCATATCTACATGTAGGAATATTATGAGCATATTTCCAAGTTGCATATGAACAAGAAAACTATCCCATCCTCGCCTGCTGTCTCTGACTATCTTAAATGTGATGCCCAAAATAGACTATTCACTCCCATTTTCCCCCTCTATAGTTTCATAGTCTAACTAATAGCTTAACTGTGAAGCTATTATATACTGTAGTATATGCTGCATTCTATCTTTCTTCAACAAAACAATTACACTAATCATTCCAATACTTGTATTTGTATGATGGATCTGCATCAGGCATCTGTTTGTGGAATGCAAGGCACACACATTTATGCAGGTACCCGATGTTGCCTTGCACTTTATTCAGTGGTTGTGTCCAACAGACACTACTTTTTCTCCCCATTTTCTATTTTTCTCCCATCCCAATTTCGTATTATCCAATTCTACCCTCCCCTGTCTCGAACGTTGTTAGACCATGCCTCCCACTGGTCGGCTGCAATGTGGACGAAGCCTTGCATCACGTGTCCCCTCCGCGTGTAGCTTTATGCCAAGCAAGCAGTGCAAAAATGCTTCCGCATTCGTCACCGCACGCCAGTGCGGTAAAGCGCCTTTCTTTTCAGGCCCCGCTTAGACAAATGATATGGCATTTCCGCGTACATTGCATCACTTGAAACCTCGGCTGTCTTTAACTATGAGTGAACACAACTGTCTTTAACTATGAGTGAACACAACGCAACACGTTAACGTGTAATTTACTATGGAATATAGTATATTATCGCGACGATTGTAACGCTAACGTGTACTTCGCGAATATAGTATATTATCGCGACGCGTCGTCGGACTAAACGCTGTTGTGAACACAACACATTGTAACGTTAACGTGTACTTTACTATGGAATATCAGAAGAAACTACTCAACCTCGGCTGTCTTTAACTAAACAGTGTTGTGAACACAACACATTGTAACGTTAACGTGTACTTTACTATGGAATATCAGAAGAAACTACTCAACCTCGGCTGTCTTTAACTATGAATGAACGCAACACTCTAAAACTCACCAATGTACAGTTTCTACGCCAAATGTATATACACTCCTTTTTCTGGACACTTGTATCACAAACAGTACTGTATTTGCAAATGTATAGGCGTAGCAGTACTGTCTATCTGTATGTCATGTATGTCATATATGTTATGATGAATTGAAAATGGGGGACCCTGATGTAAACAAGACGAAAGTCTTTCTCTGGTCTGCATCCCCTTAACAATTGTATGTATTGAGCTGTACTGTACTGTACCCATTCTGCAATCTGTTAATAAACTTTTCAATCAATCAATCAAACCATGTTTAGATAATAAAGTACTCAACCTCTACTTGTCTACTGTCTGACTGAACACAACACTCTAACTAACTTACCATGTTTAGATAATGAAGTACTCAACCTCTACAGTCTTTAACTATGAAGGAATTACAACCTTTATTTAATGGTTAATATTTTGATTTAACACTGTTACATCCCTTAAGCTCGCTATGGAGAGAATTCCATAACTTTACACCAATAACTGAAGGACACATCTGTTTAAGTGTGGTACGTGCAAACTGATGTTTAAAATTGTATTTTCTCCTACTAAACTCACTTTCTAAATGAAAAAGATTTTGTCGTTTTTCTGGCAGTGTATTATTTCTTGCCCTAAACATAATTAACATTGTTTGAAACTTAACCATGTCTTCAAGTTTAATTATTCTAGATTTAATAAATAATATATTTGTGTGTTCTCGATAACTTCAGATATGACTCCGTGAGGGTCTGTACCCAGCTGGCAAATGTTGTTATTGTTTACTAGCTGGTAAAATATTCTGTGCAGAGCTCAGTGGCATTATGGAGGTTGAGAAATGTTGAAAACCATGAAACATCTAATAACCACTGTGTACAGTACTACCTGTACTGTAAAGTATAAACCTTGCATAGACAACATAGACAAATACCAAAAGAAAATGAACCGTGCCAAAGTTGGACCCGTTAGCATGGTTTATAATTTATTGTGGAAAGAATGTATGTTCTTGATTGTTTATGGTGTTCATCACTGGGCATTAGTGCTACTATGATGTGTATAAAAAAAAGGAATAGAGAAACAGTCATTGTGTGTACTGTAGTGCTTATAGAAATGTAGAAAAATATGTTTATACTGTATGTATTGTGTTCAATTCTTATCTCCTGTAATAACAATCGCAAACAACTAAAACTACATAATGAATGAATGTGCTTCAACGTGATGGCTGAACTAGAACTACACACATCTTCAGAGGGACTCGGAACAAAAGGGCAACTGCATGCTACTTTTAGCCCCAGTACATATGTTCCACAATGTTGACAGCTCATGGACTAGCCTGACATAGTTGTTGTGTACTGCAGGATTTCAAAGTGGACCGAACACCATATTACACAACGTACATACAAACTTTATCACAACATCAATTAAATAAAAGACATACATGAAAAGGAAACATATTCCTCAGAAAGTGGGATGCTTGTTTTTCCCAGCTCCTCAACCGTAGATTTGTAGACAACAATATACAACGATCTATACAAACTTTACAATACAAGGTAAAAAAAACTGTGGATAAATACAAAATAAAAAAGTTAAATCTATAGTGTAAATAGCAGCAGTGTTTGTGTCTAATAAGTGTGCTTGTGTGGTGTGTAAGTCTCTAAGGTGCTTTTGTGTGTATGCTCATGTGATAATTCAGAGTCTATTCGTCAGTAGTCTGTTTGCCCGGTGGAAGTAGCTGTTCAGCGTTCTTTTGGATGTGGACCCGAGACCGCGGTACCATCTGCCAGACGGCATATGAGGTCAAACAGTTTGTGGTTCGGGTGGCTGGGGTCTTTCAGGATCCTGTGTGCCTCGCTGACGCAACGCTCTGTGACTATACTGATCAAAAATAGTACACTCATTTGAGTAGTGGAAAAGGAGTAGGATTAAATAAGTGAATACTTCTTCCTACTCCTTTTCGAACATGCAGATTGAGTTGTTTTTTTCTTTTTTTGTTATTGTTTGTTGTATTCATTGCATGTTCGAAATAAAGACTTCAAATCAAATAAAAAAAATCAAAATCACCAAAAAGAGGGAAATAAATGTACACACCTTTCCACGGGAATCAGATCAAAGGGGAGAAAAGGGGGAGAATACTGAAGGAGGCAGAGTCAAATCACAGAATGTTGTGTAATTATAATGAAAGGGATATTACACCCTGTTACATATAGTTGTAAAAAATAAAACATGGCATAGGAAGATACAGTATACAGTGTTATAAATAAATAAGATGTCTGAGGATGTCTTCTGGAAACAAAATAAATAAAAATAAAATAACCTTTGTACTGTCTTCTACTATCATACACTTTGCTACTACTAATCGTCCTTGCACTATGCTAATAATTATGTTTTTACTACTATGCCCTCAAGACTGTAACACAGTCTTGCAGAACTTGCAAGTCGCTTTGTATAAAAGCGTTAGCTAAATTACTAAATGTAAAGGGTTTGTCTCCTTGAACCTAATGTAAGTCAGTGGGGGGAGGGGGAGTTGCTTTTACAGTAATTGTATTCAAATATTTGAAATTGAAGATGTCCTGCTATTATTACAAAGAATGGAACGGGTACAGTTACAGTCACTCGTGGGACAGGTGTATAAAGAGTTCTATCAGGTCATTCCAAACATGGCCTCTGCCTCATTGAACCCAATGTAAGTGCCGGTGGGGGAGGGGTACCTGCTTCTGATGACGCCACATACTATTGCCACGATCAAGTCACTCTCTTTTGAGGCGCGACAGTGGCTCAGGACGTAGAGCAGTCGTCTGGTAATCGGAAGAGGTTCCCAGTTCCATTCCTGGTCCTCCTATTGATTTAGGTTGTCAAAGTGGGCAGGGGTGAGGTGGGTTCTAGACCCATGTTACTGACCAGACACTATATCAGTGATGTCTGTTTACTGCAGAGTGGAGGGACTGGGAGACTATGAGCTTCAATGTTTTTTTGCCCCACTAATGTTCAAAGCCACCGACGCGCTCAGGTTGTGTCGCTTTGCAGGTCGCCCAGCTTGAACTCGCCTCCTTGAGCCGGCTGGCAACTTCCTGCGTGCCACTGCAGTTGGCTGGCAGCCAATGATCGGGCCTTGCCGCATTGCAGCTCGGCGTAATGCGCCAGCCCTCGTCGACAGGCTCCTGGACTTGCCGAATGTGTGGTAGGCTGACGACAATGCGGAAGGGTTTCTCGTCAGCAGCAGAAACTGTTTTGACATGGCCGCGAGTCCAGCAGTGAAGAGGGGGTCGCGACTGTGTTGCCACATAACTGACATCATCTCCTTGACCAAATCCTGTTCCATCGGCGTACTGCTACTGCTTGGCCCAGGGATGGCTTCTGTTGACACAAAGACACCGCATAATCAACAACTACAGTATGTCACATCTTATGGTGTGTGTGTGTGTGTGTGTGTGAGTGAGAGAAAGTGACAGACAAAAAAAGACAAGTTCATAACTGACCGCTGGTGTCTTGCAGCTGGTCCATCGGCATACTGCTTGGCCCAGGGATGGCTTCTGTTGACACAAAGACACCGCATAATCAACAACTACAGTATGTCACATCTTATGGTGTGTGTGTGTGTGTGTGCAAGGGTGGTATTACTTACCCTGGAATGACTGGCATGCTGGCTGAGCAAGTCTCAGGGGTTGAAGGAAGTCCAAGGAGACGGTTCCTATAGTATTATACAGAATATAAGAAGAAGACATGACAGTGTGGCCATCACAACTAGAGGATGAGGTCAAGTTCAAATGGTCCAAAGTGTAGGAAAGGTGTGTGTGTGTGTGAGTGAGTGAGTGAGAGAAAGTGACAGACAAAAAAAGACAAGTTCATAACTGACCGCTGGTGTCTTGCAGCTGGTCCATCGGCGTACTGCTTGGCCCAGGGATGGCTTCTGTTGACACAAAGACACCGCATAATCAACAACTACAGTATGTCACATCTTATGGTGTGTGTGTGTGTGTGTGCAAGGGTGGTATTACTTACCCTGGAATGACTGGCATGCTGGCTGAGCAAGTCTCAGGGGTTGAAGGAAGTCCAAGGAGACGGTTCCTCCTATAGTATTATACAGAATATAAGAAGAAGACATGACAGTGTGGCCATCACAACTAGAGGATGAGGTCAAGTTCAAATGGTCCAAAGTGTGGGAAAGGTGTGTGTGTGTGTGTGTGTGTGAGTGAGTGAGGGAAAGTGACAGACAAAAAAAGACAAGTTCATAACTGACCGCTGGTGTCTTGCAGCTGGTCCATCGGCGTACTGCTTGGCCCAGGGATGGCGATGGCTTCTGTTGACACAAAGACACAGCATAATCAACAACTACAGTATGTCACATCTTATGGTGTGTGTGTGTGTGTGTGTGTGTGTGTGTGTGTGTGTGTGTGTGTGTGTGTGTGTGTGTGTGTGTGTGTGTGTAGGTGTGTGTGTGTGTGTGTGTGTGTGTGTGTGTGTGTGTGTGTGTGCAAGGGTGGTATTACTTACCCTGGAATGACTGGCATGCTGGCTGAGCAAGTCTCAGGGGTTGAAGGAAGTCCAAGGAGACGGTTCCTCCTATAGTATTATACAGAATATAAGAAGAAGACATGACAGTGTGGCCATCACAACTAGAGGATGAGGTCAAGTTCAAATGGTCCAAAGCTGGATTCCGATATCTAAGCATTGTAATCACTCCCACCACAACAAAAGCAACAGTAACAATGGGGGGCGGGACTTGCGTTCAGTGTAGGAAAGGTCTATTATGGTTTATTATTGTGAAAAGAAAGGTATTAGCTTTACCTCCTGATGTTAATTTGAGCAGTGTTGCTTTCATCTCCGGAGTTGTGGGGAGGAAAGTGCTGGACATATCCACACTGTAAAACTTGGCCACTGCTGCCAGATGTTTACAGAGGGCCCCAGTTTGTCCTGCCGGGCATGAGCACAGCTCCGCCTCCATGTCCACGATGTATGGCTCCGTCACCGAGCCCTTCACCTCGTACCTGTTGTCCCCAAGCTATACAAATCATAAGTCATACAAGTAAGGGATAATGCATAGCTACGAGGTCATTGTCGCAAAATAATTGACCGACACAGAGTTTAAAATACCGAGCCGCCTCTGCGAGGTGTTTTAAACGTCAGTGAAGGTCAATTCTTTTGCGATGATGACCGAGTGACATTTGACCGAGTGACCGATTTGATATAGTACCTGCTGGATCTGAGATGGAATGATGTCGCTATCCTGGGGAAGGAATCTCCTCTTCTGGTACGCCATCCAGCGTTCGAGGGCAACATCCACAATGCGGGCCTCATAGTAGACATCCAGCCTCGAGGTCAGGATGTCCAAGAGTTGGCATGGGTTGAAGGCTTTCGTCCTCTGGAGGATCCCGTCTTTGAGGACCCGCATCGCTGCTTCCGAATAATTGTTAGTGTTATTTCCCCGGGTGAGGAGACCGCGCGCGGCCCGGTAGCTGAGTGCCCAGCACTCTCTGCGACTGTAGAGGCGCTCAATGTACCGCAGGTACTTTTCATACCTGCAATTGATCAAATAAGGAAACAAACACAGAAGATGCACATACATGATGTAATGACAGCAAGGAGAGGTAGACACATATATGAAGTATGCAAACACAAGCCTCCTGACTTTCTTGTACCGAATTTGCAAGACTGCTGTGCTGTGTGATTGTGGGAATGTCTGTGTACAGCTAAACATAAGCACACTTGTCTAAGCACTAACCTGACTGCAACAGGGTGCTCTCTCGCCGCCAAGTACAGCCTGTCCACCTCTGCTGTCTCCTCGGAGTAGAGCATCTGTTTAACCACAGTGAACAGAGTTAGCCTGTCTCTGCACGCCACCAGACTCGCCTTGCTCCACAACCATCTCCATACTGCTTGTAGCAGATGGAAAGAGCACAGGAGAAGAGTGGCTTGTGGGAATGCCCTCCCTAAGGCTCCCCTCTCTGCCGCGCAGTCATCGGTGATGAAGATCCGTGGGCCTGATGCTCCCCTGCCAGCAAAGGCCCTCTCTCCAATCAGATTCATCAGCAGCTGTAGCCCTTCAAAAATCGTCTCCTCGTCCTCAGACTGGCAGAAGAAGATCCCCAATGGTAGACCTCCGGCAGGGCTGTGCGTCAGCAACAAAAAAACTCTGATATTTTCCCTATCCATGTTGCCGGAGGAATCAATGAAGCAGAGTTCGCCACTGTGCTTCAGCTGACAGACCGACAAACACAGACGGACAGACAGACACAGAGGCAGGCAGGCAGGCATAGTTAGTGTTAGTTAGTGTGTTACTTAGTTACTTAAATGGAACACCATGAAAAAGATAGCCAGAATACCTGGTGGTGCACTTTCTTCATGAGAGGAGAGCACAGCGCAATTAATGGGGCTCCCCGAGAAGAGGTTCCCATGACAGCACACGCGTCCTGGCACATGGCGTTGTAGGCGTCCACCTGCTGACCGAGGGCTTCCACCATACTCGGGCCACTCCGGGCGCCAAATTGGACCCTGTACTCCGCTGCGAATAATCTGGCAAAGAACACTAATTTTAGTTGGTGTAATTGTAACTGCATAAAATGTATAGTTTATACTGTAGTTTATAACTGAACGAACGTCTACCTTTGCACATAGGACAGGTCTGGGCAGATCGCTCTGTTGGCTGCAGCACAAAAGTAGGCGTCTCCGTGTTGTATTTTGAGGTCGTGCTTTAGCACAGACAAAGCAGAAGGAGGCTTGTGGCCAATCGCAAATAACGCGGTCAGTGTGTCTTTGGCCTTTTGCCCAACATCGCGATAGCGCAGGGCCGCTGAGACATGGAGGTTATGATTGTGCCTATTCACAATGCGAATGTGCATTGGAAAATTAGGGATGTGTGGGTCTGTGCTCCTGTAAAATAAATCAAAATCAACAATAAAAACTAGGCCAACTGTTATGTCCATAAAAACAATTGAATTATAAGTATTGTATAGTGCAAACTCACCGGGTCATTCCTCTAACTTTTAGTATAACAACCATGGTAGCTTGGCAGCCGGTGTTTTTTTTTTATTTCTGTTTCGCCTTATGCACCTTATGCACCTTATGCTGGCACCTGTACTGCGTCTGTGTAACATTTTGATTGAATGCAGTATGGGTTAGCACTAGCAGTATGCGTATGGGTGAAAGGCACAAATGGTAGTCTAACAAATGACGTAACACAATTCTTACCTTGAATAGGACAGAGCGCCCCAGCGCTGGTTTGGTAGCCTCCACTCTCCATGTTACCTCAGATGACTCCTTCACCAACTCCACCCACTCCTTGGCCTGTTCCACAGTGCGAACATCCGCGCGTACTGTAGACGTGAAACCAGTGTGGTCTCTTGGGACGCCTCCTGGGGCCACCTCTTCCTCATACGTACTGTAGATGTGAAACCAGTGTGGTCTCTTGGGACGCCTCCTGGGGCCACCTCTTCCTCATACTCACACACGTGAAGTGCAAACTTTTCAGGCAGCCAACCCTACAGGAGACATGCAATTAGCCTACTGGTAATTTAAGTAATTTAAGACCCCCACATAAAGATTAGGAATGATCATAATCAACAACAGCGATTACCTTTAAATGTGGGTAGTCATCTATATTGTTGTCCCATGCTCTCTCACAAACCCCACCACTGCGTCTAAAGTCCAAATGAATGCAAAAACAGCAGGCTAGCTATTTAGGTATTAACAATTGTAGTATTGACCTGTACTAATCAATCAATCAATCAATCAATCATGTAACCTACAGCACAGCATGTAATAAAATGCATTAACAACACCCCTTAGCTGTTATAACTATGTACTAAAATGATGTACCTCTGCTTTGGCTTGGCTGAATCAATCAATCAATCAATCAATCAATCAATCAATCATGTAACCTACAGCACAGCATGTAATAAAATGCATTAACAACACCCCTTAGCTGTTATAACTATGTACTAAAATGATGTACCTCTGCTTTGGCTTGGCTGAATCAATCAATCAATCAATCAATCATGTAACCTACAGCACAGCATGTAATAAAATGCATTAACAACACCCCTTAGCTGTTATAACTATGTACTAAAATGATGTACCTCTGCTTTGGCTTGATTACAGCACAGCAGGTAATAAAATGCATCAGTTAGCTCATGTTAGCTGCGTGTTAGCTCCGCGTTAGCTCAGCCAGTTAGCTCATGTTGCTCAATCAATCAATCAATCAATCAATCATTGTACCTCGGCGCAGCGGAATAACAATATGAGTGATCGCCTGCTGCGTCCATCACGTGTATGGTGATTAACCAAATTCAAATTGGCTGGCGTGCAAAGCCAAAGCGTGTTAATAATAATAATAACCACAAATTGAACCAATACGTCGACGAACCAAGGTGGGATCTCATGCGCATGCGTCGACGAACCAAGGTGGGATCTCATGCGCATGCGCGGGCACCTCCTCGCGAGCACGCTGGCGCACGCACGCACCTGAGCCGAGCGAGCACGCCACCGCCGGCGGTGCACGCACATGAGCGCTGGGCGGCGGAAAATGGCAGGCGCATTACTGCACGCCACTACGGTAAATTTTTGCACTGCTTGCTTGGCATTAAGGAAGACGCGTCCCCTCCGGTACACGAGGAGGCAGTCGTCGCATCTTTTCACCTGTACAGCGCGATCTCTCAGTGGCGAGGAGTAACGCGTGGGAGGCTCACGCTGCCCCCGTTGCTTCCTGATTCTGCTGTACAGGCGCACCAACCGACCTGTAGGAGTCGCTGTCCACAACGTCCGATCCCCACCCACCGGCTTTCCCACCCCCTAATACTGCCAATTGTATTAGTATGAACGACCAGCCAAGCCGGAAGCAACGCCGAGAGCTGGGCTCGAACCCAGCATCTCCTGTGTTAGTGGCGAGCGCCTTGCCCACTGCGCCACTTAGCCGCCTCAACAGACATGTTTATGAACAAATATGATAAATGGGAATAATGTCCCATTGAATTTGCCATTATGCTTTGCTTACACTTTTCTGAGTAGCAGCTGTCTATATCCCTGTTTTTCCCACACTTGATATAGAAGTGCATGGAATGTTTTCATCCACGACATATCACGTTTCATTATAGCCTATTGTGTGGATCAGTAGGCCTACTCTGACGTATGTCAAAATGTTCAGCCTATTTGTTTTTCCATAATAGGTTAGGCTGGTTGTCTATTATAATAATATGAGAACAGGCACTGGCTTGTTCACCCTGTTCCCATGATTTCAAATAATTGTGACACATGGATAGACACTACCCTCCTTCTCATCTTCATCATCACACTAGTTAACATAAGTGAGCAATTTGAATGTAGAGTGGTAATCATTGCATGTGAATGCATGAATGGGCCAAATCTGCACTCTGGAGATTCACATCTCAGGGTACCAATGTGCAGTGGTGTGCTGTGGCAGCTGGCAGGAAAGGGGCTGTTTGAGTTACAAAAAGAAGGTATGGCATGTATGTAACTATATAGAATTGTATTTAATTGTAATTTATAATTTAGGAAAGGTCATGAAAGGAGGAGAGGAGGCCGTTGGATTTATGATGCAAGAGTAGGCAAATTTTATATTTAAATCTCAACATGCAGTGGCTTAGGCCTATTATTATTACTTACTTACCATTTCTATCCAAACCCCTAGAACGCATTGTCGCCTCCCAACTCCACTCCCATCTCCAGTCTAACAACCTTTAAAAAGTCATCAATGATCTCCTCATCTCCGCTGATTCCGGTCCCCTCAACATCCTGATTCTACTTGACCTTAGTGCAGCCCTTGACACAGTGTGTCACTCCATCCTCCTCCAAAGGCTGTACCAACTGGGTGTTGAGGGCACTGCACTCGACTGGTTCAGCTCCTACCTCACAGACAGAAAACAGTTCATCTCCCTCTCCGGTCACACCTCTGCCTCCTCCTCTGTTACGCAGGGGGTCTTCCAAGGCTCAGTCCTCGGCCCCCTGCTCATTGCTATGCCGACGACACCCAAAAACACTACATCAGCACAAAATCCTCCCAAAACCCACCCCTCAGTCACATCGAGTCCTGCTTATCTGAAATACAATCCCGGCTGACCCATAACTAAACAGTGACAAGACTGAACTATTCGTCATTGGCACCAAATCCACGCTCAGCAAATCCGGACCCATCTCACTCACTATTGAAGACTCAACCATCACCCCCTCCCCCTGGTTCGCAACCTCTGCGTCATCCTTGATCCCACCCTCTCATTCGACCCCCATGTCCGCTCCATCATCAAGACCTCATACTTCCACCTCCGCAACATCACCAAAATCAGACACTGCCCCCCCCCCCCCCCCCCCCCCCCGTGCTGCTGAATCCCTCATCCACGCCTTCATTTCCTCCCGCCTAGAATACTGTAACTCCCTTCCCACCGGCATCACCTCCCGCTCCCTCCATGGACTCCAGATGGTCCAGAACTCTGCTGCTAGCCTTCTCACAAACACCCGGTCCTGTGATCACATCACTCCTGTCCTCCACTCTCTCCACTGGCTCCCGATTAAGGAACGCATTAACGATAGGTTATGTATATAACCTAGTTATATGAGTACTGGCTAAGCGTCCCGCTCTTAAGCCATACCGAGATATACCTCATATCATGTACCTATTGTACTCCATCAACGAATAAAACCAAAATACACCCCTCACCTGCCAGGCCCCGCCCCTAGTGGCGTGCTACTTAGTACTGGGCATGGCCACCACTCACTCTTCCTCGGAAAAAATCGTTTCCAAAGAAAAGTTTCCCCACGGGAACTCAGGGCACGCTAAGAACGGGACGCTTAGCCAGTACTCATATAACTAGGTTATATACATAACCTATCGTTATATATCGTACTTTCATCGCGTCCCGCTCTTAAGCCATACCGAGATATGGGGTAGAGCGGACGCGAGGCCCGACAGATGCACCCCCTGAGGACCCGTAAGCCCACATCAAGGGGAAAGGGGAGTCCCGTCACCCCATCCTTCCTAATGAAGAGGGGGCGCAGTCAACTCCACCCGAGTGCGAACAAGAGGGAACTAGAACCCCTTGAACACACAGCACAGGCGGAACCACGTGTGACACAACACACTGTGGCCCATACCCACACACCCCTGCTACCCCACCAAAGGACGGGAAGCAGGAGAGGCCACAGACCTCAGAACCGCCTGGGAGACAGAACCCCCGGTCATGTCCATGAGGTAAAACCTTACGAAGGGACCCGGGGAGGACCATGAAGCTGCAGCACAGATGTCCTCCACCGAGGCCCCACCCAGCAGAGCGGCAGAGGCCTCCACCCCACGAGTGGAGTGCGCCCTGATGCCCCCAGTGGGAGCCAGCCCGGCCAACGTGTAGCAGAGGGCAATGCCCTCGCACAACCAATGGGACAGGCGCTGTTTCGATAGTGCCTTACCGGCACGAGAACCACCGTAACAGACAAAAAGCTGATCGGTAGCCCTGAGGCCCTGAGTACGGCTGAGGTAAATCCCCAAAGCACGGACCGGACATGACAGGTGAAGGCCCGCCTCCAACTCACTAGCGTGAGGATGTGGATGAAACGCCTGAACCACAATATCCCTGGAGCGGAAGGATATTTTTAGGCACGAAGGCAGGATTAGGCCGCAGAGTGGCACCGCAATCAAAACGAAAAGACAGGCACTCTGGTCGTACCGAGAGAGCACAGAGCTCACCCACGCGTTTAGCGGAAGTGACGGCCAGCAAGAATGCGGTCTTGAACGACAGCTGTCCCAACGGCGCTCGCTCAAGAGGCTCAAACGGGGCCAAGGACAACCGACCGAGGACCAATTGAAGATCCCAACTCGGAGCCAAAGAGCGTTTTACCGGCTTAACGCGTCGAGCGCCAAGCAGGAAACGCTTCACAAGAGGGTGGCTGAACAAAACATCACCCTCAAATCCCTCATGATAAGAGGATATAGCTGCTGCATATACCCTCACCGTCGAAGCCGACAGTCTATCAAGGAGAGACTGGAGGTAAACAAGGACAGCACCCAGGGGGCAGGACACCGGGTCCCTGCCTTACATCACTCTTCGAACATACGCCATCTGCCCGCGTAAGCGCGACAGTGGAGGGAGCATGCGCATTCCGGATGGTATCAACCACAGAAGGGTCCATCCTCTCCAGACTTACCCTCTCACCAGCCAAACCATCAGACGTTGGCACAACACCGGGTGCTGAACAGCGACCCGTGTGCTTGAGTGAGGGCCTTCGCCGACCAAGGAATAGGCCATGGCGGCGCTACCAGTAGCTGGATCAGGACCGGGAACCACACAGCTGCACCCCGGTCCGGCGCAATCAGGATCAAGGACCTGCGCTCCTCAACGTACCCGCCCCAACAACTGCCTAACAGATGTATGGGGGAAAGAATCCCAGGCGGCACGGCATCGGTCCCAGACCTGCCTGACTATGTCCGGACGTAATCTCCACCCGTCAGGGTGAGGACCGCCCCGCGACATTACACCTGTACCCACATTCACCCTGCCGGGGATGTGGAGAGCCCTCAGGCCGCGCAGATGGAGAACGCCCATAGCCAGCCGCCCGCCGCCCGGTGCAGACGGGGGGAGCGTACTCCTCCCTGTCTGTCGATATACGACACTGACGTCGTATTGTCCGTCCTGATCAACACCGTTTGAGGACCAGAAGGACCGCTTTCAATACCAACACATTGAACGTAGCGCAGACCGGGCAGCACGGTTTGCCAGCTGCCCCCTACTGTGTTGGCCCGACGCGTCTCCAGCGAGGGAGGCGTCGGTGAAAAACGTGACGTGTGACAGCCTACTGCCCATGGGGACCCCCCTGGTGAGGAACCCCCCACGGCGAGGTCCCCCAGTACTGACACAGGAACCTTAGCCGCTTCCACTTGCCTCTCACCGGGTCTATTTCCATACTGGAAAACCCACCTCCGTAACCCCCTCCTGGGGTTAAGAGGAGGCCAAGAGGGACCACGGAATGAGCAGATGCCATCATACCGAGCAGGCATATCACGGACAGCGCCGTAACCGTCCTAGGACAGGTGGCGGAGCTGAGCGATCATGGAGTAGACGTGTTTCACATGAGCTCCCTTCTACCGTGCAGAATATACGTTTCTCCCCATTAGTCTTTATTTGTTTTTTGTCTGCTTGCTAAGTTGTCGTGTTTCAAATACTGTCGTCGACTTTTTTTTTACTTTCTGCGATGTCGGTGGTGGAAACCAGATCCATGAGAGCCCCAACCAGCAAACCACCACGGGCCTGGCCGCACCATCGCCCGGTGTCGGTGAGATAAGCGAAGCTGTGCTCTTGGTCATGACCAAGCTACATGCAGAGTCTGAGACACGCTCCGCTGAAGCACAAAAGAAAGTGCTGGCGGATTTTTGTGTCAACCTTCATCGAGAGATATCAGAGGAAATAAGGCTGGCGCTCGTCCCGCTGATAGACAAGATGGAGTCGCTGCACGCTGTCTCCTCGGCTAATGCTATCGAGCTAGCTGCGCTAACGACGGAGGTATCATTACAGGGCGAGAAGATGGTGGATCTCGAGTCCTCCCTGCTGGCTAGGCAGGCTGAAGTTACCAAACTACAGTCGGTAATTGAGGAAATACAGTCCCGGGAGAGACGCTACAACATCAGGATTGTTGGAGTACCGGAGGGCAGCGGGGAAGGCCGTCTCTCTGAGACCATGCCGGAATTGCTGCAAAAAATACTGGGAAATGACATCCTCTCCTCCCCTCCTGTCTGTGAGTCGGCCTACAGAGCGGGCAGGTCCACTCCTGGTGTGAACAAAGAGCCGAGGCCCATCATCGTCAAGCTGAACAGGCTTCAGCAGAGGGAACTCATCATGCGGTCGGCTCGTGCCAGAAGGGGTAATCTGAGGCTTGGCGATCACAAAGTGGCCATTTTCAAAGACTTTACACCGGAGGTTCAAGCACAGAGAGGCGAATACAAAGTCGTCTTGTCCAGGCTATGGAAACTAGGCCTGAGGCCCACGCTATTCGCTCCCGCGAAATTATCTGTGTTGGATAAGGTCGATGGTCGGCGTTCATTTTGGTCGTTGGATAAAGCGAAGGAATATCTCGAGGGGATACCCGAGAATGTAGCTTGATAACTATATCGGGTGAGTGACGTGGCGATGTGGGCCTGAATACATTGTTAGGGCCGGCTATTCACAAACACTTGCTGTCATGCCCAGACATGCTAACTGCCCACTGCCCATCCAACTAGCGGGGCTTCCCAATGACTTCTGTTACTTGCTAAAGCTGACCTCATGGTCGTACTTGTGTATCGCCTATTTGGAAGCTAACGAGCTAGCTGAACAATGTACATAATAGACTAACGTGCTATCCGGATTCATCACTAGCTTACGCACTAGCCTCGGGCTAGCTAGCGGGCTGCGTCTATCGTCTGCGCTGAGACATTCGAGACCCGTTAATATTTACGCACTTTGGTTGTTGTTGCTGTTAAAGTGTAATCGGCTCGCACAATTCAACGGTGATCGGGTCCTTAAAGGGGCTATGCGTTATAAATGTCATTTTTCAGTCTCTAGCATTGTATTATAGTAATAGGAGTTCGTATCAATGTGTTTTTGGGCCTAAATACTATATTGACGAATTCCTCAGCTACAGCCCATCCCCTGTTTGCCTCTAGTAAATCAGGTCATGTTGATTTGACGACCTGGTGCACGTCACAGGGCGCTGTTTATAGCGCACGGTGATGTGATTGGCGCTGTGGTTTTAGTAATGCCCGCCTCCATTCTTCGACAGACAGACCGGCGTTAGCTCTCGGGACTCGGGAGCGATCGCTAGCTAGTTAGCACCAGCCGGGGCCGGCGTTAGCAACCGGGGGCGTCGCGGAGCATTCAGCCTGCTGGCTACCTAGATCCACTTCAACCAGCGTCGCGGAGCATTCAGCCTGCTGGCTACACAGCTTGTCGGTGTGCTAATAGCCTCTGCAAGCTAACGGTAGCTGGCTCCAGGCTATTAGCACATCGACAAGCTGCTGGAGCTCCCGACGCTCGGCTGGTTGAAGTGGATCTAGGAATGCTCCGCGACGCTCCCGGTTGCTATCATGTGCAGGTCCTCTTCTCAGACCTGTGTACTGCACACGCATCATGCAAGCTACACATCGCTGCATGTTGATCAATGGTGGCCCACTCGGTGCATCACAGTGGGCTACTATTGTGCTAACAACAACCGCGGTGTCCGGCTTGTCGGCCGGCATGAGTGCTCGATTTAAAATGGTTCTCTCCTCTTTGTATACCTTTGTCCTCACAAGTATTCTGCCAGGGAACTTATGGATACGACAATAGTAGTAGTTATAAGGTGTTTGATCATTGTGTCGTTGTACATATTGTGTATACACCGTTAGAAGCTAACGTAGCTTAGCTTGGTAGCTATTGTGCTAACAACATACCCCGACGTCTAGCTTGTTAGCCGGCATGAATGCCCGATTTAAAATGGTTCTCTCCTCTTCGTATACCTTTTTCCTCACAATTATTCTGCCAGGGAACTTATGGACACGACAATAGTAGTAGTTATAAGGTGTTTGAGCTTGTAACGTTAGTTAGCTCATAGCTATCGTTTGAGCTTGTAACGTTAGTTAGCTCATAGCTCTCGTGTACCACGATAGCTATGAGCTAACTAACGTTACAAGCTCAAACACCTTATAACTACTACTATTGTCGTGTCCATAAGTTCCCTGGCAGAATACTTGTGAGGACAAAGGTATACAAAGAGGAGAGAACCATTTTAAATCGGGTATTCATGCCGGCTAACAAGCTAGACGTCGCAGCATGTTGTTAGCACAATAGTAGCCCACTGTGATGCACCGAGTGGGCTACTATTGATCAACATGCAGCGACATGTAGCTTGCATGGTGCAGTACTTTGCCCCACAGGTCTGAGAAGAGGACCTGTGGTACCCTTGACTGAGATTTCATAATCAAAACTGTTAGATCAACCCTGAAAACTGAAAATATCTGTGGTAATAGTTCATAACATGGACTCTCAGAGTGATGGAACCTATGTTAGCTTCTAACGATGTATACACAATATGTACAACGACACAATGATTTACATTATTACAAATATGGTAACGTGGTTGTGGCTTTTACAAATAGTGGTAACATATATATATATAGATAGACAGTACTGCTACATCTCTATATTTATGACATACCATATTTGTATGTAACCTGAAACCTAAGGGGGGACCCTGATGTAAACAAGACGAAAGTCTTTCTCTGGTCTGCATCCCCTTAACAATTGTGTGTATTGAGCTGTACTGTATTGTACCCATTCTACAATCTGTTAATAAAGTGTTCAATCAATCAATCAATCAATAAGACCTCCACCTGGATGGAATGACGGGGAGATGGGCGGAGCTATTTGGTGGGTGGCTGTCACTCAAAGTGTGGGTGGAGCCAAGCCAATAATAGCCTGCTTTCATGAGGCTGAAAAATGCTGGTTTTGAGTACAAGATTAGAAATATAAAACAATGATTATTTTTGGAATAAAAATTACACATGTGTTACATAGACTCACAGGAAGTGTGTAAAGTTGCCCAAATAGTGCTAGGAATAGCACTGCATGACACCTTTAACTAACTTCTTGTATGCTGTTATTTTTATATCCAGGCTGTTTTGAGCTTTGGGCTCCGGTAGGAGAAGATCGGTTGAATATATATATAAACAAGATATGATAACAGGTTGTGTCAGGTATTGCTTTTTACCATCCCCGGGTTAATGAATGTGTTTAATTCTATTCTTACATAGGTTTTTTTTTATCCACTTTTTCTCCCATTTTTCTATATTTTCTTCCATCCCAATTTCGTATCATCCAATTCAACCCTCCCCTGTCACGAACGCTGTTTCTTGCCTCCCACAAGCCGGCTGCAATGTGGACTAAGTCATACATAGCACAAGTCCCCTCCGGTACTTGAGGTAACAGCAGTCGCATCTTTTCACCTGCGCAGCTCGATCTCTCAGTGTCGAGGAGTAACGCGTGGGAGGCACTTCCTGATTCTACTGTGCAGGCGCACCAACCGACTTGTAGGAGTCCCTATTCTTACATAGGTTATGTCATTCCAGCCGTGGTGCCTGATCAGAGGGGAACTTACAGGTGTGCTCCCACCCTCCAGAACATTTACAACAAGCGGTGCAAGGGGAAGGCTAAGAGAATTATTAAGGACTCGAGCCACCCGAACAACTGCCTCTTTGAACTGCTGCGGTCAGGCAAGCGATACCGGAGTCTTAAGGCGAGCACAGAAAGACTCAGAAGAAGCTTCTATCCCCAGGCCATCAGGCTGCTAAACGAACAATAAACACTATGCAACAACCATCAAATGCACACAGCACACACACCCACACGCACACACTCACTTAAACAAACAACACACTGCAGCACCCACTCTCCACACTTTAGATCACACAAACACACTTTATATTTATTGATAAAGGATTTGCACTACAACTCGTACACCTACTGTAAATTGTACCTAAATTGCACCTCATCCCATTTCTGCCTTGCACTATATAGTATTGTATATTAGTACACTGCACAGTATTGTATATTATATGGTAACTCAGTTACGTCTATTCTGCATCAAACATTGTACATATGTCTAAACTGAACACTGTGACCTAATTTTTTATTTTTTTTACTTCTAATACATGCTATACTATGTTATTTTATTTCATACTTATCTTGTCTTGCACAGTCTCTGGAGCGTAACAGCAAGAAGCATTTTGTATAAAAGTATTCTGTACTTCTGTATGACAACTATTAAAGAAACTTGAACTTGTAACTTTGACCATAACCCCCTTTTCCCCTTCCTCTTATTATCGTTGTTTAAATGACATTTGTTTGCACAATTTACCTGGAACCCGATCCTACCTTAGACTATATGCTGGTATGCTCTAATTTAAGTTTGTTTTGAATTTTCCTTTATCCATTTGTACTATAACATTGCGACGTTGATGCGCAGACTCGGAAATAGATGGTTGCAGGGTTGATGTTGAGTTGTTATATAATAATGACTATTTTTTTTCCCATTATAGTTATCTCATGTTAGGGCCAAGGCTCACGGTGATTTTCGACCGATATCTTTATTGGAACAATATATGATAACAGGTTGTGTCAGGTATTGCCTATTACCATCCCCGGGTTAATGAATGTGTTTAATTCTATTCTTACATAGGTTATGTCATTTCAGCCGTTGTGCCTGATCAGAGGGGCTGTTACAGATGTGCACTTTGACCATAACCCCCTTTTCCCCTTCTTATTACTGTCGTTGTTTAAATGACATTTGTTTGCACAATTTACCTGGAACCCGATCCTACCTTAGACTATCTGCTGGTATGCTCTAATTTAATTTTGTTTTGAATTTTCCTTTATCCATTTGTGCTATAACATTGCGACGTTGATGCGCAGACTCGGAAATAGATGGTTGCAGGGTTGATGTTGAGTTGTTATATAATAATGACTATTTTTTTTTCCATTATAGTTATCTCATGTTAGGGCCAAGGCTCACAGTGATTTTCGACCGATATCTTTATTGGAACAATATATGATAACAGGTTGTGTCAGGTATTGCCTATTACCATCCCCGGGTTAATGAATGTGTTTAATTCTATTCTTACATAGGTTATGTCATTTCAGCCGTTGTGCCTGATCAGAGGGGCTGTTACAGATGTGCACTTTGACCATAACCCCCTTTTCCCCTTCTTATTACTGTTGTTGTTTAAATGACATTTGTTTGCACAATTTACCTGGAACCCGATCCTACCTTACACTATCTGCTGGTATGCTCTAATTAAATTTTGTTTTGAATTTTCCTTTATCCATTTGTGCTATAACATTGCGACGTTGATGCGCAGACTCCGAAATAGATGGTTGCAGGGTTGATGTTGAGTTGTTATATAATAATGACTATTTTTTTTTCTCCATTATAGTTATCTCATGTTAGGGCCAAGGCTCACGGTGGTTTTCGACCGATATCTTTATTGAAACAATATATGATAACAGGTTGTGTCAGGTATTGCCTATTACCATCCCCGGATTAATGAATGTGTTTAATTCTATTCTTACATAGGTTATGTCATTTCAGCCGTTGTGCCTGATCAGAGGGACTGTTACAGGTGTGCACTTTGACCATAACCCCCTTTTTTCCCTTTCTTATTATTGTCGTTGTTTAAATGACATCTGTTTGCACAATTTTGCACAATTTACCTGTGACCCGATCCTGCCTTAGACTATCGGCTGGTATGCTTTAATTTAATTTTGTTTTGAATTTTCCTTTATCCATTTGTGCTATAACATTGCGACGTTGAAGCGCAGACTCGGAAATAGATGGTTGCAGGTGTGATGTTGAGTTATTATATAATAATGGCTATTTTTTCCATTATGGTTATCTCATGTTAGGGCCAAGGCTCAGGTGGTTTTCGACCGATATCTTTATTGAATTTTATTTTTATTATTATTTGTGTTTATTGGACTAGTGGGGGTTTAATCAGGGGTTTATCTAGAGGGGGGTCGGAGTGGGGAGCGTCTTATTGGATCCATGACTCTAGTGGGAAATGATAGGAAGATGACCATCCTTAGTGGATGGGGCATAGGGTGGGGATTGGAGAGTGGGTATAGGAGGGCTTATAATAGGACGGGTGGGTTAGGGTTTAGAGTAGAAGGAGGGGGGGTTGTAACTGGGGTGGTATTTTTATGTGTTTTATGTGCTGTTGTCTTATATGTGTGTAATTGTTCCTCCTCTGAACTCCTGGGATTGACCGTCTGGGCCCGCCTGGATCAGCGCCTCTGTACTCAGCCTGGCTGCACTGGTATGTTCTCTACGCATTTAGACAAACTCGACCATGGCTAAACTGAATATCTTAATTTGGAACGCAGGAGGTCTTAACGCCCCACACAAGCGTGCCAGTGTCCTTTGGTTATTGAAGAGAAGAAATATTGACATTGCTCTCCTTAGTGAGACACATTTATTGGTGGGTGATGTGTCAAGGCTAGCAAATCGACAATATCACGTTATCTCCTCATCCTCAGCCGATGATAAGACGAAAGGAGTCGTCATAGTTACAAGACGTAACCTTGATATCAAAGTCCTGGATGTGTGGTCGGACACGGAGGGAAGGATTACTATAGCAAAAGTTGAGTTCTCTCATAGGAAGATGGCAATAATAGCATTGTATGCCCCTAACACATTTGATTCAGCGTTCTATAATACAATCACGAAGAATATGTTGTAACTTACTGGATACGCTCTCATTGTGTGTGGCGATTTTAATGCGTGCTGGGATGCGGAGATGGATAGGTCCGGATCCTCTGAAACAAGTGACCAAAAACGGTCCTCTAAGGCCCTCAGGATGTGGGCCCAGGACACTGGGCTCGCAGACCTATGGCGCTTATCCAATCCCACCCTCAAGGATTACTCTCACCTGTCTGCCAGACACAAAACCTTCTCTCGAATAGACTATGCATTCGCATCCCCTAATTTGTTTGATAGTTTCGACGTCTCATTGGTTCCCCTGGCTCTCTCGGACCACAAGGGGATTTTCCTTGTGGCAACCTTTGGCAGGCTCTCCACGAGAGCTCCCAGGTGGCGTTTTAACTCAACCTTATTAAAGAACGATGATTTCTGCTCTGAGTTCAGGAGTAAACTAGCTGAATTCTTGCAGATCAATGTTGGCACGGTCGATGACCCCAGGGTCCTATGGAACGCATTGAAAGGATTTATCAGGGGTCATGTCACACTTTTCGCCTCCAACTTACGTAAATCCCGGTCAAAAAAACTAGAAGGACTGGAAACATATGCGGATCTATACGCATCTTTGCAAACTAACTATAGTGATCGACTAAACACACAACGTAAGATAGTCAAGAAGGAAATAAACTCCATACTTAAACAACAGTCTGAGTTCTTGATACATAGGACAAGGCAAAATTACTACTTTCACGGCTCCAGGCCTAGCCATCTATTGGCAATGAAAATACGCTTGAATGATAATTTCTCGGATATCCCCTCGATCAAGACGCGACAGGGTACAATCACTACTGATTCGAAAAGGATCAACAACACTTTTAAAGAGTTTTACTCGCAGTTATATAGCTCAGAGGTTAATCTCGACGACTCTAAATTTGAATCGTTCTTTGGCGGGCTTGAGATACCCCACATTTCTGAGGAAGAGGCCAAGGAACTGGGGAAACCGATTACTCTTATGGAGTTGAGGGAGACGATTGCTGAAATGCAGAGGGGCAAGGCACCAGGCTGGGATGGTATTCCACCCGAGGTGTATTTAGCTTTTTGGGACCAACTGGGTCCATTGATGCTCGATATGATCAATTATGCTATTGAGCAAGGGGAGTTCTCAAGAGATGTCAACATGGCGTTGATTTCCTTACTTCTCAAGAAGGACAAAGATCCCAATGATTGTGGTAGCTATAGGCCCTTGAGTCTTCTCGGGGCCGATTTAAAAGTGTTTGCCAAGGTGCTGGCCCGCCGCCTGCAGAGATTTATGACGGTATTGGTACACTGCGATCAAACTGGTTTTATCCCGGGGCGTCTGGCTACAGATAATCTTAGGAGGCTGTTGCATGTAATCGATAACAGTAAAGACAATACAACTCCGTCCACAGTTCTGTCTTTGGATGCCATGAAGGCGTTTGACAGACTTGAGTGGTCATACCTGTGGAAGGTACTTGAGGTCATGGGTCTTGGGAAGAGTTTTATTCATATGATTAAAGTCCTGTATGCCTCGCCGTCTGCGATGATACTGACAGGCAAAAACTGTTCCACACTCTTTCCAGTCTCCAGATCTTCTAGACAGGGTTGTCCTCTGAGCCCAGGACTGTTTCCGCTTTCCCTCGAACCTTTGGCCCAATTTATTAGGCAATCGGAGGACATCGTCCCCATAATGGTCAATAATACTCCACACAAAATTGCTCTCTATGCGGATGACCTGCTGATTTTCATGGACGACCCCTCCCGGTCGGCCACAAAATTATTGAGAATAATCGACGACTTTGGTAAAATGTCAGGCTTTAAGATTAACTGGAACAAATCAGCCTGCCTACCTCTTAATGAGCTGGCCAAGGCGGTACGACTACCAGCTGATATCCCCATAGTAGAAAATGTTAAATACTTGGGCATAGAGATATTCCCCATGCTGAACCAAACTACTAAGTACAACTTCACGGGTACTTATGATAAAATACGCCAGGATCTAGACAGGTGGTCGCCCCTTCCTAACTCCTTACAAGCCTGGGCTTCCATAATCAAAATGAACGTCCTGCCTAGGATACATTTTGTTAGCTCAATGCTCCCCCTGCCCCCTCCAATAGACCACTGGCGCAAGGTACAATCGATGGTATCTAAGTTTATCTGGAATAACAAACGCCCGAGAATCAAAAGGACTACTACTCAACGTAGAAAACAAGATGGGGGCCTCGCAATCCCTGATTTTAAGCTTTATTTCTGGTCCTTTTCACTGAGACCTCTGATGTGCTGGCTAGACCCTGTAGAGGCTGTATCGTGGCGCTCCTTAGAAGCGGCGGCGGTCTCACCGCTAAGATTGCAGGACGTAGTGTACTCCACTGTCTCTATTTCGAAATGCCGGCTGAGGTATGGACCGATCATAACTCACGTGATCCAAACGTGGCGTAATGTACAGAGGTCGTGTGGGGTTAAATGCCCATGGCACCTGGACTCTCCAATTTTTAATAACCAGCAATTACTTGTTGGGCACAAGCCGGTTAATATTCCTCAATGGCAAAGGAGGGGAGTGCATACTCTGGAGCAGGGGTTCTCAACCTTTCTGCTGCCAAGGCACCCCTGTGTTCAATAAAATATTCCAGGGCACCCCTACATACGATAAAGACTTTTTCGGTCCTGTCTTTTTTGCTACAATGATGATACAATGATTCTTTATTTGCCGTGCTGTCGTTGAGATGTTTTGTTGTTTGTTTGTCTTTGTTGCTTGTTGGTGAATCTGCAAATATGAATTGCCCCACGCGGGATCAATAAAGTTGTCTGAATCTGATGACAAAAGTGCTTGCTTTCAAAATAATGTTTATTTAAGAAAAAACTGAAAATCATGTATTTTTTTTTTAATACAGAAAAGGATCACTAAAGTGCTATCTGTTGCAGCTGCACTGTTCTCCATAAAAATAGCATATTTGGATAAGTTTGACAATTTCTCAAAAACAGAAAATCATGTATTTTTTTTAAATACAGAAAAGGATCACCAAGTTACCATTTCTCAAAAAATATAAATAAATACAGAAAATAAGCACTCGTTCACTCAGTGGACATTTCTAGCTCAATGCGAGGTCCGCTGCTGCTGGCTAATAATACGGTCAATACGTGGGGAGATCTTTGACAAGGCAACACGCATGTCATCATCAAGGCTCAACTTGGCCCTATATTTTGTTTTCAGAGCTGTCATGGATGAAAAGCCAGCTTCACACAGATATGTGGGGCTGAATGGTATCAACACCTTAACTGCAGCATCATGAGATACTTAGTACTCAGCACCACACTCTGAAACTAGCTCTCCAGGTGGTATCAGATGAGATTTCAATGAGTTCTTCCAAGAGTTTGGATGGAGATGTGTCAGGAAGCTTTGTCTCAATGTTGTCTGTAAAGTCTTTTTTTATCCAGAGTGACTTAATGATTTTCAGATTTTTAGAAATGGTCAAACTTATCCAAATATGGTATTTTCATGGAAAACAGTGCAGCTGCATCAGATAGCACTTTAGGGATACTTTTCTGTAATCCAAAAAATAATTTGGATTCACTATAAAGTGCCTGTTCACTATAAAGTGCCACGTTTTGATATATTGAGCTTTAAACTTTAAGTAAATTTTTTGGAACACGCAACCTAAAACACCTTCCTCTCCCAAACCGTTCCTGCAATTGTTTTATGTTGCATGATGATCATGGATACATTTATTATGTATTGTATTTTTTATGTAAATATCAACATAATCTGTCTGTCCACCCTCAGTACATTTACTATCAATATAATATAGTAGTCTGACTTCATCATATATTTTCAAACGCACACACATAGAGGGAGAATGCCCCCCCCCCCCCTCCTTCCCAGTCCTCCTTCCAAGTCCCCACCCTGCTGTTCTCTGTCGCTCTGAACAGGGCTTGTTGTTAGCTTATGCTAAAGGGACATTAATTCCGGTCTTAAACACAACGTGGCCACAAAGGAATGGCAAGGATTGCAAAGCATGTTATATGCATTTGACCCGTTGCGGAATAAAACAGCAGGGATTTGTTTTGGGTCGCAAAAACACTATCCTTGCTGTGTTTCAATGTCCGCGTTCCAGATCCAGAGTACGCTACTACTGCTGAGCTGAGAGACGCTAAGCTCACTGCTCAGCCTGCTGTGTTGAGATGCATCCTTATTGGCTGTGTGCTGTAGAGCGGATATGAGTCACGACACCACGGTTGCTAGCTTTCGGAGCCTAGTTATTTAGCTGGAGCTGCGCGTGGGCAGAAATGAGACCCGCTATAGGATTTTCAAAATAAGACTGTTGTCATTCTATATTTTTAAAGAACATTGCCAGGCATCTCGCGGAACCCCTGGCAGCTCTCCGCGGAACCCCTGTGTGCCGGGGAACCCCTGTTGAGAACCGCTGCTCTGGAGGATATTTATGATAAGAACGGCCTCCGTGCGTTTCAGGACTTAAGAGAATTTTATGATCTACCCGGCGAGTCCTTCTTTCTTTACCTTCAACTAAGGTCAGCACTGAGGGCGCATGGCGTGCCGTGGGCTCAAGCTTTGCACCCACACCCCTTCCTCAGGCTCATAGTGGACAGGACAACATCCAGAGGGTTTGTCTCAGACTTTTATACGCTCTTAATTCAATCCACGTATAAAAATGTATCATTGGATACAATCTGGCGTGTGGATATCCCGGAGTTGGACCCCGAGTTTGACTGGGATGATGTTTGGGCAAATGTGGCATTATCTTCCCGCAACCCCAATCACCAGCAAATTAATTTTAATTATATTCATAGGACCTATCTTACACCTAGGAAGCTATTTGCTATGGGACTGATAACCGACTCTCGGTGCACTTTGTGCTCTCAAAAGGCCACTGGCACTTATATGCATATGTATTGGGATTGCCCACCAGTGGCCCGCTTCTGGAGGTCAATAACGGACAAACTTTCAGACCTGTGTGGCTTAACTATCCCATTCACAGCTGTTACGCTACTCCTGAACGATATAACGACACTACCTGCGTCCGTTCAACTAAAAAGGGTTGTCCTAGCGGGTGTCACAGCAGCGAAGAAGCTAATAGCAATGAGATGGAAGGAGCCTGAGAAGCTTACAGTGATTAACTGGTCCCTAACACTATTGGATGTGATTTATCTTGAGATATCCACGGCGCGGGTGATTGGGGTAGGACAGGCTGGCATTGACCTGTGGTTCGCAGCAGCTGAGAAGGTAAGGACAGCCGTGTGCGGCTGAGCGGGGTTGGGGTGCTTGATCGGGGGGGTCCGGCGGTCTCTTGGGAGGGGGAGGAGGAAATGTTTTGTCTGTCTTGTCTTTTGTCTTGTCCTCTTGAGTTTAGCTGGGGATTTAATGGGGGGGGCAGCTATTTAACTATTTCTTCACTGTTTGGTCACTTTTACATGGTCTCTGTGAGTCTATGGAACACCTCTACAGGTTTTTGTTTTTTCATGAAGGTTCATTGCTCTGTTTTCGGGTCGTGTTCTCAAAAAGTGGTCCTTGTGGTGAATTGGAGATGTACGTTTTATTAATATAAGGTCACACGGCCGGGAATCGGGGCTGAACACTGGGAAAGACCATTTATTAGATAGTACCCCTTGGATTTAGAAATTAGAAGGTTGAACTCTGTTTTCTTTTCTCTTTGTCTGTATAAATTGTTATTCTGTATTATTATTGTTTTTGTTATTTTCTTGTGAAGTTCTATGTATTGTGATTGTGTTTAATGTGTTGTGTTTCATGTGAATAATAATTAAAAAAAATTTATCAAAAAAACAAAACGTCCTAGGACGGAACCTCCCGAGCGTGTCGACAACACGCTCCGAGAGGGATGCCCATAGCACTCCAACCGTTGACTGGGAAGAGGAGTACTCTACTTCCAGTCTACAGCAAACCCCAGGCTGGTAGGAACCTGCCTGGTACGAGACCCGACGATCCATCTTGACCGCCAAGGACCAGAACGTCTTCAGGGCAGAATACACTTCGTAACCCCTGATGACGCAGAGGCCCCAGTGCGGCCTCCACGCACTTGGTGAAGATGCGGGGAGCCAGAGAAAACCGAACGGCAGCCTCTGGTACTCATACGCTAACCCTGCAAAGGAAGCGTAGGTAAGCCCTAGGATGGATGCGAATACGCATCCTACAGGTCTATGGAGGAGAACCAGACCCCCACCTGACAGTGTTCAACAGGTAGGAGACGATCCAAAAAATGCCGAACCTTCCCATGGGACAGGTCCAGCATGGGTCTGACACCCCTCCTCCCGATTTCTCAGGCACCAGAGAACACCGGGAGGAAAACGGTTAGATTGGATCTCGTTGACCAGAGCTGTCACTGCTGGTGACCCTGACAATAGGGTCTGTACCAAACCCGAATACGGGTGGGGTTGTGTAAATACAAGTCCCCGCCTCAGCGTTCTCTCCATCCACCTCGACATATGGTACTGCTGTAGCCATATGTGATGACACTCCCAACGCACCCGCCGCCATGTGGCGCAGGTCCGCCAGGAACTGTAGATAGGCGGCCCGGTCCCACCCGCTGTGCGTAGCCAACCCTGGACCCGTGCGAGCAGAGCGTTCCGTGGAGTCGGGTCGGAACCTGACACTACCCACGAGGCAATCGCACCCAAGGGGGGACCCCGACAGAAAGGGCCGGTTTGATACGGGGGAAGCTGACATCAATCTAGGTGACAAAAGCCCCCCCACTGAACACCCCTCCAGAACATGCTGAGGAGTTGTTCTGCAGCCGGACATGCAAGGCGTGAGGACCCCATGCGTTCCTACACACCGTAGCCCTGCAGTGATATTACTACCACCTAAATCACGCGCACCTCTTTTCAGACCACTGCCGATCTCGTGGGAGTGGGAGGCACCAACATGATACCTGGCCTGGCGAAGGCGAGGTCGGGGAAGCCCGCACTGTGTGCCTCAAAAAGGTTTCGAGCCCCCCTGCTGACAACACTTATAGTTGACAGACGTAACACCAGGCTCAACCAACACAGCTTATGGTGTGGGAGCCGCTTGACAGCACAACATTCTCACGGACAGACCCAGGCTCAGCCATCAACTGGGTGTCAGCCCCTGTCCCCATGAGAAGCGAAAAGTGGGGCCGCACGCGCTTCAACGAAGGCACGCGGCCCGCAGCCAAAGGAAACAATCAGAGCCCCCTTTTTCCGCTGGTGTTGGGGGAGGGAGTGATCGGAGAGCGGGCTGCTCGCGGCAGGACGGCGACGGCTTGTATATTCCAAGCCGAGCCCATCCAACATGGCCGATCCCTCGGCCGCCAAGGCTGTCGGCCTTGTGGACACCTGTCCATTCAACGCCCAGGATACCTCTGGCGGGGGAAAACATGGCCGCCTGTCGAGGGCCTCGTCATCGCCGCTGACGAGGCCGTGCTCTCTCTTCTTCTGGCTGCACGGTGTGAGGCGGTGTGGGGCCTAGGACGAAATACCGCCCGCGCTCCAGCAGAAGACCAAAATCCTTTGCGGAGAGGGGAGCCCTGAGCGGTTATAGCTTGCGGCTGGGTCAAAGCTAATAAAGTCAACAACCTCGCGCGATGTGTCGACGTCGGCTGGCCCTCAAGGCCCCGCCACCAGACACCATTTTGTGATAGAAAAAACAGCAATTCGAACACAGTTACTAATCGCTGCCAATTCCATACCGTGGCGGTACAGGCTTTAGCAGCCCACCAGCCACTCGCCGAGCCGACCCACCTCATGGTGTCGGCCGGGCGGAGCACTGTTTCAACATGTCAAAAGCAAAGGACTGATGCTAACACGGAGCACCAGTGGTGGTTGCAAAAAACAACCTCCACTGTGGTGTGCACCATGAAGGGGTTAATGAATAAATGAACTAACACCACGAACATACTGTAGAATGGGCAAGCCCATGTACACAACGTTAAGGGGAGGCGGACCAGAGAGAACCAGTCCCGCATTCATTCATAATATTCACAAGAGCACACCAGCCCTAGACCTCAGCCCATTTACCCATGAAGGTAAACAAAGCCCCCCCCGCACTACTCCCCCAGTAGACACCGATTGACCGTCAGCATGAATGGTTGAGAGGAGGGAAGACCGTAGTATAGACAGACCTTCCCATAGCAGAGAGACAGAACAGAAAACAGTAGCCCCTAATATAGCATAGCGTTAGCTGCGCGCTCCAGGATAACGGGGAAAACAACAACGTTTACTCAGATATCCCGCCGCTTGCGCCAATACACACTCGGTTGTCTCTCGGGACAACTCGAGCACATCACAAACGCCAGCATTTGTAGAACATTGACCCAGCATTTATAGCATTTAGTATTAGCAGCGCGCTCCAGGACAGCCTGGGAAACGTCCACCTCTTAGAGGGACGTTTACCCAAACATCCTGCCCCTGGCGCAATATACAACTCACAACAAGCAGCATTTACTAACACCAGCGATAATGCCTAGTGGCGTAAGTCCTACCTTGTGCGAGGTAGCTCGATAGCTACACCTCACACGCTGTGCCTCTGTCTGCTGTCAACAAGACAAGGAGACTTACAGAACTCGACGCTGAGATGCATCAAAAATGCATCCCGCTGCAGAGTCGCAGAACCGCCAGAACATGCCGCGAAGATTTCAGGGGTAGGCAAATCTTCGGTAAGCACTCAAACCTAATTTCTCTAAACTTTTTCATATCAACTAGTTGCATAGGGCGACTTGCATCCGCTATGATGGAAACAAAAATAGAGGAAGAGTGAGTGGTGGCCATGCCCAGTACTAAGTAGCACGCCACTAGGGGCGGGGCCTGGCAGGTGAGGGGTGTATTTTGGTTTTATTCGTTGATGGAGTACAATAGGTACATGAGATGAGGTATATCTCGGTATGGCTTAAGAGCGGGACGCGATGCAAGTACGCTATATAACTTCAAATTACTACTCCTCACCTTCAAAGCCCTTCATGAATGAATGAAAACTTTATTTAACAGATTGCAGAATGGGTACAATACAGTACGGCTCAATACACACAATTGTTAAGGGGATGCAGACCTGAGAAAGACGTTTGTCTTGTTTCCATCAGGGTCCCCCATTTTCAATTCATATAGACATTTATGACATACACAACATACATGACATTTATGGCATAGGGACATATAGGTATTTAGTACTGATACATTTGTGACATAAACGGTATTCAAATATACAGTACTGTTACCCCTAGATCCTGACAGAGTATATACATATGATGGGGAGGGGACTGTACATTAGGAGGGGGTGGGTGGGTGGGAGAGAAATATACATACGGCGGGGAGGGAATATATACATGCGGTGGGGAGGAGACTGTCTATTAGGAGGTGGTGGGGGTTTTGGGCATCGAATTGCAGCCTCCCGTAGGTGCTCTTTAAGAGCGGTTTTGAATGTGGGTAGGGATTCACATTCCTTTACAGCTTCGGGTAGGGCGTTCCACATTGATGTGGCATAATTGCGAAACGTGTTTAGTCCCTTGTTTGAACCGAATCTGGGTTTAACATGATTTGTTGAGCTTCCTCTGGTGTAGTGGTTGTGGTATTCACTGACCTTTGGGAAGTATTTTGACATGTACATGGGTACCTTAGTCGTATAGTGTATCTTGTAGACCAGGCCCATTGCAAGTTGCTGTACTCTGTCGTCTACTCTAAGCCATCCTAGGTTGTCAAAGTGGGCAGGGGTGAGGTGGGTTCTGGGGTTCAGGTCAAGTAGTAGTCTGACCAGTTTGTTTTGTGATGTTTGTAATTTTGTTTTAAGTGCCTTTGAGGTGCTTTGGTACCATGAGGTGCACGCATAGTCGTAGTACCCTTGAATGAGTGCTCCTGCCAGAGTCTTCAGGCAGGACTCATAGACTGCCCCCCCCCCTATCTGACTGACCTCCTTCTCCCTTACCGCCCTAACCGATCCCTCTGGTTCTCTTCCACTGCTTCTCTCACCGTCCCGTCATCTAAATAATTTTTTTTTGGAGACCGAGCATTCTCACGAGCTGCACACCGACTTTGGAACACCCTCCCTCAGACCATCAGAGACTCTCCCTCACTTTCCACCTTTAAATTCCGACTCAAAACCTACCTGTTCTGCCAAGCATACAACCTTCCCTACCCATAACCACTCATGCAACCTACCACCTCCCTTTCCCCTTCCCTACTTTCTCTCCGTCTCCTGCCCCTCCCACACACCCCCCTCCCTCCCCTCGGTTTCCTTACTTCCCTGATTGTTCCCCTACTGGCTTTTGTAGTGGTTGCTTGTTACTCATGGTTTTATGTCTTGTGTATTCATACTGTTGCTTGTTTCCCTGTGGTTCTGTTTCTCTGTTCTTTGTTTTGCTTATTGTCAGCGTCTTTGGGTTATTGAAAAGCGCTATATAAATCAAATGAATTATTATTATTCTCATATTCTCTTTCTTATTCTCATTTGCATTTAATTGTGTAGGCTAAAGTATTATCAGAATAATTATCTTACATATCTTGAACATGAACTTGTGCAGCCTTCTTTATGTGAGCAGACTGACTTAAAGTCAAAATCCAACTTTCCCCTTGGATGAATTCCTTGTCTGTAACGCATCGATAGGCTGGCTAGATAGACAGTTCATAAATCTTAGTTTAGTTAAAAAACTAAAGCATCCAGGCAAGAACCACCAGGCTGAAGAATGCTAGCTTCTTCCCGGATGCTGTGAGACGACTGAACAGTTCATCGTAGCTCATCACTGCCACGCCTCTGCACACTGTAGCACCTTATGGCACCTATCTCTTTAAATCTTTTAATCAGTGAATCTATTGGTCTTATTGAATTGGATCAGTTTTACTGAATTAGACTAGGTTTTTTATTTTAGATTAGTTTGCTACTGAATCAATTCACTGTTTTTATTGACCGTTTTTGTTGAATGATTGGTTTCTACTGGATTTTGGTTGAATCGGTTAAGTATGTCTGTCATGAGCATCAGTATTTTATTGATTTGTTTACTGTATATCTAGCGTCAAATGGCTGTAACTGAGACCTGAGTGCCTCATCTTGTGCTTCCATGTCAATGGAAACTTGACAATAAACTTCACTTTGACTTTGAATATTATGCAAAATAATTATATTAACATTATTAAATAAATGTAATGCTTTGAAGGCACACCAATTGCACTACCAATGAATATTAGGTAAAAAAATACAACATTTGCCGAATTTAACGTGAGATCCTTTAATCAGTTAATACACAGTAATGTTAATTTGATTATGTCTGTTGATTATGTCTGTTCCCATCAAAAATATACATTTTAGATAATTTTGTTGGCTGAACAGATACAGATAATGGCAGTGCACGTGAGCGGCGCAAGGAGCGGAGCGGGCGGTTTTGATGTGAGCGACGGAGTGGGTTTTAAAATGGGTCGGCGCGACGTCCGGAGCGAGAGTTCTCCTCCGCTCCAATCCACTCCGGGCCGCTCACAGTTAACACTGATGTAATATACATGTAGTACAATGCCAAAGCAACAGATGGCGATGTACAAACATGAAGGCCATTTTCAACCAATGAGAAGGGTGAACCGTCACTCACATCCTGTTAGAAAAAGTATATGACGCCATTGTTGTTGTCGTTAGCTTACATGCTAACGTTAATGGCAGTGACCATAGCATTGTGGCTAGGCTACTTAGCATCGCTTAGTAGAGCTAGTGAATGGATAAACAATGTTATTTAACATTGCAGAATGGGTACAATTACAATACGGCTCAATACAAACAATTGTTAAGGGGCCCAGGGGGTGTAGACTGTTGTAGTTTGGTCAAATCAAGAAAATGTACATCATGCTCCAAAAAAATATATAAAATCTGCCGAGCAGGGAGTGCTCGATTCAAGGTGAGCGGTGAGCGACTTGGGGGCGGGGTCAACATGAGCGATTAGCGGAGCGGAACAAGCCGTCTAGAGCGAAGAGCGGATTTCTCGCCCGCGCCGATCCGCTCACATGCACTGGATAATGGCGTATATAGCATTCTGCACACCCCTACACTACACCCATACTGTGAAGTGTAAATTAGTGCATTTTTATCCTTGCTTATGCTGCTGTTTTTTTATACCATTTGTATTGCTTTCTTTTCTTGTCCTATTTTATTGATGATGCTGCTGCAAGGCCAAGGAGCCAAGAACAAAAGGAATTGCACTCCTCTATGCTGTAAAGTCTACAATAAGATGATGTGACAATAAGATCTGAATGTATTCATATACAGGACAAGCATCTCAGTGTATCATTATCAGCTATATCAATCATGTTCATTAACAAAGAAGCCCCAGACTGATGTTCTGGATGATGTTGTATGCTCTTTGTCAAACACAATTGCAACAATGACCTATCCCTACTCTTTGTTTGTGTACAGTAGCATGAAGTCCTTTTATACTGTATAGCACAACTGACATTGTCAAAGCAATCTGCCTCTCTCTCTCTCAGGAGGCTTGTTGTGTCCGGGCATAATTGTCTCTCTGAATTAATGGCCCCGTGTTCAAATGAAAACTAGAGCATAATTAAACTAACTAGGGCATAATTAAAATGCACTCGCAGAGTGGATTTTGCAGAGAGCTATCGCTGTTCCCTTGGTCAGGCAGGTGCAGCTACACTTTACCTCTGATGGCCTAAGACAGTGGTCCTTGGGGGGGTTGCAGGGGGTCCCCCAGCTAAATAGGGAATTGGTTAATTTCACTATTATTTTATTCACTAGATGTTAGTAGTACAACGAGATAACATACAATAATGACTATTCTGATCACAGGATTCACTCTCCCATATATATAAAGGTGCAGCTCAATACATTTGAATATCGTGGAAAAGTCCATTTATTCCACCGCATTGATGCAGTAATTTGTGCAAAAGGAGCCCCAACTAAGTACTGAGTGAACTTTTTATTTTTTTAGTAGGCTGACATTTCTATATTAAAAATATATATATTTTTTTGATTGGTTCCATGTAACATAAAAAATTCTGAGATACTGAATTTGGGGTTTTCATGAGCTGTAAGTGTAACCGATGGTTTAGCTGCGTTGTGTTCTGGTGTGCTGTCAATAACCAGGCAGGACTGGATCTCAGGCTTTTTATTTACCCTCCTGTTAAAACAGATACACAGCATTAAAGTCTTGTCTCATCTTTGGCCACAAGATGGCGCCTTCGGTTCATAGATTCCCTTCATGCATCCAGAGGAACTCCATTTTAATTCACATTGAAATAGCACATGGAATGAATAGTACAATAACTCAATACCAAAATAACCAATATGAGTCACTCATTCCCCTGTTAAAATAGATACAAAATAATACAATATGGGTCACTCATCCACCTGTTAAAACAGATACATTAAAATAATAAACAAAACCACTAATAAGATTCACCCATTTACCTGTTGAAACAGATACATTAAAATACTACAAAACCATTAATAAGATGGACCCATTACCTGTTAAAACAGATACACAGCATTAAAGTCTTGTCTCATCTTTGGCCACAAGATGGCGCCTTCGGTTCATAGATTCTAATGGGAAGACATAACTCCCATTAAGTTATATTTTATAACAGCGTCAGGTTTGAGGCCTACCCAAATGTGTTACACCAGAAAAAAATCGCCACTTCTACATAACTCCACAGAAAGTGCACAACTGTTCCTCTTCAACATAGATAGTTAATGTATATAATCCGGTTCATTGCCCAGCAACTTATCCATACATTTACACCACAATAATGCTCTTTTAACCCAAAGATATGTGTAACTGAGGGGTACAATTCCCTGACTGTATTATATAAGTATGGTATCATTAAACCACTACTGTCTTATGTACATTACTACTGGCCATACAGTACACAGGTATATGATGAGAACACCTCCACAATGACACGGTTCCACACAAAACTGGGTTTAAGAATATTTATTAGCAGCAATGATAGTATATATAACAATACTTTGGGTGCGCTTATAAGGCAAAGGAATGTGCATAGGCAAATCAATAACGTAAGTCCATTATCATATTACGCAGGAGAGAATGAATACCACCTGTATCTTAGGAATTATATCTATGGTACACTAGTTAGGCAGCGGGAGATACTGGTAGGGTCCCTCCGGTTGTAGGCCAGCAGGGGGAGGAAATGTTCGAATGCAAACTCTGGATCAACGGGGAATCAATAAGCTCCAGCTACGGGGGCGGTACATTACTCCCTTGATCAGCAGACGAAAGCAGCAGCTGTAATCCAGGTATGCGTGCAGCATAGGTGAAAGCCAGCCAGCCTATCCAAGAGACGGGCTCGAGTGATGTTCCTCACGGGTAAATCCCACACAGTAGTGGGGTGTAGACGATTCTCCTCCGCTCCAATAGCCACAGGACCAAAGCAATATAATAACAATCCAGCCGGAAAGGGGCTCTGCATTCACCGGTGTAGATTCTCCGGTGCGCGGTACTTCACGTTAACTAGGTCGAACTTGACGTTATTCCACTAAGCTCTGACACTTTACTATCCTATTCGCATGCGGTTATAAGTGCTCTATTTAGATGCACGGTTGCTCACTTCACTTGGTCGTTGACTCGTGATGAAGGCTTTACGTTTGAGGGTAACACGTTTCTAGGTTAACTCGTTCGAGAGTAACTTGACTTTAGGCTAAGTGCTGCTGTATCCACCTGCGACGTATTTATACGTGCAGTGAATAATCTAGTACCAGCCTTATTCCTGTCTCGTATTCTTGCGCCGAACCGGGCATGTTCAGACAAGCCTTGGCGGTGACTTTGAAATAGACCTTGGGGGTATGGCAGTGGCGCCTAGGGGACCGCTGTCCAATAGGAGAACGAAATATTATGGTCTGTACTAGGTTAAAGGGATATTCCGTGTATATGTACAACGAATACACAAGGGATATCAGACGATATACAAATATTATGCAATATATATCAATCAATAAATATATATATTCGGTTTAATCTGATCCTTCGTAACAATATGTCTAGAACCACAGAGCAGTTCTTACCCCTTCATGCATCCAGAGGAACTGGCGCGCAGAGGGTTGCACGCTCAGAGATGAGAGACGCAAGAGGAAATACTTCACTTCAACAGGAAGTGACGATTTCAAAACAAAATACTTTTGATAATAAAATAATAATAATAATAAACAAAACAATGAAAAAAGGGTGTTTTGGCGAAATTCACAAGAGGGACATATTAACCTGTTACATTCACCGCCCCCGAATTTCACCAAAATCACCTAGCACCAAAGCTGCACTTCAACACTAAGGACGCGCATAAGACACCGCTCAATTCTACCCCTCTGGATCAGTCGACACAAAGATCTAATCTCTGAGTTCAGTTGAAAAAAGCTATCCGTAAAACAGATTAAAAGGCGTTACAGCTTGATCAAACCCCCAACCCTTCAAGAACATAGAGGTGCAGTCTACACCCCATTACACCCGATCCCCAGGCACCCGATACATATGCGACAGCATCCTATCGGTCCCATCTCTAAATATGTGTATGAAGTGACTTTAAAGCTTTATGCCACACCATGCCTTGCGAGGCGGCAACAGACCCCAATTAACAGGTTTCTGAACCATATTCTCTATGAGCCTATTGACCGGCTTGACCACCCTCCCCGCCCTTGTGACTACCCCACCCGCAATCGGAACTTGGACAGAATCATGCTCAGGCAACCCTGAGAGTGGTCTGTCATGTCGGCTGCTAAAGGTTTGAGATAGGTCGGGCTGAGGGCTGTCACGTCTGTGTTCAGAGGTCTGTGGCATGTCCGAATCGACAACAGGAACAGTCTGTGTCTCTTCAGAGTCAAGTGGACAACTGGCCAGAGTGGAGGCTGTGTCAGTCAGTGCGTCATTCACGTGATCAGAGGGAGGCGAGTCAATGACATCTGCCACTGTGCTTCCATCCTCATTTCGGTCTGAGTCAGACAGGACCCACGATGATGTCCGCTCCCTAGAAGACTTGTCGTCCAAGCCACTGAGAACACCAGCATCGGATGAAATGTCTGAATACTGATCCTCCAGTCGATCCCGAACAGGGAGGAAACTGACATCCAACAGCAGGTTCCTGTGGACAACCTTCTGCCGGCCTGAGACATCACTGATTTTGTAGATATGAATCTTGGGGTTCTTCTCAACAACAGTGTACACCACAGGCTCCCACTTATCAGCCAGCTTCCTCTTGCCCCGTTATCCCTTGTTGGCCAGCAGCACACGATCCCCAACTTGTAGACTGACGCCCTTGACCTTCTTATTGTACTGACCAGCCTGGTGCGCTTGCTCTTTGGCGGTGTGCTGTTGAGCGATTCTGGCAGCCTCAGACAGGTAAGTCTGGAGGGTCTTAGAGTAGCTGCTAAAATCCACCACAACGGGATCATGCAGGGCAGACCTGAATACAACGTCCACCGGAAGCCTCGGCACACGCCCAAACATCAGGTGGAACGGCGCATAGCCAGTGGTCTCATGGACGGTCGCGTTGTAGGCAAAGGTCAGCGTCTGGATCTGTTGAGGCCATTCTTGCTTGGCTCTGAGAGGGAGTGCTCGCAACATATTTCCCAGGGTGCGATTGAACCGCTCTGTGCCCCCGTTGCCCATGGGGTGATAGGCGGTGGTATGAGACTTGGCCACACCAGACAACTGCAGCAGCTCGGACACCAGTTCACTCTCAAAGTTGGCACCCTGGTCTGAGTGAATGCGCTCAGGGAACCTGTAGATAAAGAAAACACTGTCCCACAGCTTTCTGGCAATCTGTTTGGCCGTCTGGTCTCTGCATGGGAAGGCATGTGCCATTTTTGTGAAGTGATCAGTTATCACAAGCACGTCAACAGAGTTCTTGTTCTAGCCTTCCACTGACCAGAAGTCGATGCAGACGAGTTCCATGGGAGCTGAGGTCTTTATGCTCTCCAACGGGGCTCGTGCTGCAGGTTCTGGAGTCTTAGCAAGCACACACCTCTCACAGCACCGAACGTACTCCTTCACATCCCTCTCCATGTTAGGCCAGAAGAAACGTTGCCTTGCCAGATGGAGGGTTCTGGCCCGACCTTGGTGTCCTGCCAAATCATGCACTCCATGCATGTCCATCAGACTTGCCGGCAGCACCAACTGAAGCCTCTTTATCTTGCTTACTGGGTCTCTTGTCTCCCTGTACAAGACACTGTCTCGGACCTTGAGCTTCTCCCAATGTTTCAGCACAGCCAGTGATCTTGCATCTATACCACTTTTCTCCCGTCTGGAAGGACGTCGCTTGCGGACAACGAATGGCAGCACACCGGCTATGGCAGAATCTTGAAGCTGGTGATCCTCCAGCTCACGTAAGGTGAATGAAGGTAAGGTATCTTGACCAGCAGGTTGCAGCTGCTGTACCTGGTGAACGAGGCAAGTAGCCCTGTTCTCTGCAGTAGCCGTCCAGTCACTGTGATGCAGCAGGGCAGCCCTTACTTCAGAGGAGCCGCAGGAACCAGCCATGTCCGGTGCGGACTCAGATCCCTGGACCACCTGAACATGCTGGATGCTAAGCCTGAAAGCATCCTGCACTCTGCCAGCTTCTTCACCCTCTGCTTCATGCACCAAGCTACTGTAGGGTTCCTGAATGAGACGCCTGCTGATGGGAGAAGTGAAGGGGTCACGGCTGAGTGCGTCTGCAACAACATTCTTTGGATCTGGGATGTATTTCAAGTCGACGTTGTAGGCCGACAACGTGTCCACCCATCGCTGTTCATAGGCGTCAAGCTTGGGCTTCGTCAGTATGTGGGTGAGTGGGTTGTTGTCAGTCCACACCGTGAAGCCGTGCCCTTTCAGCCAGTGACTGAACTTCTCCGTAACGCTCCACTTCAAAGCCAAGAATTCAAGACGATAGGCGGGATATCTCTGCTGCGACTTACTGAGGCTTTTGCTGGCAAAGGCAATGGGGCGTACCTTATCCTCTCCAGCGGGTAGCTGTGACAAGACTGCCCCTAGTCCATCCAGAGATGCATCGACAGACAAGATGAAGGGCCTCGAAAAGTCTGGATGAGCCAGCACAGCACAGCTGAGGAGCTCCCTCTTGAGCCTATGAAAGGCTTCCTCACATGCAGGACTCCAATCTGCAGCGGTCAACTTCCTGAACATGCCGGCACTCCTTCCACCACGGCCCTTCCTCTTCTGGCCCCCTGTCAGGGCAAACAGAGGCTTGGCGATGGCGGAGCATCCAGGGATGAAGCTCTGGTAGAAAAATACCATGCCCAAGAAGGACCTAAGCCTCTTCACGGAGGGAGTGCAGCCATCCTCCTCCATTACGGCCTCCCTTGGCATGTTAGAAATCACATCCACCTTTGTTGGATCCACAGCAACACCACTCCGGTCGATTACGTGACCAAGGAACTTGACTGACTCCCGCAGAAGATGACATTTCTTCGGACTCAGCTTGAGATTACTGCCCCTCAGCTTCTGGAAGACCACTCGCAGCCTGCTAAGGGCTTCCTCTTCGGTGGGGCCAAATACAAGGAGGTCATCCAGGTAGCAGAGCAAACTGGTGAAGTTGAAACTGCCAAAGATATCCAACATCATCCGCATAAAGGAAGCTGGACTGTTGCAGAGTCCCTGTGGCATTCTGTTGTATTCGTACAGGCCAATAGGTGTCGTGAAGGCAGTGTACTTTTTCTCTTCCTCGCACATGGGGACGTTGTAAAACCCGGAGGTTAGGTCCATTGTGCTGAAGAAGGCATTGCCTCCGAGAGCTGCCAGACAGTCGGCTTGGTGAGGAAGCGGATGGGCATCCTTCAGAGTCCGAGCATTCAGCCATCTGAAATCTGTACAAATCCTCAGCCCACCATCCTTCTTCCAAACCATGACGAGGGGAGATGCATATTCGCTGATGGATTTGCGGATGATGTCCATCTCCTCCATCCCTGTGAGCACCTGCCGGAGATGTTCATAGTGGGCAGGGGGCACTCTCCTGTATGGCATGTGGAACGGCCGATCATCTGTCAGGCGGATGCGATGCACAAACCCCTCTGCTTTGCCGCAGTCAAGTGAGTGCCTGGAGAATATATCCTGATACTCTTCGACAAGCTCAACAAGCTCCTTCTTAGAATGGAAGCTGGCGTGGCACGAGTCGATGTCGAGGGCACTCAAACCGAGGGTGGAGAGCCTGTCCCTGAGGTCGGTATCTGTGGCAGCCGGCCTGATACCCTGTCCTGGCCTTCCTGCCTCCATCATGCAGGAGCCCTGCTGGATGTCTAGGTCTTCCACCGCAAGGCAAGGTGAGACATCTGCGACCTTGGAGTTGCGTTTCAGGGTGATTGGTCTGGGTGAGAGGTTGGTCATCTTCACAGGCACCCACCGATCTCCCCACATTGGCGTGATAACCCGCCCAACGAGCACGTCTCTCAGTCTGGCCTTAGAGGTGCAAGGCTCCACGATGACCGTGCTTCCTGGAGACACTGGCACATTGCTGGGCAGCCTGCCCCACACCAGGTATTCGCGTTGAGGGAGCAGCGTGATGGCATGGGGTAACGTCACAGTGCCGATTCTGTCGGGGGCCTCGTCTCCCCTCCATCTGGTGGTACATGACATCATATCCAAGAACTGCTCATGATCAGGAGGCAAATGCTTGCCTGCCGCAGATATGAGTTTCCAGTAGGTGTCACTACCTTTCATGACACTCATTAGGTGCTTGAGAACGTTTGATCCGATGATGAGGTCATTGCGCTGACCTGGGACCACTAGAACAGGGACGAAGCATTTCACTCCGTAGATGGTCAGTGTTAAGTCATATATGTATTTGGGGTGGGTCTGTTTTCCTCCACAGCCAACCAGCATAATCCTTCCTGCTGACTGAGGTTCTCCCACTAGGGCCCCAGCTTCTCTGAGCTTACATTCTGCCTCCTCATTCAGGGTGCAAGCCATGGATCCTGAATCAATCATGCCCTTCAGTCCAACTCTGTCATTCACTGTGACCTGAGTGTAGAACAATTCACTGAAATCTGGCACCTCTGCTGATCTTTGAACCACAACTTGGCATTCTGGCATGGCTGAACAGGTGTTAACATAGAGAAGCTCGAGACTTGACTCATCTTCACTGAGGGTCTGCTGTCCACCCCCCACACTGCCCCTCTCTGAGTGTGGGTGTTCTAGTTTCCCGGCGGCTGATCCCGACTGGGGTCGCCCTGACCTGACTGCCTCTGTCCACGCCTGTTGCAGTCTCTCTTCCAATGACCTGGAGTGAAGCATGAGAGACACAGATTCTCTCTCCTGCAGTGCATGAGCGTGGAGTGGCCGGTATCACCGCAGACCCGGCAGTTCCTCGTCTGAAAAGGACCCGGAGCAAACTGTCTTGGCGGGGCCGGTGCCGGTGCATGGGCTGCCACCTGCACATTCTGCTGTGTCATCATGCGACCCAAGAGGCTGAATAGAGCACGCATGCCATCTACGTCGGCCTCTGCAGTGAGGCCCGGAACCGGCTGGCGATGACCTGGCTCAAAACCAGGTTGAGCAGTGGCCACTGGTACCGGGTGAGGAGCGATTAGCACCTGGGGAAGTTGTGGAGTGAGAGCGGCTGTTGGAGCTGGAATGAACTGGGCTGCTGTGGGCGAAAGTTGTGGGGTGAGTGCTGAGACCGATGCCACATCGTATGCTGCCGCAGTTGGGACAGCTGAGAGATGTGAAGCTGTGCTGACATGCACTGGCGGTGGTCTCTCCATGTGCTGTGGTATGGCCGTCTGGGAGTGGCTCAGTGCATGTATCTGCAGGGCTTGAGAACTGGCTTGCGATGACCTGAGCTCACGCTGGTGGCTGTCGATGCGCTCCTGGACCTCGCTGGTCGACCATTCTTCAGCCGCTCTGATGCTGAGCCTGTTGAAAAGGACCGGGTCTGGACAGTACTTAATGAACATCATCGACACTTCACGTCCTGGATCCTCAACACTACACCCCTGCCTCTTTAGACACTCGTCTGCAATATCAATGGCATTGTTCAGTCTCACCCAGTACTCCATCACTCCCTCACGCTGCAGTGGCTTGATATTATAGAAGTCATCCATGGGCATGGATGAGTAGGATAGCTCACCGAAGTGCTGCTTCAGAATGTCAAAGATCAGGTCGGGAGTCTTGATGGGGTCGAGTGTGGGGTTGTGTCGTAGCGTAATTCTCACTACATCTTTCGCCCCCCCCCCCCCCATTAGCTTAGCCAATATCTCTTGTGACTGTTGGTGTTTCGGTGTGTTTTTCTTTATAAGATACACCCCCACTACTTCCACCCACTCACGAACGGAGTATTTATCACTGCCATCGCCCCTGAAAATAGGTGGCTCCTTAACATCGGACTGCATGACGAGCTTTACACCTGACAAATTCAACTCAGGAGCTCTCTGCTCCGATTTAGGGCTCTCTGCTGACATGGACCTATTAACACCCCTGTCACCCTGTAACTGGGTCGCAATCGACTGACCAATCTGACTGGCCAACTCTGAGATGAGAGCACTCAACTCTACCTGAGAAGTTGTTTGTGGGCTTGGTAATTCATACCGGGGGACCTGGCCACCAGTGGAACAAAATCGTGGGGTTTGCAACCCACCCGCCCTAGGCGTTTGGCCTTCATCACCCAAAAACCAACCTCTCCCAAAGCCCACCCCAGATAAACTCTCTCCTTCAGAGACCCCAGCCCCTTCTGAATTAGCTGCTGAATCCATGACAAATGAAAAATTCACAGAAATATACAAAAATAAAAATCATATGTACATAAGTACATATATATATAGTCACACAATATCCAATAATCCAATGTTCCTATTTGACACTTTAAAGTAACTATTCTCTTTTTTTTCCAACCTTTTCTCAATAAAAAAAAAAAAAAAACCTTATCTAATAAAGTATTTGATTTATTCTATTTGACACTTTGAAGTAATTATTCTCTTTTTTTTAACCTTTTCTCTCTTTTTTTGATTTATTCAAAATGCCCCACACGGCCAAGAGTGACCAACTTGGAACAAGGGCGATCTTCTGCTTCCCACGGCGATCGAGACGACATCGATAGCAGATGAATCCGGAAGGTCGACGGCACCAATGTAACCGATGGTTTAGCTGCGTTGTGTTCTGGTGTGCTGTCAATAACCAGGTAGGACTGGATCTCAGGCTTTTTATTTACCCTCCTGTTAAAACAGATACACAGCATTAAAGTCTTGTCTCATCTTTGGCCACAAGATGGCGCCTTCGGTTCATAGATTCCCTTCATGCATCCAGAGGAACTCCATTTTAATTCACATTGAAATAGCACATGGAATGAATAGTACAATAACTCAATACCAAAATAACCAATATGAGTCACTCATTCCCCTGTTAAAACAGATACAAAATAATACAATATGGGTCACTCATCCACCTGTTAAAACAGATACATTAAAATAATAAACAAAACCACTAATAAGATTCAACCATTTACCTGTTGAAACAGATACATTAAAATACTACAAAACCATTAATAAGATGGACCCATTACCTGTTAAAACAGATACACAGCATTAAAGTCTTGTCTCATCTTTGGCCACAAGATGGCGCCTTCGGTTCATAGATTCTAATGGGAAGTCATATAACAGTGTCAGGTTTGAGGCCTACCCAAATGTGTTACACCAGAAAAGATCGCCACTTCTACATAACTCCACAGAAAGTGCACAACTGTTCCTATTCAACATAGATAGTTAATGTATATAATCCGGTTCATTGCCCAGCAACTTATCCATACATTTACACCACAATAATGCTCTTTTAACCCAAAGATATGTCTAGATTGAACCACAGAGCAGTTCTTACCCCTTCATGCATCCAGAGGAACTGGCGCGCAGAGGGACGCACGCTCAGAGATGAGAGACGCAAGAGGAAATACGTCACTTCGACAGGAAGTGACGATTTCAAAACAAAAGACTTTTGATAATAAAATAATAATAATAATAATAAACAAAACAATGAAAAAAGGGTGTTTTGGCGAAATTCACAAGAGGGACATATTAACCTGTTACATAAGCCATACTCATCTAAATTAAAACAAATAAAGGCTTGAAATATTTAACTTTGTGTGTAATGATTGAATCTATAATCTATGAGAGTTTTCGCTTTTTGAATTTAATTACTAAAATAAACTTTTCCACAATATTTTATTATTTATTTATTTATTTTATTTATAGATATATCCATACTTGTCTGAATATACCTGCATAACCAGGAAGACTAGCTGGTTGCCATGGCACCAGCTAATGGGGATCCGTAATAAAATCAAATCAAATCAACCCCTCTATATACTTGCTTATGTCATGCACCTCCTTTGTTCTCTCTCTCTCTCTCTCTCTCTCTCTCTCTCTCTCTCTCTCTCTCTCTCTCTCTCTCTCTCTCTCAATCAAGCAGGAGTGCATCCAGGTGTGGGGAGTCAGGCGATCAGCTGTTCCATATCCAATCAACCCTGCCATAAAAGACTTACATCCCGTTCGTCGAATCCTATGCCTTTTCCATTGAGATACCAGTTGATATTCCATGCTCTGTTTTGTTTGATTTGTAACTTCGTTTTTTCTCCCTTGTACCACAGTCTCGGCCAGACTACCCCGCCTGGTGAACCTCCTGCCTGCTCCCTTTATTTATTCCCTTGACTTTTTACTCTTTGTTGAGTTTTTGAATCTTTTTGTTCCCAGGCAATTGGACTTTAATTGTTCCTGTGTTTTTTTCTTTTTGATGCATTTGTTTCTTTGTCAACGCTCGCCGTTGCTTTTGTTTGGACTTTTATTCCGTTTTCTTGTTTCGTTTACTCCAATTCCTAGAATTTCCCTGTTTTATATATTTTGTATAAATAAATGTACCCGTATTTGGGTTTTACTCCATTCCTCGACTCTGCTTGTTTTTATTTTAGCCTTTTTTTCTTTCATGCACTAATTCAAAGCACACCATTTAGTATGATAGTCATTAATATGCTGCTAGTGTAATATAAGGACACATATTTTCTGAATACATAAAAACAAAGTGTACTTTCTTTTTTACTTGGGATCAGCTCTCTGTTGCCTCTTATTTCCAGACTAAGATCCATTTTTCCTTTTGCAGTCTGACGTTGTACAGCTTTCCCCTTGTTAGCCGTCGCTGGAAGCGCCACTTCAATTATTCATTAACATTTCAAGTCAATCATTTGGGGTGGTTGTTAGACATCTCATAAAAAGCACCAAGTATTTGGCATTTGCGAGAAAACAACAAAGACAGACAGAAATCAATACGATGTTGTCAAATGACCAGAGGCAGGCAAAAATGTGTGCATCATATTTCCAGATATCAGATGAAATATGGCCGCTGTATGTCAAGAGTCTAGAACATTATGATAAACTGGTCGAGTGAAGGTTTTAAAAAAATTTGGGGAGATTTTTACTTTCCTAAGTCCCTGTTTTGATTGAACGGTGTTGAAAATGTGTCAGGTTGCAGGAATTACTGGAGTTACTGGAGTGGAATGGAGTTACACTAATCTGATTACAAAATGCTTTCTGTGACCATTTCAATTTCGACAATCTTTCCTGGGGCTTTTCTAACAGAAAACATTATCAATAATAGGACACATCTATTACATCTGTCATCCAGTCTGTCTGGGTAATATATGTAAAGATTATCCTTGCTATAATGGAGTGTATGAAGTACCTTTAACCATATAAGACTACGCCTGGCGGCAGCTGGAGGATGAGGTGACAGCACTTCTGTGCTTCTTCCCATAAATCATCAGAGAAGGTAATCTGTTGTTGATTCTCCCAATCAGCTCTGATGTTGTTCTGTTTCACACTTAGCTCACGCTCAGCGTTTCATTGCATATATCTCGCTTCAGTATATATACACTGAATAATTTCACAATGTACCTTTAAATGCCAGCATTCATCTGGCCACACCCCCATCCGCTTACCTATATAAGCAGGGATGGTGCCACACACTCATCTCCTTCTCAAATTTCATCACAAGCAACGTGTTGCTATATGCCCACTTGACGTGGAGAAAGATATTGCTGGAAAAGTAATGTTTACGGGGAAAGGAAGCACAAGGAGATACGTTGACATCATATCTTTATTTTCTCTCTCACTATTTCCGAGAAAATACGGCGATATTGTCTTCGTACTGGAGTGTCTGGAAGATGATGATCATTCTAAAATCCTCCACCGGTTTTCGTATTGGGAGCACGCCGCTGCATGCCTCTCAACTGCAGTTCCTTGCTGTGTTGGTTGGGGTGAAACCTTTCAGGGCACAGCTGAACTGTGGACGCGCCGCTGTTGTGAGACGCGGTGGGTTTTCAGGTTGGGTGAGTACTGTTTGCTGGCAGGCTCCACTTGTCTGTTAGTGCTATGGGGGCTAATTGATAATGTTTATGAAAACCGGCCCCAGGCTAGGGTCCTTTGTTCAGTCTCCTAGGCGACAGAAGACCTTGGTCTGAAGCCATTTTAGTTTTAACTAGTGGGCCGCGACCATTAACACTGGTGATCCCTGTGTTTTCTGGACGAGTGGATATCTCTCTGTCCCGTGTTAAGCCCCTTCTTTCATATCCAAATGAGAGTATTCCTTCACGAGGAGATATGTGCATGGATGTTCGATAGCGGAAGATCCATGTTCAAGTCAGCTACACAAGCCAGTTTGGTATTGTGCTGATTCCGTCGGGTGTTGGTAAAATCACCGTTGTAAAGCTGTGTTGACATCTTGTTTCTCTTTTCTCTTAAAAAGTGAGGAGGGTTTCAGAACGGCGGCCTGTCTGGGTGAGTGTTATATCATTGTGTACAAGTTCAGGTGATAGCTGCTTAGCTTACGGTTAGCCAGTCAGCTGTTAGCTGCGGCGTTAGCCTGCTGGGATCACTGCGTGGCCTACAGAGGTTGGGCCTACTGTTAGCCAGTCAGCTGTTAGCTGCGGCGCTAGCCGGTTGTGATCGCTAGGAAACGTTAGCTTGCTCGGCGTCTCGCGAGCAGGGGCAGTAGCGACTGACGGTTGGGGCGGCCGTTAGCTTAATGCTACTCTGTTGAACGTGCTTTGATTATAACATGTTTTACACTCTTGACTACGATGTCATCTTTGACAGGAGATGTTCGTCGACCCTGCCCTGAGCCAGGACGGCAAGGATTGCATCAACAAAGAGGACTGTAGCGACGGGTTGGAGCAGCGACGCTGCCCAGTTCGAACAACAGGTCTTGAGACTGCACTTCGCTGATCTACGTTCCGGGTAGGACAAGGTTTGACCAGACCTTATAACACGTCTTCTGGTTTTACCTTTCTAAATGTTTTGTGAATAACGATGTTTTCCCAAAACGTGTGTTGCTGCAATACATTTGGGATACGACGCGAGTTTGTGTGAACTGTCTTTGTCACTGGCAGTTAGCTTTTCCGTGCAAATCGGGTTGTTGTTACAGATGTGAAAATGATCTGGTTGTTGTGTGAGAAACATCATGTGTGTTTATATGTACCGTGTACTCACAACTAAGGTAACTAACCTATGAAGCTATGCTTAGTGACAAGTGAGTAAAAGAATGTTCTTTTCTCAGCCTGTGATGACAATGAACAGTGTGTTCACATATTAACAGGTTTTCCTGTTTTAACTGGCCGTATTAAGGGTAAAGTAAGAGGATTGTGTTTCCCCCCGGTTCCCTGGGACTTCTTCATCCTCCTATCAGACATGTTGTTGCACTACTTTTGTGTCTTTGTGTGGTAGGGATGCGATGTAACCCTTAGCTTGATTGCTGAGTTGTGCTATGGCTGCTGGAGAAACGTTATTTTCCTAAAAGAAAAGATTGTTTGGTCGCTGTCGTGTGTGCTTAGCAAGGCCTGTGGCCGATACTAATCGAGAATTATGTATTCTCTCATTATGAAAAACGGCGTTCCTCTGTAGAGTGTTTTTGCCATTTTTTGTAGGTAATGATGGGTTGTGTGTGTCATGTGACCTACAACTGGGTTGGACTGGCCACAGAAGCACATGTGTATGTTGGACCGGGGCTCTTAGAGAGCCCTCTCTATTCTGTGTTTTTTCCTTAGTAAAAATCAGATAGCAGGTTAGCTCATGCGCTGTGTGAAGCTGTCAATCGCTTCATAGAGCTGACTATGACTGTGTCATATTCTCTTTTTGTCATTACATCGTATCATGGGTGTGGGGTCGTAAAGGGGTGAACTGGTAACCTTTCCTCTCCCCCTGGTTTCTGTTGGTCAGGGGTACACCCCCTGTCCTTCAAGGTTCCTGTCACGTTGCGGTTCGGCACGTTACAGGGTGGGGGGGTGGGGGGGGGGGGGAGTTTCCTGGTCCCACGGCCTGGAATACTGGGCGTGTGCACCGCAGAAATTCCCCCGCCATAGAGTACGTCACCGTGCGCGTCTCTGTTGGTAGGACTTCCGTGGGCTGTTCAGGTCCATGTGATGGATCTGTTTTCGGGGGGTGGTCAGGGCTCCTCCTCACCAAGCGCCTATTCGGGCCTTCTGTGAGTTCGGACTCCTCCTTCCATGTGAGGGAGCCTCCATCAGAGTACAGAGCCTCCTCCTCAGATTGTCAAAAGTGAGTGGACCCTCTAGAAGGTGTCCTATTCTATTGTGTATGTATTCGATTCAATTCGATTATTGAGTGTGTATGGGTTCAGTGCCTCTTCCCCGGAGAGCCCTAAAACCAATTTTTTACATGGCTCAAGGTGCAATATATTCTTTTCAATCTGTACAGCTCGCGTGGGAAGTCCCTCTGGGGATTCCCGTCTCCTTCCTATGGGAGGGTGGTGGGATGTAAAAATGTGAAAATGTTTTACCCCCGGCTGTGTAGACTGGGATACATACTGTTGGTGCTTCCTTCTTTTCTATTCAAAAAGTGTTGGAGTTAGGAAGCATCACACCCCTCTTGTCGTTCCCCTGGGCGCCTTGGGGATTCAATGACAGGTCTAAATAGCCTGTTCATTGATGGGGGTGTGTCCCGACGCACGTATAGTGCTAGCTCGCTGTAAACAGGCGACTGACTGGCACGCCTTGGTTGCTTGAGGTTAAAACTGCGTTTTTATAGAGCGACTGAGATGGAGGTTTTTTCCTCTTCCGACAACCACATCCCACGACCTGGGTTGGTTGTCGACGGATTCTCGTTCATGTCTGGGGGATGATGACGGAATGGATCTGAACATATGTAGAGGGGTCTCACGCCCTGGGGGTGGGCCACCGGGCGCGGTTCGCCCGAACGTCTGGGTGGCGCCTTCTTTTCATGTTAAGATCAACACGCATATCTGCCCTTTCTCCTGGTAGGTGTCGGCGTGGTTAGGGCACGGGACTGGTTCTGGTCACGCTGGTCCGGATCAGTTGATTCCGTTGTCCGCCGGGGATGCAGATCTGCTGTTCTGGTACCCTGAGGGACTTGGGCTTTTTTCAGGGGGAAAAATGCCAGGTCTGTCCGGGTGTCACAGGGTTAAGCACTATGGAGACCCTGGTTGGGTACGTTTTTACTCAGCACTGTCGTAATGGCTTACGGCCATGCCAACCTGTACACGCTCGATCTCGTCAGATCTCGGCCGCTACACAGGTTGGTCCTGGTTAGTACTTGGTTGGGAGACCGCCTGGGAATACCAAGTACGGTGTGTTTAGGGGCTCGTTCTCCATTGTTTTTCGCTCCTCTCTCACGCATGGCGGAGAGGGGCCTGTTGGGGTGGTCTTTGACCTCCTCTGGTGACCCTGTGCTTCCCGTATCGCCAGGCCCGGTCCGAAGTAATGCTTCGTCGACCCGTAGGCCTGGGTTAACCCTTGTTGAAAACTGAAACACTTGTACTACGGTATAGCCGGTGTATACCCGCAGGTGTGTTTTGGAGTTTTTTCTTGAGGGGTTATAGGAACAACCACCGCATTGGGTGACACCAAGGTGGTTGATTCCCTGGTGTGTTGGAGCAGTGTCAACTCCCGGGTTCACCGTTTGAGGGTGCCCCTGCACGTTCATGACATCTGCCAATCGTGTCGGCCTTCTCTGCCTCAACCCCTCTGGGTGGGGTTTTTTAAATGGAGGCTTGGTCATGCAACACCGCCAGCTTACGCTCCTTCCGCCGGGGCGGCTGTGTTCAGCTGTCCCCTCTGGCGCCTGTCTCGTCCGCAGTCTCCAGGCTAGGGTTAATCAAGTTCAAGTTCAAGTTCTTTAATAGTTGTCATACAGAAGTACAGAATACTTTCATACAAAATGCTTCTTACTGTTACGCTCCAGAGACTGTGCTAGACAAGATAGTATCAAATAACATAATAACATAATATAGCATGAATTTAGAAGAAGAAAATGAGGTCACAGTGTTCGGTATAGACATATGTACAATGTTCTGAGTTACCATATAATATACAATACACAATACTATGCAGTGTACTAATGTACAGTACTATCTAGTGCAAAGCAGAAATGGGATGAGGTACAATTTTAGGTACAATTTACAGTAAGGTGTACGAGTTGTAGTGCAATCCTTCATCCATAAATATAAAGTGTGGGGAGTGGGTGCTACAGTGTGTTTGTTTAAAGTGGGTGTGTGCTATAAAGTGTGTGGAGTGGGTGCTACAGTGTGTTTGTTTAAAGTGAGTGTGTGCGTGTGGATGTGTGTGCTATGTGCGTTTGGTGGTTGTTGTTGTGTAGTGTTCATTCATTGTTCGTTTAGCAGCCTGATGGCCTGGGGATAGAAGCTACTTCCCGAGTCTTTCTGTGCTCGCCTTGAGACTCCTGTATCGCTTGCCTGACCGCAGCAGTTCGAAGAGGCAGTTGTTCGGGTGACTGGAGTCTTTAATGATTCTCTTAGCCTTGCCCTTGCAACGCTTGTAGTAAATGTTCTGGAGGGTGGGGAGCCCCCCTCCAATTGTGCGTTCGGCTGAACGTGTCACTCTTTGTAGTCTGCTTTAGTCTTTTGCAGTGCTATTCCCAAACCAGGAGGTGATGTTGCCGGTCAAGATGCTCTCTAATAGCCTGTTGCCTGGTTTTTCCCCGGTGCGCTGCCTGCTTCCGTTGGTTAACCTTTTTTGTGTGCTTGCGGCCGTGCTGACTGCCTGTTCTGCAGGGTCAGTGTGCCAGGCGGTGTACTATTGGGGGGACAGGGCCCGCTCGCTGAGGGGCCTTTGTCCGAATACGCTGGCGATGTGGGGGGCGGGGTCACTAAGTGCCCACCTGGTGGGGTCTTGATGCTGGCATCATGGACTTCTCCGGGCCCCCGTTCCAGGGGGTCCAGTCCCTTTGGTGGGTCTGGGTCTTCCTTCACGCTCCGCTGCTACGGCCTTGCCACGGGTTTGGGTTTACCCTTGACCCCGTGATTCTGGGGGCAGTAACGAGGTTTATCCCTCCGTTCGTTCCCGGGTGGCATGCGGGTTGTGCGTGTGTGTAGTCGTGGGGTCAAGCCACGGTCTGCTCACCCTGTGCGTTGAGTTGCTTGAGTGCCTCTTCGCACGGTCGGGTCCGTCGCCCTCCCGTGAAGCCACCAATAGGGGGGGTGCCCTCCATTAGGGTGGGTCGGGGGGGCTCGGACCTCCCTGGTCTGATGGTTGTGGGGGGCCTCAGCAGGGCACATTTGTCGAGCTTCTAGCTCCCGCTCAGCTCCTATTATGCAATGAAACGTTGAGCGTGAGCTAAGTGTGAAACAGAACGTTAGGTTATGACTATAACCAAGTTCTGTTAACACTTAGTGAACGCTCAGCGTTTACACGCCGCTGCAGGCCCTTGATCTTTCATTGTGATGAAATTTGTTGGGAAGGAGATGAGTGTGTGGCACCATCCCTGCTTATATAGGTAAGCGGATGGGGGTGTGGCCAGATGAATGCTGGCATTTAAAGGTACATTGTGAAATTATTCAGTGTATATATACTGAAGCGAGATATATGCAATGAAACGCTGAGCGTTCACTAAGTGTTAACAGAACTTGGTTATAGTCATAACCTAACGTTAATGATAGACTCCCCCATTGGGGATAAGAAGTCATATAAGTTGGTGACATGGTCCTTCGGTAAGGTTCTGGTACAAATTCTGCGCCCCTAGGGATGGAATTTGGGGGAACAGATAGTGGGCTCTAGCCAAATCCTGTAGCTGAAAATCAAACGGGCTGTCTAGTACAAGTTTCCAGGCGGTGGATGCTTTTCCTAGAGATATATCTAGTGTCAAAATCTGCTTGTGCCCCAAATAGATTTTATTCTGGCAATATATATATATTTTTTTATCTTTGGTCTTATGGCATATCACTGTTTGCTTAATACTCTGTCTCTCCTAAAACTGGAGAAATGTGTATTTACATAGAGGTTCCTCCAATAGATGTTTACTCTCATTGGAGACGATGTTGATCGGCTCCTCTGAGGGTGTCACGTTAATGTTACGTGTCGTGCCTGCCTGTATTGCTATAGCAATAGTATTATTATTATTGTTATTATTATTACCGTTATTATTATGCATGGTTATATTATCATTATTATTATTATTATTGTTATCATAGTTATGGTAATGATTATTATTATATTATTATTATTATTATTATATGGTATGAAGCTGTAAGGTGCACTTGAGCTGACCATCATGTTAAAATGAATATGAAGTTTGGAAGGGGGCAGGAAACATACGTTTTCTTCATCCTGCTCCTTTTCGGCCATGGGTGTACCATGTAAAAAAAATATATATATGTTGGTGATATTGTGCAAAGATTAACTGTACCCCCATGTATGAAACAAAATAAAATTAATGAATGAATGAATTGCAGGTCTTGCTACCGGTCTGCTACACGGCCCGCGTATATGATCCCTGTGTCTTAAATGTCATGATTAATTTAGATTAGAGGATTAGATTAGATTTGTATATCTGTATGTTTTTTTATTTTATTTTTTTAATATAAATGTTTTTATTTTCGATTTTCAACATAGAACAAGACATCACAATACAATACCATTAACACGTTCACTGCTCAAGTTTAATTCATTATTAGTCCCTTGAATGCCCAGGGCCACTTCAATGTTAGCGTTAATATCACCTAATCTATGTTTTAAATTATGGCTATGTGTCTAATCTGCCCGTCGCTTATCAAAGACTCATTTTCCAGTCAACATTGTCATAGCAGATTGTTTTTTTATCGGTTCATTTCTGTTTTCTACCATTCTGAAAAGCACTCGGTTTCACGGAAAAAAGAAGAGATTCCCTGATAATCGCCTTTTCCTGGAATATTCTAGAATGTTGTAATTTTTCTGCCTTTTTATGAATCGTTTTCAAATAAACGCTAGATTATCGATAGTATATGTGTACGCATGCACGCTCTTGTGGCGAGCCGAAAATCGAGTCTCCTATTTCCTGACGGCACGCACAGTCAAACAGCGATATCACATAATCACATAAAAGCTTATCTGTGAAAACGGGTCTGATTATCCTTAGACTGGTAACATAGATTCCTTACCTGAGATCAGATGGTATCCAAATGGATTATTCCAATTCCTGATCGCCATTCGAAAAAATCCCTCCTTTTAGTGATCCACTGTGTATACTGTAAAACACATAATTCCCCGCTGCTCCGAGAGTCCAGCATGAAGCTGGTAGACGCTGGTTGCATGAGTGAGAATGTGGAGTGCGGGTTTTTTTTTCTCATTCATTTTCATTTAGTTCAATCCAAAAGGGTGAATTACCATCTGGGAGACGATAGGGGGCGCTTTTTTCACATCTGAGCGCCTGAGGTAGCTGAATTTCCAACGGTAGACACGGTTGCTGAAATATGATTTCAGATCGCTAAAAAAAAAAAAAGAAAAAAAGAGAACAAACAAATATTCTCGTGATTGGGCATTCAACCCGGGGGGTAATAACCTGAATAATCTCGGGCGTGGCATGCAAAGTGTTAACAATAATAATAATAATAATAATAATAATAGTGACACTAACAACAGTAATAACAGCACAAGACAGGCAAACAAGAAAGTAAAACAATAAGAATAAAAAAAAATAAAAAATAAAAAAAAATATTAAGTGTGGCTCTCAGTGTGTGCATTATCGTGTGTGCTATATATGTGTGTTCTACCTACCCATATGTGCGTGTGCCTTACCTATGTACATGTGTGAATGTATATGTGTAGTGTGAGCGTGTGCATGTGACCGTGTATTCCCTCGGCAACAATGCCGGTACAACCAGACGAACCAAGGCAGCAGTTGTCCATCGGGGGTTACTTGTAATGGGGAAATCCGGCGAGTACAGTGGTGGACAGCGCAGGTCCAATATGTGATAGATAAGGGTCCCAGATCTCATAAAAAGTGTCCAACTTGGAATGCAGCATGCACGTAATATACTCACAGGGAATGCATTCCATTATGATATTGTGCCATGACCTCTTTGATGGGACCTCATCCTTGATCCAAAACAATAGGATGTTCTTCCTAGCAGCAAATGTCAACTAATTGAACAGTCTCTTATGTTTGAAATTGGCAATATATATCTGGGAGGCCCAGTAAAAGGCAGAGGGGTACCAGCTCGATGGGGGTGTGAGTGTATCTGTATGTTGTGTATGTTGTAAATGTCATTATGAATTGAAAATGGGGGACCCTGATGTAAACAAGACGAAAGCCTTTCGCTGGTCTGCATCCCCTTAACACATTAACTGCCACGGAGTTTGATCATCTTATACCATTCTCTGCCAGCACTGTAAGTCTATGGAGATGTTCACCTTCTTTGCAGGGCTATAACTTTTTAAATTGTATTGCTAAATTTACATTACTATGGCCCATTCAACATCGATTATCTATCGTTCAGGATGTAGGAACGTTTTACTTTTTCATTCACACATTCATACGAAAATACCGTCTAGAATATAAATATGTTTTTATCGTTTTCTGCAGTAATTCCTAGAACGTGAGATATAGGCATAAATGCATATATAGATTATCAAATGCCGTTTGATACCGATCCACGCTATATTAAAAATTTCAACTGTACATGGTCCTAAACGTTATGACTGATCATGCGCGGGTGAACGGGGGGGGGGGTCGTTTATAATTCCGTGATCGTCGTTAAATGCTTTATGGAGTATGGGTGATATATAGATCAGAGCAGTTTGTATGGATAATAATAAACACTCACGCTGAAAATGACGTCAGCCTCCTCTGACCGTTGGGCGATGAGACTGGAGCAAAAAGATCCCAGTTATTTGATGGGGATCGAGTAGATCCATTTCCGGTTTGTATAATACTAATACACGCCCAAATCATGTCGATTATTATTATTATTATTATTATTATTATTATTATTATTATTATTATTATTATTATTATTGAGTTATGGCAGCGATCCATATCCACAGTGTGTGGCTAGAGTCCCGGGACGATATGCGAGTGGCCGGACGGATTTAGGAGACGCACCGATATCCAACCGGCCATTTCCGGTTTGGCAACTTGCCGATCATCCACCAGGGGGCAGTATTGAAGCGTTGCAGAGTTGTGCCGAGTCCCACTGCATCAGACAAGGCTCCGTGAGGGAAATATGAATACCATGGTGAAAATATGAAATATGATCACAATAACGTCGTACGCCGTGATCTGGCAGAATTAGCATGAACTTGAAACACGTCGTACAACGTGATTGGCGCAGGATGTGTTAACAATTGTGTGTATATATTTTTTTTATCCACTTTTTCTCTTTTTCCATTTTCCCAATTCCACTGTGCCAATTCTCCCCTCCCCTGTCTTGAACGTTGCTCGCATATGCCCCCCACTGGCCGGTTGTAGGGAGGATAGAAGCCTTGCATCACGTGTCCCCTCCGATACACGAGGAGGCAGCCTGTCACATCTCTGTTTGCAAATAATATATTCTCTGGTACATCTTTATGTCAAACCGCGTACCGTCAGGTTCTACAAGAACATGTTTACCTTTATCGAAGAATACCTTGGCACCGCTTGCAGTAGCAGCTATTACAGAGAATAGTCCTTTTGGGAACGATGGTACGTAGAGAGCGTTCTTTAACGTCACCGTACGCCGGCGCCCCCCACTGTCCGTGAGGCATACCTGTGCGTCTCCTCTCTCTTGCGCCAACCCGTAGGTGCGCTTCCCGTCTGCCAGCTCCATGCTGTGCCTCTCCGGGTGGAAAGTGTTGTCAAAGTTCTTGAACCGACTCCTGTCGTTGATGACATGGGACGACGCACCTGTGTCCACGATCAGTCCCCTCCTCTGGGCCCGCTGCAGCTGTGCCGGCCTGGCGATGCACGCTGTCCGCGCCCCGAAAACGAAGTCTTCTTGTCCCGTTATTCTCCGGGCGTCGTCTCGATCCGTCTCACGTCTCACGTCGCTGCCATCGTGTCCGCTGCCGCCATCTTGTCCACAGTCGCCATCTCGTCCGTAACCGCCATCTTGTCCGTAGCCGCCGTCTCGTCCATGGCCGCCGTCTCGTCCATGGCTGTCATCTTGTCCATGCGCGTATCGCGCGCTCTGGTCGTGTTTCTTCATGCACGCTCTGTCTGTGTGCCCCGTGGATTTGCAGAAGCTACACCAGACAGTCTTTGTGCAGTCGCCTCTCCGATGGCCTTTCTCTCCGCATCGCCAACACGCCAGTTCCGCCGTGGTCCTGGTCCTCTCCCTTGGTGTCGCTCTGGCCTTTAGCACCCTCTCTCCCGCCTCCGCGGCGGCTGGGTGGGTATCTTCTGAGGCCTCGAAGTTTCTTAACTTGGCCTTGAACTGTCCCAGCGTCATGTCCGCTGAACCGTGTGTTACCAGGAGTGTGAACGGTTTGTACAGCTCCAGTAGTCCTCTCATCACCATCGCCATCATTAGCCCATCGCTTGGTGCTTCTCCTGCACTCTTCAATGCCGTCATGGACTGCTCAGTGTGCCCCTTCCTCAGTCCCGTTAGTGTTATGTAGATAGAGGGCTACGACTCGGGGTCTTCCTCGCCCGATGTAATGCTCTCTCAACACCTCCAGGCTTTCTCTGCCTTTGTCTTTAGTGTCGTGGAATATCAGCCCCAAGCTGGTGTCTGTTGTATCTTAATAGAAGAGACCGTGGTAGTGCTCAGTTGTGCTTTATTCACAGTTTGTATTAATGCAGGTAAACAGTAGAACCGCAGGCAGTCCCCCTGGCGGCTGCCTCACACTGACCCAGAGCGCTCCGGGGCGCCTCTGGTTAACGTAACAGTAACCAATCATACGCAAGACACGTGACACAATAACATTTGGAGTTGTAGTCCTACACTACACTACAGTGTCGTCGAGCAGTGGCGCTAACTCACAGTACGCGTCTGCGTTACGCTGGTCGTCCAGGGCTTGCTCTTCCGCCGTCAGGTCTCCCGTGGGGGCTTTCAAGATCATCGCCTTCAGTCCCGCACGTGCATGCAGCATAACATGCGCTCTTCCCAGAGCTCGTAGTCCTCTGCTTTTCCATTGAATGAGGGCCATTTGCTCCGTCCCTTGGTCGCCATCCTCTTGGTTGATGGTAGGCGTAGCTTTAGCTCTTGTTGGCCTAGCGTCTAGCCACGCGGTGCTCCTGGTGCTAACCTAGCCTATACTTTAGCTAAGCTTGCTACCCTTATTATTTTGCCCCGGCGTGATCTGGGCCCATAACCTGTTGACAGAATCCGGCTATAGGGTGACAATAATGTGGTCAAGAGGCATGGTTTCTATCTTTAGCCTTTAAGCGGTGTGGTTTATTCATTCACATGGTATGAGCAGCAGCACATGAGGTCTCCTCTCACTGAGAGGCTGGGGGGAAAGAGGTAGAGTAGGAGGAGACATCTCTATTTATACTCGCCACCTGGTGGTGTCTTGAGTGGCTCCGCCTAGAGCGCCCTCTAGTGGAAACAGTTATATATGCAGTTAGACAGTTACTAACAATCCTACATAGAACCTCTGACTTCAACAGATGGAGATTCCACACCTGCTCCAACTCATTCACTCTGCCTACAAGAAGAATGGTTCTCCATTCATTCAGCGTCAGATCTTCCCTAAGAATGGCCTGGCTGTTAGGATTGGGGGTGCTAACTAAGGTGAGAACACAATTGCAGATCGGGAAGAGAGGAGGCAGAGACAGCAGGGTAACGTGTAATATAAATAGATTTTACTTGGACGACGAAATAAAACAAAACGGAACAAACAAAGGCTCAGACGAGCTGGCTCAAATACAAAACAACACTGATGGACACGGGAAAACAAAGAGGAACAAAAACGGAATACATAAATTACTTACAACACTAAAGGACAAGAAGCAAGGCACGGGAGAGGCACGAACACTGAGGAAGGTGAGGGTAACAAGGAGGGTACAGGAGACAATGACGCCATGAGGAAGTGATGACAAACCCACACTTAAATACCAACACTAATTACAACGATCAACACCTGGCAGGGCCAGGCCAAAACATAGAATCAATAAACACCATACAAGACACCAAAAGCAATAACAAACACAACAACCAGACAGGGAGACGACATCAAACAAAGACAGGGATGGCCCAAGATAATAAGTAATTAGAAATTAAGTCTATTATTTTGAACCATAACAAGATGGCCGCCTGCACCATCAGGCTACTCTGGCCACTAGAGGGAGGTAGGGGACCAATGTCAGGAGGGAGGAAATGTCCACTGTCATTCTCATACCCGGCCCAGCCTGGGGACGTTACACCTGGCAAGTAGATTTTTGTTGAGATCTCTTGACGTTGTATTCTCCTGTATACTACTCTTCCGTGACTTTTTACATTGTATTTTCCGTATGCATTCACTTGTGATGTTTTACATTGTAGTTCCGTATACAATTCTCTCGTGTTTTTTTACTTTGTATTTTTTTTTGTGCTGTGTTCAGATTCAGATTCCTTTATTTAGCCATTTGTGTAAACACATAGGTAATTGTTGCGGCATTACAGTGTATGCATTTTCACATTTATCGTGGAGACTTATTCTTTCTCTCTGTGTCCTCCACAGTCCACTACCTCCTGTTATCCCCACCGGCCACGATCGTCCGCACGCCAGGCTAAAGACACACCGCACCTGTTTTTTCTCCCCCTCTACATGCCCTACAGGGTTGAACATTATTCTGCCTCCCATGTTGTGCATTTGAGCCCACCAGTTACCGTGACTTAACAGAATATTTGAGAGGTTCACAGACCATGTCCAGTCTGCCCAACATCCAACATGGAACACCGACGAGTTTTCCCTCTCTAAACAACATGTATGTATGTATGATGGCGCGACCCCGGTCAGTCGCCTTTGGTTTAGCTCTGCAACGATTGTGCAAATTTTTTGCTATTATGTTTGTTTTTTCTACTTTTTTTATTAAAACATCACTGGCGGGTATGTCATACGACCGCCAGACACTTATGGACCTAAACTCCAGACTCAAAGAGGAGTTGGGAGACACTTTATGCCCAGAATGGCTAACAGAAATCAAGCGGGAGAACGGCAACAAAGGAAACGGCAGAAAGAGGCATAGAGGAAGACGAGGAGGTATCAGACTTAGATTAAAAAGATCTGCTTACCGTCCAGCAATTCCATCCATCTTTCTGGCGAATGCACGTTCGTTGGAGGGAAGGATGGACAACTTGAGAGCGAGGGTCCGATTCCAACGGGAGATGAGAGACGTTAACATCATGTGTTTCACGGAGACATGGCTCAAGCCAGCGACGCCGGACAACAGCGTCTCTCCATCGGACAACTTCACCGTCCTGAGAGCAGATCGCACGGCAGCCTCTGGGAAGAGCATCGGAGGTGGGGTCTGCATCCTCACGAACAATCTCTGGGTTAATCCCAAAGAAGTACATGTCCTCTCAAGTTCATGCTCCCCAGATATGGAACATCTCCAAATCCTGTGCCGTCCGTACCACCTACCCCGTGAGTTTACCGCGGTCATTATGTCCGTCGTATATATCCACCCACAGGCAAATACTGGCAAAGCGCTGGTGGAATTACACGACCACCTCAACAAACAACAGATCAAGCATCCGGAAGCCGCGATGATAGCGGCTGGTGACTTCAACCAGGCAAATCTGAAAAAAGTGATGCCGTCCTTTTTTCAGCACATCGCCTGCTCCACAAGAGGGGGAAACACACTCGACCACTGTTACACCCCGTTCAGAGCCGGCTACAAGGCTGTAGCGGCTCCGCCACTGATGGGTGCTGCAAGCGCGAGCGATCACGACTCCATTTTTTTAATCCCTGCATACAAACAAAGATCGCGTGACGTCGTCGTGTCACGTGAGACAAAAAAGTGGTCTGACGAATCAGAGGCCACGCTCCGTGATGCGTTCGAGGACACAGACTGGGACATGTTTAAAGGAAGCGCCAGTGACGTCAGCGAGTACGCTGATACTGTTGTGAGTTACATAACAACAGTAGCAGACGGTATTGTCCTCACAAAGAAGGCGCGGGTTTTCCCAAACCAGAAACCTTGGGTGGACAGCACTATAAGAGCAGCCCTGAACTCACGCACCACGGCTTATAACCTGGGCAGAGAGTCAGGAAATATGGAAGAGTACAAGGCTTCAGTCTACACTCTGCGCAAGGCTGTTAAACTTGCTAAGAGGACATATGCTGAGAAACTGGAGACACAAATGGCACAAAACGACACAAGAGGCTTGTGGAGGGGACTGAAGACAATAACTGACTACAAAGTCAGCGCCCCCTCAATGGGGAGCGACGACGCCTCTCTCGCGGACAAACTCAACTCCTTCTACGCTCGGTTCGGTGTAGACAGTGTCGCCGCTAGCCCTCTGGCTAGTGACGTCACTGGCGCACCGGCTGTTGTGGAGGGGGGGGGGCAACCGCGGGGGGGCGGGGGCGCTCTCTCGTTGTCGGAACACAGTGTGAGAAGAGCATTTATGCAGGTGAACACCAGGAAGGCTGCTGACCCAGATGGTATAACAGGACGCATACTTAAGTCCTGTGCAAACCAGCTTGCCCCGGTGTTCACCGCCATATTTAATCAATCCCTGGCGGAGTCAGTAGTCCCTGCCTGCTTCAAGATGTCTACCATCATCCCTGTACCGAAGAAACCCTCCCCAACATGTCCAAATGACTACAGACCGGTGGCACTCACCTCTGTGGTCATGAGATTTTTCGAGAGGCTGGTCAAGGACCACATTTGTGCCTCCCTCCCCAGTGATATGGACCCTATGCAATTTGCATACAGGACAAACAGGTCCACTGACGACGCGGTCTCCCAGGTACTGCACAGCACTCTCTCCCACCTTGACTGTCAGAAGGGGGGCTATGTGAGACTGTTGTTCATTGACTACAGCTCAGCGTTCAACACCATAGTCCCCACCAGACTGGTGGACAAGCTGATCGAGCTAGGTCTGAGCTCCGCCCTGAGCGCCTGGGTACTGGACTTTCTGAGTGAAAGACCCCAGGCGGTCAGGGTGGGGGGTCAGACCTCCAACACCATCACCCTGAGCATCGGGTCCCCCCAGGGCTGTGTTCTAAGCCCCCTGCTGTACTCACTCTACACACACGATTGTGTGGCCAAGTTCAGCTCCAACTCCATAGTGAAGTTCGCAGACGACACGGTGGTGGTGGGGCTGATCTCGGACAACGACGAGAAGGCCTACCGGGAGGAGGTTGAGGTACTGGAACGTTGGTGCCAGGACAACAGCCTGCTCCTGAACATTGGTAAAACCAAGGAGCTGATCGTGGATTATAGGAGAGGACAGCAGGAGACACACACACCACTGATGATTAACGGGGCTATCGTGGACAGGGTGAGCAGCTTCAAGTACCTGGGGGTCCACATCTCAGAGGATCTGACATGGTCAACACACATAGACACAGTAGTAAAGAAAGCGAAGCAGCGCCTCTACCACCTGAGACAGTTAAGGAAGTTCAGAGTATCGGGGAAGATACTCCAGTCCTTCTACTCAGGAGCTGTAGAGAGCATCTTGACCGGAAACATCACTGCCTGGTATGGGAACAGCACGGCACAGGACAAGAAGGCCCTACAGAGAGTGGTGCGCTCAGCCGAGCGTACCACGGGTATCGCGCTACCTCCCCTGCAGGCTCTATACAACAAGAGGTGCAAATCCAGAGCCTGCAGGATAATGAAAGACCCCCACCACCCCAATAACAGCCTGTTCCAGCTGCTGAGGTCAGGCAGACGCCTGCGAACCCCAGCTACTAGGACGGAGAGGCTTAGGCTAAGCTTCTTCCCCCAGGCCATCAGAGCCTTGAACAATGAACATTGAGAGACACAGAAACTGAACTATCCACACACAAGCACACACAAGCACACACACGACACGCACGCTGAGCACGCTCACACACTAGCAGCCACTTTAACACTCATGCCGCACACACGCACACTTATGGCCAGAGGAAAGGCCACTTTAAATTAGTAAAACAACAGGAACAGTGTATTGCACTACTAAAGCTACCTAGCATGTCCTATATGCTCTGTAAATACTATGTACAGATACCGAGATGGCACACCATGTTACCTGTTTATTGCACTGTTGTTTTATTGGATTCTATTATATGTTGTACCACTGTATTTTTATTGGATTCTATTATATGTTGTACCACTGTATTGCACATCGTCGCGGGCAAGACCAGCCGCATTTCATTGTATACCTGTATGCCGTGACAATTAAAACTCTTGACTTGACTTGACTTGACTTGACTTGACATTAATCCCCCACACCAGGTTTACATTTGAAGTCAAATCCCGTTTCACACAATCAAATGCGTGGTGAGAGAATCACACTGACTCACACCTCATCACTGCTCTGTGCTGCGTAGTAGAGCCAAGTGCAGCAGGAATGCCCAGTTAGGTTCTGTGATAATATCCCTACCAATATGTTGTGACTTTTTATTATTATTAACGAATTTGCTCACTGTTAATGGCTTGTAATCTTGAGGGATCATTTCAATTATTGAGAAGATGTTGTGAATTGTTCTGCTCATAAACCACAATGTTCCTATTTTACACCTGGGTATTACATAATTTTTTCACAATATTATTTCTGTCTTGCGAGGTGTTACTATGATACACTACATTCCTTGTAGTTATGATACTATATGATTCTATGAGACGTTATGACTTTTTATTTTGTATTATAGCATATTATTAACTATTATACAAATATAATAACCATTGTTTTAAAACACGTAACCTATCTATGCACTATTATATCTACATGTATACAGTAAAGCAGTAGAAGCAGCGATCGAGTTATAATCTGTTGTTGTAAACAATGACAATCTATCATAGACACAGAGCTTAACAGGAAGTGCCCCTGTAATTAAGAGCTATTTTTCACGGCGTGGGGCGTAGTATTAGTTTTGTGTTTGTGGCTGCCATGCTTCGTCTGTTTCCCACACACACACACACACACACACACACACGCACACACACACACACACACACACACACACACACAAACACAAACACACGCACACACACACACACACACACACAGTCTTGGACACGTCTGGGCTTCCACCTCTCTTACGCGCGGCCCCAGGGTCCCTCGCGCGGAACACCGGGTCATTAGGGCTGGATGGCTGCCTTGCGGGGGGGGGGGAGGCGTCCCGCATGCTGCCACTCTTGCTCAATAACAGGACCCTTCTCTTCGCCTCTTCCCTGCTCATCCTCCTCCACACTATATCTCTATCTCACTCGCCCACAACAGGTCCTGCCAGCCTCCCTCCCTCCCCGACCGCCCTCTCTCTTCTACTCTCCCTCTCTCACGCTATCTCCCGACTCCGCCTCGCACTCGTTTTCTCTTTCCATTTATTTTCCTCTCTCTCTTTCCCCATCTCTTTCTTTCTCTCCCCTCTTTCCCTCTCTCTCTTGATCATTCTCTCTATTCACCTGTCTGAGTAGCACTCTTCTTCTTCTCCATCTGTCAATTCAATTCAGTTGTGCTTTTCATTGGCGTGACAGGAACAAACCAGTGCTGCCAAAGCAACGGTACAGTACTTCCCTTGAGGAAATATCATAAATATTGACAGATCATTAACAATAAACTCTGTCTACCCTGTACAGCAAAGAAGATGTTTATTCCATCCCTGCATATTCTCTGTATATTCTATTTATTACACTCATATATATCCGGACACTTCTCTATTTCTCGATTATATTTCTTACCGTCGCCCCCCATTGTATTTGTGCATTACCTCCAACACCTCTCTGCATGTACCATTTACATAATTCTCAATAAAACAAATTCAAAATACACTTATATTATTGGGGTTGATGTTGTCCTCTTGTCAATAAGCCTCACTCTGGTCCTGACAATATACAGTACATAGATTACCTACTGCAAGCACATTATAATCAAAAGTCATTCATTGCATCTGTCTCTCACTCTGTTTTCATCTCCCTCTCTCCACCCTCTCTCCCTCTTTTTATCTGTTCCCCCTCTCCCTTCATCCATCTTATCTCGCCTTTCTCCACCTCACTATTCCTCCTTCCATCTACCTGCCTCGCTCTCTCTCCCTCCCATCTACCTGCCTCGCTATCTCTCTCTCCCTCCATCTCTCTTCCTCTTTCCATCTCCCTTTCTCTCCCTTCCTCCATCACCCCCCCCCCCCCCCCCACACACTCTTCTCTCCCCTCCCTCTCCATCTCTCCCTCTCTCTCTTCGCCCTGTCTGTTTCGCTCCTGGATAACATCCAGTTACCACGTAGACTCGCCTGTGGACAGAAGCGCCTCCCTCCCTCCCTCCCTCCCTCCCTCCCTCCCTCCCTCCCTCCCTCCCTCCCTCCCTCCCACACACACAAATTCTCTCTCTCTATCTCCCTTCTGTCTATTCACTCCCTAGCCTCTAATGACCTTGCTCGTTGTGGCTGATGCTCGTGGGCGGTTGGCTGCGGTGTTGGTAGTGGTGGTGATACCGGAGAGTAGGTCCCTGAAGCGCCGCAGGAGATGAATGATTCATTTGCACATCTTTTTCATTTGCACTCGCTTTTCTGAATGGGTCACATCCGTAGGATTTCAATTGCAGGAGCGGCCATTCCCCTTTCAAATCGACTGCACTTTCTTGAATGGTCGTAGGACACTCACTTCACCTTGAAGAATGCATTTGAAAGTGACCATTGTATATTTCTGGGTGCTGGATTCCAAATGCCCTGTATATGGGGAAAGTCAATTTCGTGGTGTATTTTGGCTGGTGCACCTTAACACATTGAGTGCCAGCAGGGGGCGCACTATTCATCGCTTGAATGCCAGCCTTTTGGGACTGATTTTCCGATATTTCATGATTTTCACTATTCTATGTGTCTAATACGCCCGTCGCTTATCAATGACTTGCTTGCAGTCAACATGTACGAAACGGATAGTCATTTCCGTTTTATACCGTTTTGAAAAACGAACGTTTTTGAAAGTTTCTAGAAAAAAAAAGATTCCGCAGGAATCGCCCTTTAGTGTAATACACACAACACGTTGTCATTTTCCGGCTGATTTATTAATCGTTTTCAAATAAACGCTAGATTATCGATAGTATGTGTACTTATGCACGCTAGAGAAGCGGGCTGAAAATCGATTATCTATGACCTGGTCAGCGCTAACGTCATATACACACAGGGGACACGTTGTGAAATATGTGAAAAAAACATCTGATTACCCCAAGACTGGTAAAATAGATTCCTTACCTCAGATCAGATGTTCTGCAAAAAGATTATTCCAATTCCTGATCGCCATTCCAAATATCGATCGTGTTTATTGATCCAACGTTATGTACTCGAAACACATAATCCACGCTGCTCTGAGGGTCCCCAATGAATGCAGTAGTCTCGGGTTACATGCCTGAGAAGTAGAATGTGGAATACAGAGTTTTTTTTTCACATGCATTTTCATTGAGTCCATTCCAATGGGTGCAATACCATCCGGGAGACGATAGGGGGCGGTATTTGCCCTTTTCGAGATATCTCGTCGTTGGCACTCAATGTGTTAAAATTGGTGGTCACTAATAATAATAAAAAAGGTACTGTAATCTCTATTTTAAGTTAGGGTGCGATGTGAGGTTAGGGTTAAGGTATGTTTTGGGTTTATAAACAATGATTTAGGTGAGAATTAATGCAAGTTCCGTCATTGCAGTTTGGCCAACGAGTAACGTCCCTTAACTCATTCCCCGCCAACAACGTTTATATACGTGATTGGCCGCCAACCGTTGAACGCCAACCACGTTATTTGGTCCGTTTTCCTTTTTTTCGATGTTAATATTCTATTCAATGTCACAGACCCGTATGTTGCCGTTAGTGCTGAGGGTGCAGTACCGGTCAGATCCTGCCAGGTGGCAGTATCGAGAGTGCAGTAAACCCTGTTCCAGACCGGGTGTTATGTTTAAACCGCTCCGGGCGCAGTTTTTTAGTACAGGGAAGCCTAGGCCTTCACTCGATCGCATTGAATCGTTTTCGGGACAATCGATGCATGTGTTGTGCTGGATTATGTCGTGGACCAGATGGACATAAAATTAACCAGATGGCGATCAAACAATTAGAATATTCTTTTTGGATTACCCCCGACCTCAGCCTCCCAGGAATAAGCCCGGATCATTCTGAAACTATACTTATAGTCACCACGGGATAACACGCAAACGTATTCATGAAATTTGTTTTTCTTTTTTGCATCTTGGACAGAAGATAGTTACTGTCAATTGACCATAGTATTGTATCCAGGGCTTGACGTTGACACCTGCCCACCTGCCCAGGGCTAGTGAAAATGCTGAGTGGCTAGTGACTTTGGAAAACCACTAGCCACAGTGGCTAGTGAGCCAAAAAGTTAACGTCAAGCCCTGCATAGGTGTGTCAATGATAATGTTCACGGCATTTGGAGTAATATAATTGCTAGGTTCAACACAGCCAAGGCATAGGTGTGTCAATGATAATGTTCACGGCGTTTGGAGCAACAATGTAATTGCTAGGTTCAACACAACTCTTCCACATCTACACCCTCCATCTTGTCCCAGTCAGCCGTTGCCCCAACTGGAGCTCCTTTTGCGGCTGAGTCACTGGTCGCAGGCAGTAGTAAACAATGGAGTCAACAGTCAGAAGCACAGTTGTACAGTTGGCGTGTAGCAGTATGATTACAATGATACTGTCCCCAGCAGGGGTTAGTGAAGAAGAAATTACCTATATTTATTACTTTTTGGGTGGGGGCGCGAGTGTGGGGATTTTTGGCTAGTGAAAATGCTGAGTGGCTAGTGACTTTGGAAAACCACTAGCCACAGTGGCTAGTGAGCCAAAAAGTTAACGTCAAGCCCTGATTGTATCCATAGCTATAATATAGAATATAGATATAGCTCTACAAACAAGGTGACGCACTCCTATCTTTTAAAGTGTGGCCTAGCTAGAACAGGATGAGGCCAATGGAACTTAACATAATGACCTTGGACGGGTCTTGTCTATACACACGAGGGAAGGTCTCTTATATCCACGCTTTTTGTGGTGACGTCTCTCTCTGGAGATAGTGTAGCATTGGGGGGAAATAGGAAAACAATGCAGAATTGACATACTGTAGTATGTTAGACATTTCTTGTGTGTGTGTGGTCACTTGAAACATTAATTTGGCACTCGAGGAGCTGACAAGTGTAAAGAAAGAAAGAGAGAGAGAGCAACACAGAGATGGACATGTCCGATATAATAGGTGAATGGCTGGGAATAGCAAGAGGAAACTGTAGGTAATGTGATGCGTGTCCACGGAGGACAGTTTAATCTATTAGTATTGTTTTAGGTGATATATTGATTCACCCAGCCCTAATGGGATTTTGTCCTAGTCACATTAGCTATATGCAACAGGGTGAACCGGGGTTTGTTGTTTTTATTTGGATCTTGGAGTGTGCAGTGCTTTTTATTTAGCATGTCTTTAGATTTGTTTTGATATTTATTCCTTGGTTTGCTGTGCTTTTATAATGCATGTTTTTATTTTATTTGTGTTGTAAATTGTTGTTCTTATTTTTGTCTTTTTCCACCAGGGCCTACAGTATCTCAATGAAATGCAAGCCACATTCACCTCAATTTCGCAAACTAAATTGATTATGTCGATTTTCACTATTGCCATGCCTGCAGAGGAAGTTGCAGCACAGTTGTGTAAAGACCAATAATCACATGATGATGCTGAGGAGTCATTGTTCCCTAATTAAAACGGGGTGAGTGCATCCAGGCCGAGAGCCAATGTTGGCACGATTGGCAATCTGAAGACAACGTTGACCCACTGCTGGCAAGGTCATATCGTTTTTTACATGTGTGACGTTCGGTAAGACTGCCCATTTTAAACAACCTTGCCAGTTGGAAAGGGTGCCAATAAGTACTTCATGTCAGGTGCTTTTCAAATGATAGGAAAATACATTCCAAGAGAATCCCCCACTGGGGGGAGCTTGAAGTGCTGAAAGACGATGGACGCGCTGGAGAAAAGCCGCAATTAATCCTTCAACACCACCAAGTCGACGGCCTGGGCATTGAACTGGCCCAACTCCCGGAAATGTCCGAGGTACTGATGACTTTTTCCGACGTTCGCTTGCATTATTAGACTAATAAGTAATTTGTTTGCGTTGCCAAGCTTGTTGATAGCCTACTCCATTTGAAATTACATAGTAATGCCAACGAGACATCTTTAGGAAAAGAAATTCTACGCCAAGTTCATTGAAATCGATATAAAAGACCCTAGAATTGTATGTATTCATCCTATATTTTCCCGACGGTGGCTGCGGGCACATCACAGCCATGGCAATATTCATGACATTCCACGGGTTCTCGTCTATTATTGCTTAATTATGGTAAGTGCTGCAAATAATAAAATATTCATATGTATAAACAAACCTTATTGCACGTAGTAGCCTACTAACATAAAACTATCTTGCCTGTGTGGCGTACATGTACGGTGTGTACAAATAACTAGCATGTTTAGCATTTATGCACGCCAGCATTTGTTATTGTACTATATTATGTTATGACACACAGCCTGCAAAACAGCTCTGCCCCAAGTGCCTTATATCTCACCTCTGCAACCAAATTAGTAAAAAGAAAATTACTTTCTAACTAACGGTACTAAAATGTTATTGAATGTATGCATATTATCATAATTAACAATATATTAAACGGGCACTTGCCAAAAGAAACAATGCTGATACAGTATATGTTGCACATAATCTCACACACATCCAAAAACTCCAAACAGTTTTGCACACATTCATTTAGTTTGACAGTTATTGAGAGTAAATTAATTTGAATACAGCCACCAGTGATGTCATCAGGGACATTACATCCTTGTGGTGTGTTGCTCCATGAAATGATGACGGATGATGAAAGATGAAAAAATAGCAATACCTTGTCTTATAGGGACAGCTAACTTATAATTTCATGGAGCTTTAATTAACACAACACAAGGATCCAATGTCCCCGATGACATCACTGGTGGCCATTATCCAAACAAAAAACGATTTACTCTCAATAATTCAATACTTGTAAACTAAATTAATGAGAACTGTTTAGAATTTTTGGATGTGTGTGAGATTATGTGCCAAATAAATCGACATTGGTACACTTGACATCTCCTTTAGAGTTTCTAGTTGCGTAACATCAGGAAGGTTAAAGGCCACTGAAGTCAACCTACTCAGTAACAAGACTTTCTAAACATATCTTCCATGTGAGAAGTTGTGAAGTTGCTACACACACCGTCACCACCGCCAAACAGATAGTCTCCAAGGGATTATAAACTTGGCACATTCCAATATACATTTTTTTCTAAATATATTTTAAGACATTTCTGCTTTACTATATAGATACAGTAGTAAAGAGACAGGAAACATGGAGGATGGAGATAGAATAACATGGAACAAAGGTCACAGATCATGTTAGAACCTAGGACGTTGCAAGTATATGGTATAAGCCTTAAGCCTAAACCACCATGATGGCCCCACACTCCAACATTTGACAATGTGGAGAGAGCGAAAGAGAGAGAGAGAGTGAGTGAGTGGTGGACAAGGTCAAAACGCTGTCATGATACGTTGGAGTGATATAGCAGGGGGAGGGAGGAGGAGGGGGTCTGATACAGCAGTATCAAAAGGCCTCTGGAGGGGGTGACGGCACTGCTCTGATCCATCACTGTAATGATAATCAGGCCTTTTCCGAAGGGCAAGAGACAGTGCCAGGCCACATTACTTCCAAAAAGCGCCTCTCGTGCCAACGAGCCATTTGGGCCACATTGCCTGTGAATTACGGTTTGATTACGGTGAATTACGGTGGAAAAAAAACACTTAGTCGCTTAGGCTGCTTTTTAAAAACGTACTGCTTCATAAAATGTTGGCAGAATAGAGAATGTGATGTTCTTTTTTTTATGTACAAGAAGAGAGAGGCTTCGCCAATAGTAATATTCTGCAAAAATCACACACAAAACAGACAGGCATTCCATGCCCAACAGCAGACACACTCCAGCCCTATTTATCTCTATTACGCAGTGCATGGCATCTCTTTTGGGGGAGAATGATCATTGATACCACAGGCGATGACAGGCAGGAACGCACCTCGCATGTGTTCTCAAAGGCGACGTGATGGAGAGTGGCGTGCCTTGTCCAAACGTCCCCCTTTTAGACTCATTTGGCTGTTTTTTCTTTCCTCAATATGCACATTGCGAGTCTCTCGGGCCCGATCAAGCTCTCTCGCTGGAACCGGCATGCGGCAGATGGCCCTACAGGCAGATAGTGTCCCTCCCCTCACACCCTCCTCCTCCAGCATCCATCTGAGTGTCTGAGCAGTGGGATGTGGCCGGGAGGATGTGCTGTGGGACCGGTTGTTTAGTCGGTAATGTATGACTGCAATATAATCAGCCCTGTGCTGAGGCTCATGGCAGAGAAGTGGGCCTTTGAACTTGACTTGTTTATTTTGCTACAGTCGTTGAAATAATTTGGTTGGTTGACATGAACTGCACGTTCGTGATGCATGTATTACTGATCATGACCTCATTGGGTATTTAGTTAATGAGTAAGATGTGGGTGTATCTCTGTATCTGCATGTACACTACACTACACTAATAACTTTGGGTTATGACCCTTTGCATTTGTTGTTTCCTTTTTAAGATAATGGAGAAAGGACCATCCGGACTCCGTTAGATGCAGTTTCAACAAGGTTTATTTAATACAGACATCTTGATCATCTCCTGCAGAAGATGATGAGTCCACAATGTCAACCAAAACTCGGAACCGCCTAAGAGTTAACTGCCCAAGTGTTCATACTAGTCTGTGAGATAGCGTGACTGCAATATACCTGCATATAACCCCTCATATACTTGCTGTACACCTGCACATAACCCTGTATGGTAGTGTGACAGGGTCCCTTTTCACTCCCCTCCAAACTCCCACAAATGACGGAGTACAAGTTGTTGGTGTTGCTTTATTGCCCAGCCAACCAGGGTGCAGAGGTGACATTCACAAACAGTGACATAATCAAAATAACAAAACTACTATATACTACCTGGTCTATCAGATGCGTTCCACAATAACGTCATGACGATAGACAACACGTACTGTGCGGCGCTTCCCTCAGTTACCTTCTTTGTAACCTGTAACCATTTCACTGCCACACTACCAAGCGGTTAACCCTTTCACTGCCACATTACAGACGGTTAACCCTTTACTATCACACTACCGACGGTAACCGGCTTCCCTCAGTTACCGTCACTGTAACTGATGCAGGCCAAGAACCCTTCCTTGGGCCACGCAGCCTTCATGAACAACCCAATAAATAAATATATTATAAACACAATCCAACAAATAAACATAATGCATGAATGTATGACAACATGCATGACACGATTAATGAATATGTGTGCATGTTTGATGTATTATGAAGGTATGTATGATAAGATGCATGAATGTATGTATGATAATATGTAATGAATGTATGATAATATGTAATGAATGTATGTATGATACTATGTAATGAATGTATGTATGATAATATGAACTTAATGATGGGGGGGGGGGGTTTGCAGTTCTCAGTACAATCCGAAGGGAAATTATGAATGTTTGATGTGTGTGTGTGCGTGTGTGCGTGTATGCTCGCTGCTCGGAGTCCGTGACGGAGCCGCTCCGACCGTCACAGCTAGCATTTACTATAATGCTGTATATTTATTCACACCGCATATATACCTATCCTCACCTGTCTGTACTTACGTGCACATAGTCCCTTACTATATCTATATCTGTACATATCGTACTCTTATTAGTTACGCTGCTGGTCAGTAGTAGTCATACTGTCTCTATTTATATAATACAACTCTGTACATACATCTGATTAGCACTACACTCAGTAGTACTAATTTGTATATTTTGTACCCAGTTTAACCACCTGCACATTGTATATTGCTGTTGCACTTTACTGCTACATTTGCACTCTGGTTGGATGCCAACCTTCCTTTCATTGTACTGTACTTGACACTTTACCCTTGTATTGAACTTTTAGGTTGTCTGGTATCTGAAATATAGGAAAGATAACAGACACACCTTTTCTAGTTACAGTTTTCCAGCTGAAATAACAAACACACGCTGTTTGAAAATATACCACACAATGTTATTTCACAATGCCTTAGATAAGTAATTCATGCTGCTGTATTCAAGAGTCCGGTTAAAGTAAATTATTACGGTTGGTTAGTTGGTGTATGAATACAAATAAAAAAGACAGCTGTGATAACATTTTTGATTGTATTTTATTATGTATATGTGGTTCATTGCTTTGAATAAAAATAAAACATTTCAATTTGTGAGAGTGGAATTAAGCCCAAGAACTGATTGTAGGCTTCCCTCTGTGTACCTTGTTTTAAGTTAAGTTAAGTTGAACCTTTATTAATCCCCTTGGGGAAATTAATTATTTTTGACCCGTCCTAACTATCTAGGAGCAGTGGGCAGCCACAGTGAGGTGCCTGGGGACCAACACCATTTTTTTTTATCTACTTTTTCTCCCATTTTTCAATTTTTTCTGCCATCCCAATTTCGTATTGTCCAATTCTACCCTCCCCTGTCTCGAACGTTGCTAGACTATGCCTCCCACAGGCCGGCTGCAATGTGGACGAAGCCTTGCATCACGTGTCCCCTCCGGTACACGAGGAGGCAGCATCTTTTCACCTGCACAGCGCGATCTCTCAGCGGCGAGGGTCTGCGTGGGAGGGACACTCCGCCCCCGTTGCTTCCTGATTCTGCTGTGCAGGTGCACCAACCGACCTGTAGGAGTCGCTGTCCACAACGTTTGATCCCCACCCACCAGCTTCCCACCCCTAACACTGCCAATTGCGTTAGTATGAACGACCAGCCAAGCTGGTAGCAATGCAGAGAGCTGGGCTTGAACCCAGCATCTCCTGCATTAGTGGCGAGCGCCTTGCCCACTGCGCCACTTAGCCACCCTAGATTAACACCATTTGTAATGCCAGTACCTTGGTCAAGGGCAATGGCAGGAGTATTATATACCTATTATACCTACAGTAGCATGCATGTCTTTTTTTGGTTTGGGAGGAAACCGGAGTACACACGAGGAGAACATGTAAACTCCACACAGAAAGGCCCCCTACTGGGGTTTGAACCCAGGACCTTCTTGTTGTGAGGCAACAGTGTGCAACCATCCATAAAGAACCAATCTGTAGTCCAAAAAACAAATGGATAGCCCCAGCAGTAAAAATAAGACATGAGAAATTAGACATAGTGTAAGAGACATACTGTACAGTAGCAATGAATGAATCGATTCAAAACAATAGAGTGTGAAATAATATGTGATATTAATAGAAAGCGTTAATCATAAGCTGGGGCCAGAGTGTGATGTGGTCTCTCCCTGTGGGCTCTCTGCCAGTGTGGGAGCAAGTGGCTCAATCACTGGAGAGGCTAACTGTTAAGAAACACAGTTACTCATCGATTGGCTGTGATAAGGCGGAGGGTCACATGCTATCTGTGTGTGTGTGTGTGTGTGTGTGCACTTGCACTTATATCTTTGTGAGGGCCAAAAGGAGAGAATATATGCAGACATTTTGGATAATCCTTACTTAAAAATATATATTTGGAGTATTTTAAGATTAGGCTAGGATAAGGGGTTAGGCATGTAGTGGTGAGGGTTAAGGTTAGGGTAACGATTAAGGTTAGGGTAATGGTTAAGGTTATTGGCCATACACACCGTAAACCATCCCTGAGCATCACAAGACAATCTCTCAGGTGGAACCCCCAAGGGAAAAGAAAGAGAGGCCGACCACGAAACACCTGGCGCAGAGACTTGGAAGATGATGTCAAGAAGATGGGACACACCTGGGGCCAGCTGGAGAGGTTGGCTCAGGATCAGGATGATTGGAGAACCCTTGTTGACGGCCTATGCCCCAAACGGGTGTAAAAGGCTTAAGTAAGTAAGTAAGTAATGGTTAAGGTGAGGGTTAAGGGTAGTGTAACAGTTAAGGTGAGGGTTAAGGGTAGTGTAACAGTTAAGGTGAGGGTTAAGGGTAGTGTAACAGTTAAGGTGAGGGTTAAGGGTAGTGTAACAGTTAAGGTGAGGGTTAAGGGTAGTGTAACAGTTAAGGTGAGGGTTAAGGGTAGTGTAACAGTTAAGGTGAGGGTTAAGGGTAGTGTAACAGTTAAGGTGAGGGTTAGGGTAACGGTTACGGTTAAGGTTGGGGTAACGGTTAAGGTGAGGGTTAAGGGTGTAAGGGGTTATAGCGAATAAATGTAGGCAATGAAAATAATCCTAGAAAAACAAGAATGCATGAGTGCTTGTGTGTGTGTCTGTGTACATGTGCATTTCTGGTTGAGCACACGGATATGTGAGTGCATGTGTGTTCCATTGTATGTACGTGCACGTCTCCAGGGCCGTTTCTGACCATTTTGGCGCCCTAGGCCAGTCACCCACTGTGCCCCCCCCCCCCCACACAACAAACCCTATTTCCATCATGCTGCAGTTACAATGTTACTACTAAACATAAACACACCATCACCACCACTAATATCTTTAAAAAAAAAAAAGATTTTTATTAGAACTGAATGTATCGAATTAAATAACACATTTGAAATTTCAATTATTAAAACAAACTGAACTGTACATTAAAATGATAAAACTATAAAGAATATAATTAACATTAACAAAATAATGTGTGCATTTTGTGTCAGGTGAGTCTATTATAGATCAGTTATGCATTTGTCTTCCAAATTTAACCAGACAAGTATTTGCATGTTAAGTGCAGTCAATTTGAATTGATCAGAGCCAAATTAATTGCAATGTGTTTCAATATGTTCCATAGGAGCCATATTCAACCAGACACCAACATTTGTGATCATTCACCACTTCCCTGACAGATCGGCTTGGGAACATTCACTTCTGTTTTAACAATGAAATGGGACCCTACTTTGAGCAGCCTTAAAATCGGACATGCCCTGACTTCCTTGCTGCAAAATCATCAATAATGTCATCATATGAAAGCTTGCTAGACACATCTCTGTTAATACTCATCATAGCCAGGCCATTGAGAGACCTCAAGTATGTTTTAATGGGCTTCAATTTTGATAAGCTCCTATCTGGCCCCTGTAAATGTCCTAACCCAACCCCCTCAAATGTACAGTAAATGTGCGCTAACCCAATAATATACACGAGACCCTCTTCTTGGGACCAAGTAAGGTTTCGTTGATAATCCAATGTACAGTTACCCCCACCCCCCCCAACCCAACCCCACCCACCTCCAATGTACAGTTTACCCCCCCCCTCCACCCCACCTACCCAACCTCCTCCAATGTACAGTTTCTTCGTCAAATGTATATACTCTCTTTTTTAGAAAATGTTTGTATCACAAACAATACTGTATTTGTAAATCTGGTATGTCATAAATGTATAGATGTAGCAGTATTGTCTATCTGTATGTCATGTATGTCATATATGTTATGATGAATTGAAAATGGGGGACCCTGATGTAAACAAGACGAAAGTCTTTCTCTGGTCTGCATCCCCTTAACAATTGTGTGTATTGAGCTGTATTGTACCCATTCTGCAATCTGTTAATACAATTTTCAGTCAATTCAATCAATGCAGAAGCTACAGTCACTGGAGAAGTGGCAGCAATTCTGAGGGCCACCCACATATTTGGGTACATTTCTTTCAGTTTCTTCTCCTGTAGAAAGGATAAAAGTTCCAGGGTGGTCATGTTGGCCTTGGGAAAATCTGGGAAATGTAGCATTTCCAATACAAGTTCTTTTCCATCCAGGTCTGACTGGCCATTGCAGGTGAGGGAGTTACTAGTGCTGCACACGGCTGTTTCTGCTCCTCAGTGGAAAGCTTAGGGAAGTTGATAAGCACCCCAAACTTGCTCTCAACTTCACTTAAGGTCTGAAATCACTCACACAGTAATCCAATGGAGACATCCACAACCTGGTCGAAGAAGGACACTTCCATTTGTTTCAGTGCATCACCCGAAGGGCTCATCAGGAGACTCGTAGGAGAATTGCTGTTTTGTTTTTCTCAGCCTCTTCTGCTTCAGCACAGCCTCCACATTCATCTCCTCACAGAGGTCTCTGGCAGTTCAAGTTCAAGTTCAAGTTTCTTTATTAGTTGTCATACAGAAGTACAGAATACTTTTATACAAAATGCTTCTTTCTATTACGAGACTGTGCTAGACAAAAATAGATAATTATAAAATAAAATAGGTATAGCAAGTAAAAATAGAAGTCACGTACGTGGACACAAGTGTTCAGTATGTACATATGTACAATGTTCAATGCAGAGTAGAAGTAACTGAGTTACCATACAATATACTAATATACAATATACTATATAGTGCAAAGCAGAAATGGGATGAGGTACAATTTACAGTAAGGTATAATGAGTAGTGCTGTCAAACGATTAAAATATTTAACTCGATTAATCGCATGATTGTCCATAGTTAACTCGCGATTAATCGCAAATTAATCGCATTTTTATTTTTTTTAACCTTAAACAGATCTTTTTCAAGTTCCAAGTTTTAATACTCTTATCAACATGCGAGTCAACAAATGCTTGCTTTATGCAGCCATTTAACACAAAAGGATGACCCTCATGCATTGTAAATTTGCATCAAATTCAAAACAGAGTGATGCACAAAATAACTTAAAAGAAAATAATAATTTAAAACAATGAATAAAGTGTGCATGAAATAATAGGGGAAAGAAAACGTTAGGAACTTGTTACATTCACACACACAAGGGCTGATTAATCACACCCCCCCCTCTCTCCCTCACACACACACTCTCCCAGCTCTCTTTCTCTCTTGCCCCTTCCTCATCTCTCTCACCCCCCTCTCTCTCTATATCTCACACACACACACACACACACACACACACACACACACACACACACACACACACACACACACACACACACACACACACACACACACACACACACACACACACACACACACACTTCAGAAACAAACATAGTATCAATGAGAGCATCAATAATACACCTGAGTGAAGTCTAGTAATTTTTTTTTATTTTTTTTTTTTTAGTTAATCTTGAGTTAAACAAATTAGTGGCATTAATATAATCGGGAGTTAACGCGATATTAACGCGTTAACTTTGACAGCCTTAGTAATGAGGTATGGGTTGTAGTGCAAATTCTTTACCAATAAATATAAAGTGTGTTTAGGTGCTCTAAAGCAGTGGTTCTCAACTGGTCTAGCCTCGGGACCCAACATTTTCCTTAGTCATTAAGTCGCGACCCAAAATGTTTAACCACTATGATTTATGTAAAAAAAAAATGCAGTAATACGCAATCTTTCAAAACATGAAATAAACACAAAAAAGTGCAACAAAAGTGCAACTATTGCTAAAAACCCAATGAAATAAAAGAATAATAAATAATATATGCTTCTTAGCAGATTTCTTAGCTAAACATAACATACTGTACCTACATTTGGGGGAACTAATGGGATAACTGAGTGGGCAACAAAAGTGCAACTAGGGCTAAAACCCAATGAAATAAAATAATAATAAATAATATGCTTCTTAGCAGATTTCTTAGCTTAACATAACAGGCCTAAGTTTGGGGGAACTAATGGGATAACTGGGGTTGCAACAAAAGTGCAACTAGGGCTAAAAACCCAATGAAATTAAATAATAATAATAAATAATTATGCTTCTTAGCAGACTTCTTAGCTTAACATAACAGACCTAAGTTTGGGGGAACTAATGGGATTGCAATAAAAGTGCAACTAGGGCTAAAAACCCAATGAAATAAAATAATAATAAATAATATGCTTCTTAGCAGATTTCTTAGCTTAACATAACAGACCTACGTTTGGGGGAACTAATGGGATAACTGGGGTTGCAACAAAAGTGCAACTAAGGGCTAAAAACACAATGAAATAAAATAATAATAAATAATATATCCTTCTTAGCAGACTTCTTAGCTTAACATGCAGGGAACTAATGGGATAACTGGGGATGATGTTTGCTCCTGACAAGAGTCTCAAAGTCTGGGGTGACGGTAGACAAAGCAACTCTGAGGTCATGCTCAATGTCCAATCTGTTCCTCCGTTTTGTCTTCAGCTGGACCAGAGCTGAAAAGCGACTTTCACAAAGATAGGTAGTGAGTGTGTGCGTGTGGATGTGTGTGCTGTGAGTGCATTTGATGGTTGTTACATAGTGTTATTGTTCGTTGAGCATCCTGATGGCCTGGGGATAGAAGCTTCTTCTGAGTGGCTTCAGTGGCTTGAGCAGAAGCAAATCCGGTGCTTCTGTAGCTTATCTAGACGCTTCATATCTGATACCAGCCTGATATCTTTAGCTTTAAGTACCTGGGGGTCCACATCTCAGAGGATCTGACATGGTCAACACACATAGACACAGTAGTAAAGAAAGCGAAACAGCGCCTCTACCACCTGAGACAGTTAAGGAAGTTCAGAGTATCGGGGAAGATACTCCAGTCCTTCTACTCAGGAGCTGTAGAGAGCATCTTGACCGGAAACATCACTGCCTGGTATGGAAACAGCACGGCACAAGACAAGAAGGCCCTACAGAGAGTGGTGCGCTCAGCCGAGCGTACCACGGGTATTGCACTACCAACCCTGCAGGTCCTATACAACAAGAGGTGCAAATCCAGAGCCTGCAGGATAATGAAAGACCCTCACCACCCCAATAACAGCCTGTTCCAGCTGCTGAGGTCAGGCAGACGCCTGCGAACCCCAGCTACTAGGACAGAGCGGCTTAGGCTCAGCTTCTTCCCCCAGGCCATCAGAGTCCTGAACAATGAACATTGAGTACCACTGTAACACTTTAGCATGAGCGGGCACACACTCAGGCCGCACGCACCCTCACTTATTGCCAAAAGGAAAGGCCACTTTAAATTAGTATTAGCAACAGTAACAGTGTATTGCACTACTATTACTACTACTGTTAACTGTCAACTGTTACCCGTCATTGCACAAATTTATTGTTACCTACTACCTGTTATTGCACAATTTTATTGCACATTTTTTTTTGTATTGGATTCTATTATATGTTATATGTTGTACCAATTGCACATCGTTGCGGGCAAGACCACCCGCATTTCATTGTATATCCGTATGCCGTGACAAATAAAACTCTTGACTTGACTTGACTATCTGATACTAGCCTTGTACCAGCCTGATATCTGATACTAACCTCTACGCCTGTACGTCACACAGCCTGAAACACACTGCTACACAGAGCTGCCTCTACGTCACACAGCCTGAAACACACTGCTACACAGAGCTGCCTCTACATCACACAGCCTGAAACACACTCCTACACAGAGCTGCCTCTACGTCACACAGCCTGAAACACACTGCTACACAGAGCTGCCTCTACATCACACAGCCTGAAACACACTGCTACACAGAGCTGCCTCTACGTCACACAGCCTGAAACACACTGCTACACAGAGCTGCCTGTACGTCACACAGCCTGAAACACACTGCTACACAGAGCTGCCTGTACGTCACACAGCCTGAAACACACTGCTACACAGAGCTGCCTGTACGTCACACAGCCTGAAACACACTGCTACACAGAGCTGCCTGTACGTCACACAGCCTGAAACACACTGCTACACAGAGCTGCCTGTACGTCACACAGCCTGAAACACACTGCTACACAGAGCTGCCTCTACATCACACAGCCTGAAACACACTGCTACACAGAGCTGCCTCTACATCACACAGCCTGAAACACACTCCTACACAGAGCTGCCTGTACGTCACACAGCCTGAAACACACTGCTACACAGAGCTGCCTCTACATCACACAGCCTGAAACACACTGCTACACAGAGCTGCCTCTACGTCACACAGCCTGAAACACACTGCTACACAGAGCTGCCTCTACATCACACAGCCTGAAACACACTCCTACACAGAGCTGCCTCTACGTCACACAGCCTGAAACACACTGCTACACAGAGCTGCCTCTACATCACACAGCCTGAAACACACTGCTACACAGAGCTGCCTGTACGTCACACAGCCTGAAACACACTGCTACACAGAGCTGCCTCTACGTCACACAGCCTGAAACACACTGCTACACAGAGCTGCCTCTACGTCACACAGCCTGAAACACACTGCTACACAGAGCTGCCTGTACGTCACACAGCCTGAAACACACTGCTACACAGAGCTGCCTGTACGTCACACAGCCTGAAACACACTGCTACACAGAGCTGCCTGTACGTCACACAGCCTGAAACACACTGCTACACAGAGCTGCCTCTACATCACACAGCCTGAAACACACTGCTACACAGAGCTGCCTGTACGTCACACAGCCTGAAACACACTGCTACACAGAGCTTCCTCTACACCTGTACGTCACACAGCCTGAAACACACTCCTACACAGAGCTTCCTCTACACCTGTACGTCACACAGCATGAAACACACTCCTACACAGAGCTTCCTCTACACCTGTACGTCACACAGCATGAAACACACTCCTACACAGAGCTGCCTGTACGTCACACAGCCTGAAACACACTCCTACACAGAGCCACCTCTACGCCTGTACGTGTTTTCTATTCTGGAAATGATAGATATTTTAGTTGATGAAATATTTTAGTTGACGAAATATTTTTTCATTTCAGTGTCACAGTATGACATCGATCTCCCTCTCCAGCCATTGGCGCTCTAGGCGATCGCCTAGCTCGCCTATGCATAGAAACGGCCCTGCACGTCTCTGCATTTACTAGAGGGCGTCACGCAGAGAGGGGAAGTGTGCAGACATCCTCACTTGGAGAATTGCCTAACAGTTTGCCAACCTGCAATGTACTGCTTCCTGTTGTCCATCTTGGTTCACTGCAGAAATTGCTGTCAATAATAATAACACAAGATGTCCACTAACTAATCACATACAGTATGTTCAGGGTGTGTTAAAAAACAATGTTTTTTTTATAATTATACCTGTATGTAGGGTTGGGAGTATATGGTGGGATTTGGTTGTTCTAGCACAAATTGCAATATGATTTGATTTTTTGTGGCACGATGATGGTGCTGCTGCAGGGAATAATCATTGGATTGGGTTCAAATGTCTATAGATTTCAGATGTGTGCATATTGTTGATGACCATGGCGGTGTACCTTCCAGCCCTACAGAGGCTCAGGAGGTAGAGCAGTCATCTGGTAATCCGGAGGTTCCCAGTTTGATTCCCGCTCCTCCCAGGCAGCGTGTCGAAGTGTCCATGAGCAAAACACTTAACCCCTAATTGCTCCCGATGAGCAGGTTGGCACCTTGCATGGTTGCCTCCGCCGTTGGTGTCACGGATGTGGTATTGAACCCAATATGCAGACAGAGACAGAACTGGTGCAAACCCAATAAGGGTACGTTTAATGGATGGTCAATGTCCAGGTACACGGGGGAGGTAATCAGACAGGCGGGGTCAGAGCAGGGGCATGTGTCGTCAACCGGGCATGAGTCAGAGCAGTTCCTTGTGAGCCAGGCCAGTGTCTCCAGGTCTTAGCTGGGCAGGTCAGTGTCTGCAGGTCTTCGCTGTGCAGGCTAGGAGAGAGGATGGGAATGCAGTTAGACAAGGTCAAAGAACGAGAGATCCAGGCAAACAACTAGAAGTAACAGAATAATGAACACAAGCAATATAACATGACTGGTAATGAGAGTTTACGATCTGACAGCTTCTCCACCAGTTGCGTCGTTAGCCCTGGGCTTCTCCTAGCCCCGGATCTAAAAAAATAAAATAAAAATTGTTTAAATTTTTTTTTTTCAGCATCCCCATTGTCTGTGCTGAATTTTTGTTAGTGTTTGGTATTTTTTGTTGGTTTTTAGTACTTTTAAACATCCATTTTTAGTAAGTAGTTTTCATTTGATCCTATAATTTTTTCATTATTATTATTATTATTATTATTATTATTATTATTATTATTATTATTATTATTATTATTATTATTATTATTATTATTATTATTATTATTATTATTATTATTATTATTATCATCCAGGAGGGAAAAGACACTTTGGATAGTAGGGACTGCATCTCTGCCTGTCCTGACCAGGAAACACTTTGCAACTGTGATCTCCTCTGGCAATAGTTGGATATTGTAATGTGTGGCGAGGGGTTGCAGCAATTCCACTGAGAGAAACTGGTCTGAGGCTGGATAACATGCCTGTATGCCTCTCATAAGTTGTTATCCAACTCATGAGAACCTGCTCTCAAGCTCTTGCAGCATTCTGTCGACGACTGGATAGAACAGTCTCTGTCTCAGCTGATCTCCTGAGCTGAGGTCTGAGCTTGTGCCACAAGATGACTCAACTACATACTCGTCCATCCTTTTCTGCTTCCTCCTTTGGCTGGTAGTATGTTCCTCAATCCAAAGGCCATTACATATGGCCTTTGTCCTGTCATACATGTCCACTGCCATCTCTGAGGTGCGATAACCTTTGAGTGTGTCCTGCACTGTGCTTTTAAATAGTACAGATATTGGAGATGTGCACTTTAACGCAGCAGCACCTGGAGCCATCCATACCCATGTCCAGTGTCCTATAATAAGCTTTAATCGAACCCTGGTTCATTTCCTCGGATAGTCCGGTTGGTTTGGGGTGGTGTGAAAGCTCATTCACTCTTGCAAGTGAACCCTGCTGCGGTTCATTTGAGATGTGAATGCAAAGCGGACCAAAGGCAGGAAAAGACCCAAAAATCTAATATTTTTTTTATGAGAAGACTGAAACATATGAAACACACAATACAGTTTTTTTTCGATTGCCTAAGCATGATTTTGAAAACGGGGCCCGGTGTTTCAAAACACACAATTAGCACAACCACACACACAATTATCAGAACACCTCAGATCCTTTGCTAAATTAAACACTTGTCAAAACCATACACTAATTTATAAAAACTACATTTTGTTACCATATGAAACACACGTTTCATATGACTTAATTCTGTTTGAACCAGTTACACACACTGCTGTGCTTAACCTAAAACACATTTAGCAATTCTACTTCTCAGTGATTAGAGTACTGTAAGTGAAGTACGCAGAGAATGTGCAAATATACAATAAATTCACCAAACGCTACACAAGACCAATGCTGTAGACTGATGAAAATATAAATTATTTATCTACATATACCCAAAATCAATGATGCAGACTGATGAAAAAAATTACATTTTCTCTCCATATACCCAAATCAATGATGCAGACTGATGAAAATATAAATGTTCTCTCCATATAACCAAATCAGTCAACATTTCAACATGGAGAATCACAACAATACATGTCCCAGTTTTCATGCTACTATGTGCATAACACTGTAAGCTCAGCAAGTATCAGACAAACATAAAATACTGTATCCAGTACAGGTTAAAATTACAGTAAAACAATTTTTTTTTGAAAAAATTTAAACAGAAAATACTAGACATTATCTCTTTGCCTAGCTGGATCTGGCAAGATAATTTTTTGTTGTGATTCTCCATGTTGACTGATTTGGGAAAATGGGAGAACATTTATATTTTCATCAGTCTGCATCATTGGTTGTCTTGTGTAGTGTTTGGTGAATGTATTGTATATTTTCACGTTCTCTGTGTACAGTACTTCACTCTCCTTCCATTTTGGTTGAAGACAGGTGAACTCACCTGCTGCATTTTTATAGTGCTTAAACCTGATTGGTGTATCTACAATTAAGCAATGGTGTGTTTGTGCATCTGATATTGGCTCATATGTGTGGTAATTTGACATTCTGTGTCTAATGTATTGCAAGTGTGTTTAGTGTTTTGCAAATCACTGTGTGTATTGTTTTGCAAAAAGTGTGAGGCTGACATTGTAGGGGTGCAAATCTGGGCCTATATTTTGCTCCTTGAGTGTAAGGTTTTGATAATTGTGTAATACTTTTGATTTGAGTGTTTATGCAATTGAAGAAAACTGTAAAGACTAGAGATGAACTTTTGTACATAGGCTGTGCATATGTTTGTTTGTTTGTTTGTTTATTTGCTTATGTGTATGATTCTTAACTGTGTTTTTATTTTGTTATTGGTGTATATGTGTGTATGTATGTATAGTATATGTATATATATTATATATATATATATATATATATATATATATATGTGTATATATGTATATTTGTACTCCTGTTGAGGCTTCTTGGACCAGACCAATGTTTTATCTGGCTAAATAAAGGTTAAATAAATAAATAAGAAACTGATGATTTGGTCCTGTTAACTTTGAATTTTCTATGGGGACTGCCCAGATCCCTCTCATGGACCTGGACCTCACTTTGAGAACCTCTAATGATTCTAGTTATTCAGTATTCATCTCTAATTACTCTAAAATTGTGTATTTCTGTGTTAAAAAAAAATAAATAAAAAACCCGGCTGAAGCCCCCAATGTTTTCTAACCCGAAAAACGGCCCTGTTCTCCACGTCTGGGGCGGGGTTTATATACCATGATGTACTCTGCCCACAGACCTCAGATCAGCTGCCTCGTTGACACCACAGCTGCAGCTACTTGACCATAATGAGAGCGGGAGAGGGGGGAAGAGAGACAGAGAGAGGGAGTAGCACTGGCAGGCTGGAACCATGACAGTAGGTGTGTGAATGTGTGAGTGAATGGGTAAAAATGTGAGGAACAAATTGTAAAGCGCTTTGGATAAAAGCACTATATAAATGCAGCCATTTACCATTTACATGTAACGTTATACATTTACATTTGTGTGTCTGTTTACAAACATGTTATGGTTTGGAAGCAGCTATGAGCATGTTGCAATTATGTATATATATATATATACAATGTAAATAGACTGGACTGCATTTTTATAGCGCTTTTATCCAAAGCGCTTCACAATTTATGCCTCAGATTCACACACAGATGAGAGAGGCAACCATACAAGCGCCAAGGTGCTCATTTAGAGCAATTAGGGGTGCAAAAAGTGTCAGAACTTTGAACCAGGAACCTTCCGATTACCAGACAACCTCTCTACCTCTCTTATTACGATTCCTTCCTGTAAATTCAGACCTTCCAGAAATAAAATAAAAAAATAAATCATAAAAAATAAAAAAGGTTACAGATGGTTAGAGGCAGCCATGTTGAAAGAAATATAACTACACAGGACATTCCATGCAAGGCTTTTATCGGTGCTGCGTGCTGGTATCACAAGTACAACTGCAGGAGAATATATTACTGTAAAACAATATACTGTTCATACCGTGCTTTATTTCTCCCCACACCAGAAACCAACGTTTGTCCTCATGCTGGAGGCTTCTTCAAGTCTCGCCCTCCTGTGTTGAAGAAGCACCACCATGATACGCCATGGTTGTGTCATTACTAGTTAGCATTATTTCAACACATCTTTTTAAAGACTAGATTTATTTTTCTCAAAGTACTGTTTTCTTAAAGGGGAATTCCAGTATATTTTAAACCTGGACAACAATTTTAGTAATTGGTCCAGTATTGAGAGAGATCGTTTTAGCCAGCAGCCGCAAAACAGGCTACAATATAATCAAACAGGGCAAATGTGCATGTCAAAGTACGTCCACTAAAAGAGCCACTTTTTGTTGCCACTGACACTCAGGTGTCATTATGTGTCTGACAACAGTATGTAAAGGATTCCTACAAAGATAGACCTCAGAATGTAAGAGATTAATCCCATTATGTTGTGAAAGATATTCCTTTTTTTATTGTATATGTAAGCCTTTCAATCGCTAAACAAGAAGAAAGTTCATTAATCCAAACAATTTGCCCACCGGCACTTTGGCGACCGCTAGTGGCTTGGGTGTGCATATTTTGTAATACAATATATATATCGAATTGAAGGCTTATTTGTTGCCTGTCAATAGTGACAAAATCCGTTCAGCGGTTCTCGAGTTACATGCGCCGACTCTTGGCGCAGTAGTTCCGTCAATCTAGATCCGATCTCGAAAATGATTGTGGATCGTTGTAGCCAATGAGTGTGGCTTTCCAATGAAAACCCACGTGGGGATGTATGAATAAAAAAAACAAAAAAAAAACGTTTAAAGTTGTGTCTGTTTGTTATTAAAAATGTTTCCCCTATAAGCGACCTTGGGTTTTATGAAAGGCGTTATATAAAACGGAAGTTATTATTATTATTAAATGAAAAATAACTCTCCTTCACTCCTTTGGGTGCTGGGTTAGGTTATAATCACAATAAAGAGGTGGTGTACTATCAAATGAAATATGAAGGGCTGGACAACTTAATAAAGATATTGAATACAATTAAATGGGATATAAACTAAATTAAATATAGCACAATAGAATAGAATATAATTATGAAATCAAATATAGGCCAGGGCTGTACAACTTAATAAAGATATTGAATACAATTAAATGGGATATAAACTAAATTAAATATAGCACAATAGAATAGAATATAATTATGAAATCAAATATAGGCCAGGGCTGTACAACTTAATAAAGAGATTGAATACAATTAAATGGTATATAAACGAAATTAAATATAGCACAATAGAATAGTACAATTATAAGTGACAAATGTAATTGGAATAGGACTGTTAGGATTAGGGGTGCTGTGAGGGTGAGAATGCAATTGCAGAGGGAAGAGAGGAGGCGGAGACGGCAGGATACGGCAGGATACGTGGAAATCACAATAAGTTTACTAACAAAATCATACAAAACAACACTGAGGGGACGGGAAAACAAAGATGAACGAAAACGGGATATATAACAACTTACAGCACAGACGAACATGAAACAAGGCAAGGGGAGGCACAAAGTAGGTGAGGGTACAATGAGGGTACGGGAGACATTGACGCCACGAGGAAGTGAAGACAAACAGACACCTAAATACCAACACTAATTAACAACGATCCACACCTGGCAGGGCCAGGCCAAAACACAGAATCACAAACACAACCTAGACACAAAAAGCAATGACACCATAAACACAACTAGACACAAGGCAATGACACACACAACAACCAGACAGGGGGATGACATCAACCACAGACAGGGATGGCCCAGGATAACAAATAATTAGAAATACATTCAATTACTTGAAACCAACATAAGATGGTCACCTGCACCATCCGGCTTTGGTCACTGGAGAGAGGTAGGGAACCAATGCCAGGGGGAAGGAAATGTCCACTCTCATTTTCAGGCCCGGCCCAGCAAGGACCGGACCTGGGAACATAACAGTACCTCCCCCTCAACGGGGGGCTTCCAGACCCCGAGAATAACATCCGGACACAGGCGAAGGAGGAAGCCGGGACCAGAGACCGGGGTCCGGGAGGCTGAGCAAAAAACCCAGGAGGGGCATAGCAGCCCGGAGGGCTGAAAACGGGTGCACAAGCCCGGAGATGGGGGGTGTTGATGGGAACCGAGGCACGGAGAGGGGAGGCAGGGAAAGAAACAGGGAGCCGGAAAGGGGAGCTGGAGCCGGGAGCAGAGGCTCGACGAGAGGAGGTGGGGATGGGCACTAAGACCCGGACAGGGGGGCTGAACCTGGGCACCGAGGCCTGACGAGGGGGGGTGGGAATGGGTGCCGAGACCCGGAGAGGGGGGCTGGACCTGGGAACAGAGGCCCGACGAGGGGGGGGTGGGAATGGGTGCCGAAACCCGGAGAGGGGGGCTGGACCTGGGAACAGAGGCCCGACGAGGGGGGGTGGGAATGGGTGCCGAAACCCGGAGAGGGGAGCTGGAACGGAGGTGCCGCAGCGACGACCCCTGGAGCAGGATCCAGCGCAGACCATGGCAAATACCACGGCGAGGACCAGGGCGCCGATCACAGCGTAGGGCTGGACCAGACGGGGAGCCAGGACCAGTCGAGGAGCCAGGATCTGACGAGAAGCCAGGACCCGTCGAGGAGCCGAGATCCGGTGTAGCAGCCGGGCCAGGTGTAGAGGCTGGGCAGGACGTGGAGACCGGACCAGTCTCGGCGGCGAGGCGTGGCATAGGATCCGGCGATGAGGGACCTGGAACAGTGACAGCCGGAGCTGCGCTGACCGGAACAAGGCTGGCAGCGATGGCCGGAGCGGCGCTGACCGGAACCAGGCTGGCAGCGATGGCCGGATCAGCTGTGGAGGCTTTGCTAGCGATACTAGCCCCGCTCGCCCTCCGAGCCTTGCTAGGCCTTGGAGGTTCGCGAACTGCGGGGACTAGGCTAACCGTGCGGCCTGAAAGAGCTGTAGGGATTAGGCTAGCAGTGGGGACTGTGTTAGCTGGGGAAGGCTGGTCAGCTATAGGAGCGATGCTAACGGGCAGAACTGTGCTAGCTGGGGAAGCCTGGCTAGCTACTGGAGTGCAGCTAACGGGCGGGGCTGTGCTAGCTGGGGACTCCTGATTAGCTATAGGAGCGATGCTAACGGGCGGAACTGTGCTAGCTGGGGACGCCTGGTTAGCTATAGGAGCGATGCTAACGGGCGGAGTTGTGCTAGCTGGGGACTCCTGGTTAGCTATAGGAGCAATGCTAACGGGCGGAGCTGTGCTAGCTGGGGACTCCTGGTTAGCTATAGGAGCGATGCTAACGGGCGGAGCTGTGCTAGCTGGGGACTCCTGGTTAGCTATAGGAGCGATGCTACCGGGCGGAGCTGTGCTAGCTGGGGACGCCTGGTTAGCTATAGGAACAATGCTAACGGGCGGAGCTGTGCTAGCTGGGGACTCCTGGTTAGCTATAGGAGCGATGCTAACGGGCGGAGCTGTGCTAGCTGGGGACTCCTGGTTAGCTATAGGAACAATGCTAACGTGCGGCTGGGGACTCCTGGTTAGCTATAGGAGCAATGCTGTCCTGGTTAGCTATAGGAACGATGCTAACGGGCAGAGCTGTGCTAGCTGGGGACTCCTGGTTAGCTATAGGAGCGATGCTAACGGGCAGAGCTGTGCTAGCTGGGGACTCCTGGTTAGCTATAGGAACAATGCTAACGTGCAGAGCTATGCTAGCTGGGGACTCCTGGTTAGCTATAGGAGCAATGCTAACAGGCGGAGCTGTGCTAGCTGGGGACTCCTGGTTAGCTATAGGAGTGATGCTAACGGGCGGAGCTGTGCTAGCTGGGGACTCCTGGTTAGCTATAGGAGCGATGCTAACGGGCGGAGCTGTGCTAGCTGGAGAAGTCTGGTTAGCTATAGGAGCGAAGCTAACGGACGGGGCTGTACCAGCTAAAGACATCTGGTCGGGGATGGACATCTGAGCAGCCTCAACGGCGGTGAGGGGCTCTAGGCTGACCGTGAACCTGACACTTTTCAGCAGGCTAGCTGTATTAGCCCTCGACCTATTAATTATAATTAATGCACAGTATATTATGTCTTGTGAATTTATTGACACTGTTATTTACCAAGCACACACACACACACACACATGCACACACACACACACACGCATGCGCAAAAGCACGAGAGCTTACCAAGCATCAAGGCATTGCAACTACATCCATATTAATGTTAGGGATCTTGGAATAGTTTGGGACAGGTAGCTTGCTGAAGACTTTTACAACAAATGCGTCTATCCACAGCACGGTGCAACACACCCAGACGGATCGGACAGGGGCTTCGCATCCAATTGGGGTTGGCCATGGCAACGAGGCCGCGGCGATGTGACAGATATCACTGTTCATTGCAAAGGATGGCAGGAACAGAGCTCCCTGGGAAACCTGACAGTCTACTCGGTGGACGTTCAGGAGCAGCAGTGGCTCAAGGGGTAGAGAGCGGTCATCTGGTACTTGGAAGGTTCCCGGATAGATCCAGGCTCCATCCGAGATACTGAACCGTTAATTGTTCCCCCTAATTCTTCACAATGAGCATGTCGGTGCCTTGCATGGCTGACTCCGTCGTCTCTCTGTGTGTGAGTGAATGGATAAATGTGAGGCATAAATTGTAAAGCTCTTTGGATAAAAGCGCTGTAAATAAATGCAGTGCATTTACTGTATATTTCTAGGTTACAGTACTGTAGGTGCGGCTAGCTCTCTATCACATTGAACCCCCCATATTAACAAATTCTGCGCCGGAGCTTAATCCGCGAGATGGCGCTAGTATACGCCACCGCTGTAAGTCAATGGGGGACTGCGAGATTTGCGAGTGCTTAAAATATATCTTAAATTATAGCTATGGGTCTAATACACCCGTCGATTATCAGTGAGTTGCTTCCAGTAAACATGTACAAAACGGATTGTTTTTTCAGGTACATTTCCGTTTTATAGCCTTTTGAATATGAGTATAGTTTGGGTGCTTCTGAGTAATTCCAGAGAAAGACGCGATAATAGCGTTTTAGTGGAATACACTAAACACGTTGTAATTTTTCGCCTGATTATCGAACCTTCCTGAAATCAACGCTAGATTGTCATTATTATAGACCGGCGCCATTTAGCACAAATTTCTTTAATGTGCTAAATGGTTTGCGAAATTATGTTTTCCTAATATGTTTACATCACTGCAACTTTGTTAAGAAAAATGCTACTTATTTATAGTGCGTGTGTATACACATATATATATATATATACTGTACAATACATATAAACATACATTCCCTAAGGTTTTCTTTTTGAATGATCCTTTAACATACATCAAACAACTTTGCCTTAATCCATCATCCACAATCAGTTATATGGAAATTAGTTTTCTCTTGAGAAGCTCTTGGAAGACTAGTAAGCTATAGACCTCACATAATAGTGTTAAGACCTGCCTGGTTCCAGACAAATCTTTGCCTATAGTCTTTTAACATAGGAGTTTCTCAAGGTTTATATGGAGCCAACTAATTCTGACATTTGACGGGAGCAAATGAGACATGTGTTTTTACATTTGAGAAAAACGAGGGGAAAAAAGTAATGGGTACAAGACTGTACACAGAATACAATTGAACCGTTACTCATTTCCATGGTAACTATTACAGTATCCATATGCCTTGGCTGTGAGGACGAGTAAAGATTACGATCTAAAACGCATTTGCTCAAAGTTAAAACATTTACCTTTGTTGGTAGTAACAGCATAAGAATGAAATAATATATATCTGTCAACGATGATGAACCTACACAATACGGTGTGGCTGGTCTATAGGCTATAAGCTACAGAGGAAGCACAGTAAACACACATGGAAACACCAACCACTCACCCCCCACTCCCACTGAAGCCGCCTAGAAATCCTTGAGCAGTGACTTGTGAAGCCTGGTCTCTTGTGAAGCCTGGTCTCTTGTGAAGCCTGGTCTCTTCAGCCGCATTAGAACCGTTGAAGCACGGCATCCATTTCACTTGCGCTATTTTAATGAAATTAAGGTCTAATTAGAGAGAAGTGCAAGTATTGCTCTCACATGGTTCAGGTTCTTAACTTGGTCCTGATATTCATCTGGTGTTGCCATCCATCCCTTAATTGGCTTCCTTTCAAGTGTACAGCATGCACCCCGACACCCCTGGGTGTAGAGCCACATACAGTCCAGCCGGCGTTAATACAGTCTCTTTCTGACTTCCATGTATGTAGACAGCATGGGGTTGAATTCCTCGTTCCGCATAATGGTTGCATATTTACAGGGTTCAAATAACGACGATATTCTTGTGTGGTACACGTTGTCCTATTATCGAGTGTTTCAGTAACTATGGCAACAGGAATTCACGGACTCACATTCACAGGGCTCTGCTTAAGGAGAATGATGACAGAGTTGTTGTTTTGTCTTCTTCAAACAAACATGAAATTATGTTTTCAGGATCATTTCCTGCGTCGAATTTGGTCCTTTGTAATATACGATTTTATACGTTTTTGGTGTCTGTGTATGTGTTTGTGTTAGGAGGTGCATAGGGGCAAATTCTAAGCACATGTGTGTGTGTCTGTATGTATGAGTGTGCATGTGTCTGCGCGCGCATGTGTGCACGTGTAGGTGGGCGTCAGTGTGCAGGGGGCAAAATAGAGGCTTTGGCGAGGATGTTGTGATCATTACTATTACCGTCTTTTTTTATTCTTTTTTATCTACTTTTTTCAACCATTTTCTATTTTTCTCCCATCCCAATTTCGTATCGTCCAATTATACCCTCCCCTGTCTCGAACGCTGTTAGGCCATGCCTCCCACAAGCCGGCTGCAATGTGGACGAAGCCTTACATCACGTGTCCCCTCTGGTACTCGAGGAAGCAGCCGTCGCATCTTTTCACCTGCACAGCGCGATCTCTCAGCGGCGGGGGTCTGCGTGGGAGGGACACGCCGCCCCCGTCGCTTCCTGATTCTGCTGCGCAGGCGCACCAACCGACCTGTAGAAGTCGCTGTCCACAACGTCCGATCCCCACCCATCAGCTTTCCCACCCCTAACACTGCCAATTGTGTTAGTATGAACGACCAGCCAAGCTGATAGCAATGCGGAGAGCTGGGCTCGAACCCAGCATCTCCTGCATTGGTGGCGAGCGCCTTGCCCACTACACCACCTAGCCGCCCTCTATTACGTCTTTTAAACGTCAACGCTTTCTCTCCACACAGCGCGTCTGGCGCTTCTGCATAACTTGTGTGAGTGGCTGAAGCTAGCAAGCAGGTGCAGACTGTGGTGGCTGAAGCCAAGGTAGAGCTGGGTGTTCTCTGCCATTGTGTAATTTTGGTCCAACGAACCTGCCGCAGTTAGTTTCCACAACAAGTAGGCCTATACTGTCGCCTTTAGGGATTCAGGGCCTTGCTTAAATACACTTTGACAGGGATGGACACATTGGCAGTTGTCGGGATCGAACCTGTGGTCTTCTAGTTATGGCAACCGGGATGTCAGGCTACTCTCATCCTCATTGTGTTTTATTATTTATTTATTATTATTAATTTATTTGTGTTTGTTGTTGCTGGGATTGCTATAGTAGCTCAAGAACACAATAGGGGTCAGCGGTGGCCTAAAGTTTAGAGATGCAGGCTTGTGACCAGAAGGTTGACAGTTCAATCCTCCCGGACCGGCAGGAAAAATCTGGGCGGGAAGTGAATGGATAACGCTCTCCCCTCCCTCAATACCCATCGTTGGAAGTGCCCTTGAGCAAGCCACTTAACCCCCAAACCCCAAATCAGTGGAGCTGCACTGTGGCCAACATTAGAGGATGTGTGGTTGCATTCGGCAGCGGCCAGGTGTGACTTTGTGTAACTGAGTGTAATGAATAAGATAATCTGTTCTCAGCGAACCTACACATTTTCTTTTTTAAATACGAAATTGGTTGAAACCTGCAGAACCCTGAAGGAGATTGACAACCTCCGAAAGCAATGATGGGGCCCTGGTCTCGCACGGTTACCCGAGCGTGCCTCGTCAGTGGTCGCAAACACATCAGTGATACACATGGAAGATACTCCCCTCTTTAACTCGCAGTCATCCATCATCACGACCCGCCAGGCAACAGACGGCATGTGTCATCTCATCTCCGTGACATACCGCATCGAATCGCCCCGTACGATGACGGAGGTGCACACACCCGCACACTTAGACACTCTGCAGTCACACTGATCCCTGTTGCGGACTTTAGCGGTTTCTGATTGATCGTGTTATTTTTGAGTGCTACGAATAAAATGCCACATTAGGCTATTTTAGAGGTAAGTTGGATCCTTGAGATGAAGAACCACGTCCAAGTCTGTTCTAAAGGTTTCAGAGGAAGTATGTTTTCAAACCTAATTATCTAAAGATGGTAAGTGTTACTTAATTAACACATTAATAAGTAATGCACTGTGTACTGAAGCACTTTGTGAGCCTGGTCTGTGAAAGGTGCTATATAAATAAACTTTACTTACTTACTTACTTACTTACTTACTTACTTACTTACTTACTTACTTACTTACTTACTTACTTACTTACTTACTTACTTACTTACTTACTTACTTACTTACTTACTTACATAGTTAAAGACAGTGGAGGGTAATGTATCACATTCACACTCAAAATTATGTGGATCAAGAAAATTGAGAATCAGAGGGTCTCAAGGGTTTAATTCTTCATCTCACTCTTCCAACAACTATGATGATGGTAATGACCAAGAAAAGATGGAAATACCACAATATCAGTATCATGGTTTAAATTGGATTATACCATAATTTAGGTATGAAAGTACAAGAGATTTATTGAAGACAATATTATAGATGATGTTGGAAATATTGATTGGAGTGGTGTGTATGAGGCTGAAGACCCAGAGATGCCTGAACACAGAATGACACAGGTATCACTGACTACCACGGCAAGCCTATGGAGAACTAAGTATAACTTAATAGAAAATAATTTAATAATAGTAATTATAAATATATAATAATTATTATTTAAAAAATATTCCTGTTGTACCGAACTGTTACGTGTGGGTGTTTGTACCCTGATCAGGTGTTCCCAGTGTGATGTGTAATGTCTGGTTGTAGTCCCCTGTTCTGGTCTTGTAGTCTTTGTCGTTTCCCTCCCAGGTGTATCCATCTGTAATCAGCCCAGGTGTGTCTTGTCTAGTCTATGTGTGAGGCTGATCCTGTCTGTGCAGTCCTGTCCTTTGTTTGTTATACTTTTGATGTTATCCCTTCACGTTTGAAACCCATGGTAATTATAATTAAACGTCTTTTTGTTACTTTGGCTACCGTTTCATATTGTGTTTCATTGTCAAGACAACGAGCACTTTGGAGTAGTCAATGGTAACGTAATACGAACTGTGACAAAACCGAGGTACGTACCAAACTGTGGCTTCTGTCTACCGTTACACCCCTAATGTATACAAAACCTAAGTAGGCCCACACTTTTAAATAATGTAATGTTATTTCTCACTTTGCTTTATTGCAACTTCAGGTATAGGTTTCTGTACAAAGTCTTAATTACATTTGTGATTGACAATCTTTGTTGTGATACTTGTATGAGCATAAACATTTATGTCCTCAAAATTTGATTGAAGACAAAATAGGCCACCACAAATGTCATTTCTTTTATAATTTATTTGCCATGAATGCTAAACATTTTGTATTTCAGTTAACAAACATTGCCATCTTATTTATATTGACATTTTTGTTCTGGTAATCCACTGGAAATCCACCCCTCTGGTGGGATCAAGATACTTTTTTGGGATCAGGCTGATCCCAATCCTTTGTTTGAACTACCCGTTTTGAAGATTTGATTGAGATTAAAGCTTGGATTTGATGTCCTGATCTGATCGGATATCAAAGTGATCCTAATCCAGTTTTTTGGTTTTTAACTACCCAAAATCCAAATCTGATCTGATCAGATGGGGATTAAAAGTCTTGAACTACTGGGCCCAGATGAATTGTATCCTACCTGGATTACTGTTTGGGCTTGTTCTAGGTTGCTCTACTAGAACGAGCATTCACAAGATGCACTCTAGCCTATTGTGGCTTGATGTGGAGAAGAGACTAACCTCAAGCACAGTGACATATCTTAGCAATACACTACGAACACTCAGTTCTTGCTAGATTAAATACTTTTTTGTAATACTGTTCTTAACCATAACGGCTGACAATGGTGATATTATGCAAGCCAAACCAAGAACTAACTTCCTGAAAAGAGTAGAGCCAGTATAAGTAAGGGATAATGTATAGCTACGAGGTCATTGTCACAAAATAATTGACCGACGCGGAGTTTAAAATACCGAGCCGCCTCGGCGAGGTGTTTTAAACGTCAGTGAAGGTCAATTATTTTGCGACAATGATCGAGTATAGTTATACATTATCCCGCGGCGCTTATTACATGGCTAACTTACTAACAATATACCTAATTCATTTTACATCGACTCGCAACACTGGTTCTGGCTCCGCTCCGCTCGTCGCTCCGCCCCCTGTCATCGCCGGCAGCTTCCCCGGCAGCAGAACCACCGGCAGTGTCTAATTGCACTGAAACAGTGTGTGTCAGTGGGCTTGATTGCGAACAGCTGCGCATAGCGGTCATTATTGTCCCACAGCGGTCATTATTGTCTGATAACTGACCTCTGACGCGCGCTATTGACCAATCACAAGCAAGCATTTCGGCGAATGTGAAAACGCCATGTAATAAAATGGAATAATTTACCTCTTAATATCCGCAAAGAAAAAAATAATATTGTTCAAAAAGAGACTGAAGATGCACTTAAGTGTTTGATGACAGGTTGTTTAATTGTCTGTTTGTGTAGTTGGGTTGATTGGATTCTTATAGATGGTTCCACTCAGTTTCTCAGAGTGAGAGGACGCTGGCGTTGTCTGTTCGACGCTTTGCAGTAACTTCCTAGCTTAATCGTCCTACTCTGCGTTGTGATTTAAACCTTACAAAGCTCTTGGAAGTACTACTCTCGCCAAATGCAGATAACCAATGTATAATCTGGTTTCTGCTCGTACACCTGAGAGAGAACCACGGCGCGGCCGTTGAATAAATCGAAGTCCGAGCAGTTTGAAGAGAATCCGTTTTTAATGAAAAAGGATTTCAATCAGATTACAAATCAAATATTTGAAAGAATGGTGCAATGAATTCTACCGGAAGCAATCGCTATGCCGAAGGACAGTAGAATTCAGTCTAAACGTTCAATATCTAAAAAGCTTGTAGCTGCTCGTTGTTCGTTCTTCAAGGATGTTTTCTGGATGCTGTCCTCTGCTCGTGGTCTTCAATATCTAGTGGAGAAAAGAGTGTGTATTCGCTGTTGTTTCCTGTCTGTTCGTGGTTTTTTTTGTCTCTCTCCTAGCGAGGAGTTTGGCCATATCCACATTTAGGCTCCGCCTCTAATGTTACGGCAAGCGGGCGTTTCCAAAACTCGCCTCGAGCTTTCTCATTGGAGAACACTTGTTTTTAGCTCTCCATTGGCTAAATCACTACAGTGACGTTTTGAACTGATTAGGTCACAGAGTGGATTCAACCGGTCCCTCTTTGATCAAATTGTCCCTTTGTTTCAAAAGAGACAGCTGCCCCCCCCTTTAGGGCTGTCTGGCGCCTTACAAGGCAGTTTCTTTAGTATCTTTGTATTCAATCTGTTCTGACCAGATGGTTCCAGAGCACTGGGTTGTAAAATCACCCATTTGTTGACTTTCCCAGGAAGATCAAACGGTCACTATCTCTCACTTAATCAGCGCCCGCCTGTTTCCTCTTCCCCTGCGGAAGTCTGAGACAGGCAGCTGCGGTATCAAGTGAGCGATGTGTCTCTTGTTTCTAGTGTTTATAGAGATAGAGGAGCGGGGGAGAGATTCTGTGAATGTATAGTACCTCTTGTTGTTTTGCCATTCTGTAATCGTTGCTTGTTGTACAATAATAATATATACACAGTTTGCTTTGGTGGAAATCTACCACAGTTTCCCCGGTTTGGGGATTAATGATCCCCAATATACTTGTTAGTATTTTCTCAATCAAACTGTTTATAATTACTTTAACCTTACTGTTTAGCCTAATTACCTCAGAACCAAACCTTTCCAGAATCCTTCTGACTCATTTTCCATATTTGTTAGTATCAATTGCTTTCAACACCCACATTAGCTCCCTCTTCCACTGACCGACTATGAATCCATTTATGTTTACACAGTTCTCTATTCACTCACACGTTTAACAATTTCCACTCATTTGCAGGTTATACACAATGTATCAGTTATATCAATTTCACTTCAGTCTAGGTCCGTCCCTTTATGCAAAAAGGTGATCGTACCAATTACCAGGTTTAGACTATACTTATGTGTTTTTTAACCAAATGTGTCTGTTTTGTGCAATCCACTCTGAAAGAAAAGACCTTACATTGCATTTATTATCTAAGCATTTCTAAAAAAGGAGAGAGCTTAGCTAATGAAAAATGAAAAATTAATATATACACGCCCTCTCCAAGGCCTATCAGTTACACTATCCCTTCTTTCGCCTATGTATACCGTTGAGGCTTCTGGATGACTCGTTTTGGTCGAGTATCTCGTTCCGGGCTTGTGCTAAGCACTGGTTCCTCCGGTTCTTCTGGTACCTTCTCCAAGTCCACAGAGGAGAAATTATTATGTTCCAATTCATAATCTTCTCCTCTGTCTGGTTCCTGTAAAAAACCTTCATCTTCTACTTGTGGCCAATCGTGGCCCCCTCGGTCTGGCTCGCCATAATCATCCGGGTCTTCCCCATCGTTTGGGGTTAGCGCCACCCCAATTTCATCTTCCGCCGCTTTCACTTCGCTTCATGTATTGGTTGCGACGCCCCGGTTTTACCTTCAAGGTCTTGTGGTTCAGGTTCCCATTCTTGGTCCGTATCGATTGCTTTTACACAATGAGTAACGTGAAACCACATAGGCGATCCTTGAATTTGTACAGCCCTCTCGGTGGCTCGAACGACTTTGTATGGCACTTCTCGTCTCGCGCCAAACCACTTGCGTCTAAATACTTTAACATAAACGTAGTCGCCTGGTATGATTTGAGGTGTAGTCTGCCTATTCACCTCCTCCCCGGTTTCATGCTCCTGTCTACTGGAGACATGATCCAGAATACTTTTGTGTATCTTTGACATGTATTTTACGTACTCACGCATGTCGTTGTCCAGGATGTCCAAACTCGGACCTTTGCCTGTCGCGCGCAAACCTGGTACTACCATGCAGCGACCTAACATCATTTCGTGCGGTGTCAGACGCAGTCCGCGAACCTCGCTTGACCGGCATGCCATCAGTGCTAGAGGGAGAGCGTTCAACCAATTCAATCCTGTGTGTTGACAGATCTTTACCAGCTTGTTTTTTAGCGTCCCGTTCATGCGTTCCACCATCCCCTGGCTCTGCGGATGATAAACGGCCCCCAATCGCTGTTTTATGCCTAAATGTTGGAGTATTAAACTTACAGTTTTGTCGACAAACTCTTTTCCATTGTCGCTGCTGATTCTGTCCATTAAACCAAACCGGGGACATACCTCCTGGCATAGGAACTTAGCCACAGATGCTGCATCCTTGTGCCGGGTGGCGCACGCCTCCACCCACCTTGAAAAACGACAGACAACGACAAGAATATATCTCTTCTGATTAATGGGCTTAATCATGTCAATGTAATCAATTACAATGTCTCGCATTGGGCCATTGGGCGTGGGGATATGTCCTGGTGACACACTAATCCCCTTACGTATATTGTTTTTCAAACATATTACACATCTCTGTATCACATGATCAATTTGACTGGTCAAATCTGGCGCCCAAAAGCCATATTCTCTGATTTTTCTCCTTACCTCTCCTTTGTGCGCATGGCAAAAGTCGTGAGCCGTGTGGATCAGCAGTCCGACCAGGCCAGCAGGAGCCACCACAAATCCACTGACGCTGTGCCACAAACCTGAATCATCCTGACAAGCTCCCCTGGTTATCCAGAGGTTCCGTTCTACCTGACTAGCCTCCTCCTGGAAAGTCAAAACATCCTTGTAGGTTATCTTGTCCTCTAACTCAACTCCGTGTGTGATAACCAATACCTTACCTGCTCTGTCGGCACCTGTCACTTCTTTGGCAGCTTCGTCTGCTCTTTTGTTTCCTCAAGTTATCTTTGACTCGTCAGACTGGTGGGCAGCACACTTGATTATCGCAATCTGCTTTGGTTTCATAATTGCTTCTAACAACCGTTTAATCTGACTACAATGTTTTATGGCGCTTCCGTCAGCTTTCTTAAAACCTCGCCCTTTCCACACTGTTCCATGTAAAAATGCGGTACCGTGAGCATAGGCGCTATCTGTATGAATATTTACAGTTCTGCCCTCTGCCATGTTGCATGCTTCCGTCAGTGCGACCAACTCTGCTAATTGGGCCGAACAAGGTTGTGATAATGCTTCGGCTTTTTCTACCACAAATCCTTCGCCCTGTGACCTTACCACGGAGTAACCTGCTTTTAGTCCCTCGCCAACACGATAGCAAGAGCCGTCAGTCCATAACTCCAGATCTGGACTGCTAAATGGAAATGCCTGCAAGTCTGCTCTGAGTTTAGAGTACCTCTCGACTTCGACTAAACAGTTGTGGGGTTCTCCATCCTCAGGCGTAGGGATGTCAGCTGCCGGGTTCGTTATGGAACACCTGACCAGCGTCACATCTTCCTGTTCCAAAAGTCTGTAGTAGTGTTTAATGCGAGGCATCGTTAGTGCATATTTACCGGACTCCAACAGACTCTTTAAGTCATGCCTCACCATGATATCCACTGGATATCCCATCATAATACTTGCGGCTTTTTCGTACATCGTATACACTCCAGCCATTTCTCGGTAGCATGGAGCCATCCCCATCTCTACTTCCGAGTAGGCAATTGAGTAGTACGCCATCGGCTGCGGTCGCGCCCCCACCCCTGTGTTCTGGGCCAACACCGCACACGCCTGCTTCTGATCTGGTGAAGAAGAGACGTAGAGTATGAATTTCTTGGTATAGTTAGGCAACGCCAGGGCCGGCGCCTCTAACAGTCGGGACTTGATTGTTTCGAATGCCCGTGAGCCATCTTCGGTCCATACCACTTTACTGCTCAGTTTATCAACGCCCGTTTCTTTCAGCATCTCTCTCAATGGTTTCACTATTTCCGTATAGTTCTCGACCCAAGGAGAGCTGTACCCCATTATACCCAGAAATCCCATTAGCTGTCGTACCGTCACAGGCTTGGGCGCCGTCCTTATGGCCACCAAATGTTCTTCCGAAATAGCCCGATGGCCCTGTGAAATTGTTTGTCCTAAATAGATCACTTTAGGTTTACAATATTGCAACTTTTCAACGACACTTTGTGGCCGTTTTCCGCCAACAGTTGCAACAGTTTCACGGAATCGCGATGACATGTTTCCTGATCGTCCGCGCACAGTATCAGATCATCCATGTACTGAATGACCCTAGAGGTCACGACTTTATCCAACCCCTCTAAATCCTCCCTTAGGATTTTGTTGAATATGTGTGGCGAATGCTTTAGTCCCTGCGGGATCCTAGTATACTCATAATATTCATCCTTATAAGTAAAACCAAAAAAATGCTGGCACTCCTCGCTCAAGGGCACACTAAAATATGCACTACACAAATCTATAACCGTAAAGTATTTAGCTTTCGACGGGATAAATGTCAATAGCACATGGGGGTCGGGGACATCTGATGGATAGTCAAGTAACACCTCGTTGATAGCTCTTAGATCATGCACCAGCCGGTAAGAGGTATCAGGCTTCTCCACGGGTAGCAACGGCGTGTTGCTCCGGGGATCAGTTGTTTTCCGTAAGACTCCTGCAGCTAAAAGTCCTTTAATTTGTGGCTCGATTCCAGCCACCGCTTTCTCCTTCAATGGATACTGTTTCTTCCAAGGCAGGGTGGCCCCAGGTCTAAGCTCCACCTTCACAGGTTGAGCGGACTTGATTAGTCCAATGTCAGTGCTGTTTTTTGCCCACAGCATCTCAGGCACCGCCTCCATCATGTCCTCTTGGAGGCTTGATGCATTAGGGAGTTCTCCCAGTGTCTCTTGGGATAATTGCACAGTTTGGGGACGACCCATCCCTGTGCCTTGAACCATGATCTTAATAAACCTTTTATCAGGGCTTATCCAGATCCGTTTGTTTTCTTTCATCTGTTCAAATTCTATCCCTTCAGCTTTTTTCATCATTTCGCCTATGTGTTGTTGATCACATGAGCTGATTACCTTCAAAGTCACATGGGGAACACTATCCATAATGCCGTGCTCTTTAAGCAGATAGTCGCTCCGTGCAATACGTAACGCTGCTCCCTGTGGCCCCAATATGATATTGGTAGCATTCAGCTGTACTTTGTCAGGTTGCACCCTCAGCCACTCCTTAGTCTGTGACGAGTTTGCATCTCTATGATACTGCAGAGTGCAGTGATAGGGGGTCTTTGGATCCCTTGCTTCAGGCATATTGGCAGTGATAAATTTCTCCCATTGTAAGGCGGGGCCAAGTAGCTCTTGGTCCAGTCCCCCTAGACAATAGATCTCTGGTGGTTGACTGTCAATTCGTTGTACCATCTGATAGTACTGGTCTTCTCGTTCGGCTATCACGCAACCCTCCGCAGTACATTTAATGTCCATCCCCAGTAACCCCAGCCCATCTCGGCCGAGTAAGTTAATAGGTGTGCTTTCCGAGACCAGCACAGGGAGAGTCGCTTCCCTGCCTTGATATCTCAGAGTCACAGGTTCGGTAACAGCCGTCAGCTGGTTTACTCCCTCAAATCCAATTGTCCGTACGTATCGACCGGACATGGTTAGGTGCGTCGCGTCTTGGGGTTGTACTACCGTGTATGCCGCACCGGTGTCTGCCATCATCTTGACAGATTTGTCATTCACCGTTACGCACACAATAGGCTCCTCCCTTAAAGACGACACTGACAGCTGACACCTCCCCATTGGACTCTCTGGGCCTCTTCATAGTAGTTCATCTGGCCCTCTTGATGGATTTGCCGGGCCATTGTTCGCATTCTGGTCTTGGACTCGGGGTTGACCTTGGTCTTGCCAAGTTCTTTCCTGGTCTCCCCCTCTGGCTTGACAGTCCTGTCCACACTCCCGTGCGATATGACCAATCCCCCCGCACGTCCAACACACCACCTTCCGCACCGGAAATCCATTCGGATTCCGGCCTCTGCCTCCACCTCTTCCTCGTGGTTGCCACCCGACTGCTCCTCTCGACCTCTGTTGTTGGTCTGGCGCATAACCCCCTTGTGTTCCCACTTGAGCCCGTCTTTGTTCCTGTGGTTCCCCTTCATAGCCTGTCCCACCTCTTGGTTGTGGGGCCTGGACTAAGGCTTGAAGGTATTCCACTACCTTCACTGCATCGGTTGGCTGTTGATACATGATCTTACGTTGTTGCTCCGTATCCTTCTCCTTTGCTCTTTGCTCTTTTTTCCGATACAGGTCAACGTAATGCTCTACTTGATCAATATATAAGTCCAGCGCCATCCTTGACAATGACACCACCTCGGCCAATCTTTGTCTTACCTCTAGGGGGAGGCCGTTTTCAATCTTGGCTCTTAACGAGGCTTCATGCATAGGGTCAAGTCCCGCCTCCTGACCAGTTGTGTTCTTCCACGCGGCATAGGCTTGTCGTACGTACAGCCTGGGGTGCACTATTGTCTCCAAAGTACCAATCTGAATTTGGTCTGCGTGCAGTCTCGTTGGATAGGCTTCTCGTAGGGCCGCCCACATTACTCCCCTGTACGCTGTGAACAGGTCCGCATCATGCGCTCCAGTCCCCACATGGCCATGCAGGCGAGCCATCTCCAGTATCTTTTCCATGCCGTCTTTTCCCATCATGTTTGTCAATATTTTCTTGACATCCCCGATTGCCATTTCTGTGCCGACCATCAACTCCTCCAGTTGGGCAATCCAAGGGTTGGCCCCATTCTGGAGGGGCGGCAATTTCTCAGTCACCTGTGTCATGTCCGACGCCTTCAGGGGGTGATATTCCAGGTCCTGTCCTCTTATTATTATAGGAGTCATGCGGATAGGGGTTTGCTTGTCTTTCGTCTGTGATCTGGTCTGCGTTCTCTCCCTTACAGCCTCTTGTACTTTCTGGAGGGCCTCTTGCTTCTCTCCTTTTTTGTCTTTCAGGGCAATTTGCTTTCCCTCAATGCCAGCCCGCACCCTCATGAACTCCTGATATTCCTTTCCCTCCGCTTCCATGCTTGCGTGGTCGGGAACTTGCCCTGCTAGGACCACTTGGTCCCTGTCCAAGTCCGTGAGCGCCTGTTCTATCTCTGTCAGATCCTCTTGTATCCGTGCCATCTGCCCCCCAAGTGTGAGGTCGATAGCCTCCGGCTTCTCACCTACTGCATCTATCTTTGCCCACTGTGGTATCGTGAGACCAATCTCGTGACTGCCAGGGGCTACCCCCTTGCGGGGCTGGGGTTGGGGGGAAGCAAAATGCTGGGGGGGAATGAGATCTCGGTATACCGAGTGGGGCGCAGGGGCTGGGGGACTTTTGAGGTACTCTGGCTGGCGGACAGACTCTCTCTGATAGTCATACTCTCTCTGGTGGTCATAAACTCTCTGGTGGTCATAAACTCTCTGAGGCTGGCCGTAGGCCTCCTTCACCCTTTCCCACTCTTTCTCTTTTAACATTGCCTCATAGCCTTCCTTTCCCTTTCTTTCAGCTGCTTGTATCACTCTAGTTCGCTCTGACGTCTCTTCTATCCTTTCCCTTGGCCGTGAGGTGGCCGCACACTCTCTGACTGACCCAGTCTGGGCTGACCTGTCTGGTCGCCGTGAGGCGGCCACACCCTCTCTGTCTGACCAAGTCCAGTCTGACCTATCTGGTTGCCTAGCTGTCAGCTGAATAGATGTCTTTGCTTGTCCCTTCTCTTTGTTCCCCAGATCATCTGTCAACTGGTAAGGGCTTATCATCTCTAATAAAGGTAGGATGGGGTATATTGTCTCCCCATTCCTACTGACATATGGCGGGGGTGCTAAAGCTCCCTCAATTCTTTCCTGTTGGGCCATAAGATAGGAGGCTGAGGTGGGTGAGGCTAACTGCACTGCACTTTGGGCGGTGACAGGTGTTGTGTCAGGGGCCAGGGGAGTTATGGTGACCTGGACTACCCCCTCTACAGGTTTGTCTGCATCATTGCCATTTGCAATGGCCTTCTTTTCACTTTCTCTTCTCTCAGCTTCCCGTGCATAAGCTTTTAAAAAGCTTGTTTCTTGCAACGTTTTCTTTGCTCTTTCCTCATCGTTCCCCTGATATCTGTATGCCTTAATTAGTGTTCCTATAAGAGCTATTAACTCCAAATCAAAAGAACCATCGACTGGCCAACGTTTCTCAAGCTCCCATCTTTCATTCCATCTTTTTGATATATAAATGGCTTTGTTCAAATAATATTTGTTACCTTTTGTCGTGTCGTGTTCATTGGCAATAATTTGTACTGGACTTTCTTCCATCCACCCAATTACGGTCGACTTACCTGCGTCGGTTGTGTCTTTTATTTTCTTATATGCGCTTTTTCGCCCCATTTTTCTCTTGTCTTTTTTATCTTGTAACAATGGCAACAGGCAGAACAATAGCTTGTGTAATCCCTATCTAAGTGTAGGTGTCTATGCTTTTGTGACTAACTCCTACTCGGACAGCCAATAGTGGCACTGTGGGCCCTTCCTATTCTCTTCTGTCCCTTGTTCAGTTGAAATTCCTATTCTTACCTGATTTGTGGTGTTCCGCGTGGCCAATCGAACTGCTGGAGATCAGAGCACACAATGACAACAGTTCTTGTTAATTTATCAACCGGACTTGTACTTTACTCTGTCTTTATAATCAAATTCCTGAGAGGTTCCTTTCATTCACTGTATGAGTATCTTTTTACTTTCCTCATACACTCTTAAACATGAGACAATTGTAATTGATACATGTGTGTGATACCACCCGTTTCTACTCCCTGTTTTTCTTCTCGTTCGATCTCTGTCAACACACTGGGTTCCTATTTTTTGTTGAATCTCCGCTCTCCTTTACTTCCGCTTGATCCTGCTCCAATTCTGATACTCCTCGGAAAACAAAAACATCTTGATTAATATAGTTACATTCATTTTTCACATTCTTTTCCATTATTTAGTACCACACCCCCCAGGGGACACCTGTCACCCAGACACGTGTCCCCCAGAGGTAACCTAAAGAATGCCACGGACGCCGCGCCACGCACGCCGTGAGGTGTCAACCCTGTTTACTGAAGAGACCTTGACAGCCCCTCCACAGCGGTCTAAACCCACCTCACCACAGGTACAAGGCAGTCAGCAACCCGGCAACCTCACCCGTCCTTCCGGCCAGCATCCCCAGAGTCCAGTGCCCTGCCGGACGGCCATGCATAGCCGACCAGACCCAACACCGAACCCCGGGTACACCGCCCCCCATCACACAGTCAAACCAAACGTACCTACTATGGGGGAAAAAAAAACACAATTGCATACACAACCCTATCTTGCCAACGGCAACGCACGGTCGTCCAGGAACGTCCCCCGCCTCACACCCACACGCACGCCCCGGCCCTCCCACTCCCCAACCCTGAATGTCCACCACCCAGATCAGAGAATAGTTGCCAGCGCGGACGCCGGGCACCTCGGCTTTATTGGAACGCCCACACCCACC